>NC_057804.1:570686007-570992882 GCF_018294505.1 Triticum aestivum | reverse complement strand
AAATCATAAGGAAGCTTTCGGGACGAAGCGTCGCCGTCTCGAGGCGGAACCTTGGCGGAACCAATCTAGGGCTCCGACAAAGTTGTTCTGCCGGGGAAACATCCCTCTGGGAGGGGGGAAATCATCAACATCGTCATCACCATCGATCCTTTCATCGAGAGGGGTTCAATCTCCATCAACATATTCACCAGCACCATCTCCTCTCAAACCCTAGTTCATCTCTTGTATCCTATCTTTCACTCAAAACCTCAGATTGGTACCCGTGGGTTGCTAGTAGTGTTGATTACTCCTTGTAGTTTATGCTAGTTGGTTTATTCAGTGGAAGATCATATGTTCAGATCCTTTATGCATATTAATACCCCTCTGATTATGAACATGAATATGATTTGTGAGTAGTTACGTTTTTTCCTGAGGACATGGGAGACGTCTTGTTATAAGTAGTCATGTGAATTTGGTATTCGTTCGATATTTTGATGAGATGTATGTTGTCTCTCCTCTAGTGGTGTTATGTGAATGTCGACTACATGAAACTTCACCATTGTTTGGGCCTAAAGGAAGGCATTGGGAAGTAATAAGTAGATGATGGGTTGCTAGAGTGACAGAAGCTTAAACCCTAGTTTATGTGTTGCTTCGTAGGGGCTGATTTGGATCCATATGTTTCATGCTATGGTTAGGTTTACCTTAATTCTTCTTTCGTAGTTGCGGATGCTTGCGGGAGGGGTTAATCATAAGTGCGACACTTGTCCAAGGAAGGGCAGTACCCAAGCACCGGTCCACCCACATATCAAATTATCAAAGTAACAAACGCGAATCATATGAGCATGAGACTAGCTTGACAATAATTCCCATGTGTCCTCGGGAGCGCTTTGCTTTATATAAGAGTGTGTACAGGCTTGTCATTTTTTACAAAAAGGATTGGGCCACCTTGCTGCACCTTAGTTACTTTTGTTACTTGTTACCCGTTACAAATTGCCTTACCACAAAACTATTTGTTACCGATAATTTTAGTGCTTGCAGAGAATACCTTACTGAAAACCACTTGTCATTTCCTTCTGCTCCTCATTGGGTTCGACACCCTTACTTATCGAAAGGACTAAGATAGATCCCCTATACTGGTGGGTCATCACACCCCCTTGCTGGAGGCCTCTGCTATACACCCACACTTAATTACTTTCCCTACCAAAGACTCCATCTCTCTCTCTCTCTCTAAGACTCCATTTCACACACACATGCTCTAGGTGGAGCGTTTGTTCCTACCACCCTTCATCCAACCTTACTCGTATGATAATCAATCACCTTAATTTACTTATATAACATGGATAAATTCCAATTTATTTTAGTAGTTAGCAAACTTCTCATAATTATATAACACAAATACGAGCAGGAAGTGACTTTTTTTACACAACCACATTAATATGGCCACGTAAATCACAAGCTAAATTGTAGTACCATCATACTTATATCCTGATGCAAAAGGTGGAGTACATGTCCGAAGAGTAGAGGCACACACACACACACTTTGTCTCTCAGAATCTCACACGCATACCAGTTACGTGAAGCCCGCTAAACAGACCCGTATGTTTACAATTTGTGCACACACGGGTACACGTGATGGAGCGCATTTATTTAAGCCGGACGGTGAATCCAAATAGTAGTCGCATTAGTTCCCCTCCCAATGCCTCTTCTCCAGTTGCCGTCGCCCGATAGCCATGGCTTGGACGAAGGTAACGATATACGCCATGCTTCTATCAGAGTGGCGCTTTGAGCTACTTCCGGGATCTGGAGGCAACACGAAGCCCAGATTGCAGTCGCCCTGCCTCCGGAGTCCGGTCTAGCCAGAGCTGGAGGAGGAGGCGGAGCAACATGCAGAGCCGGAGGAGGAGAACGATGACATGGGTGACGTGGAGACGGAACAGGAGGACGATGATGCGGGCGAGGCGGAGCCGGCGCCACTGGTTGAATGCTTCGCCATGGTGGAGTTGATCGAAGCGGAGGGGGCGGCAGAATAGCAGGCCATCCTTGAGTCCATCCATTCGGAGGCCAAGGTGGAGGCCAACCGTCGCTTCCTCTGCCAGTGGGAGTGGGGGGTCAGCGAGATGTTTGTCAAACTGGAGGAGCTGGAGTTGCAGCATGAGGCCTCCTACCCATCTTCGATGATGAGTAGTGTGGTCTAGCTTAGGGTATGTACTTATTTCTATGTGTGTAGTACATACTAGTACTAGAGTAGTGTGGTCTAGCTTAGGGAGTACTACTATTGCATGGTAGTATGTATGGATTTGAGATATCTAGTACTACTCCTCAATGTAAACTGCTTTTAAGTTGAATGAATGAAAGCTTGGCGAGCGCCTTTTGTTTGTTAAAAAACATAATTCTAATACTCCCTCCTTTGTTGTTTAAAGGGCTCAAAAATAGATTTTGATTATACTCAGACTTAAAGGGCTTTGATTCTCACGCCACATTTATTTCATAGAGATAAGATAAAGGAAATTTTAGTGGTCATGCATGCATCTTTCTATGCTAGTACTATATTAGGGTTGACCGGTCGCTTCCCGTGGACGTGCCCGGGCGGTGGAAGAGGAAGGAGAAGGGAAGCGAGCTGTGGAGTATGCAGTTGTAGCACGAGATCCAAGGAACGTTCGTGCCGAACAATGCATAGTACAATATAGGTAGTATGTACACCAGCGGAGTATAAATTGGCCTTTAGGTTGTGTGTGGATGACATGTCTACAACATGCAGGCTATAGTTCGACAGCCTACCACTTTGCTTGCACGGTTTGGTCACGCAAGATTTGCATGTGTGCATGTCACGCACGTAGTTATCGAAGTCGTGCTCGAAAAAGGGCAACGAGGTCCGCTAGTCCGCGTTGGTCCATGTGCACAAAAAACAAACTAATCCCAGTCTGTCAGGACCCCGATCCTAAGTCACACTGATCTAGCATGTGACACATCATATCACTTTGCGGCCTCACGCACGGTATTCCCACGGGTGCCACCATACCTGGCCCGAGACTATTTATGCCTTTTGGCTTACGTATATGATCGTGTCGCTAGCATCCATATGATAGAGAACCCGTGCCGACATGACTAGTCGTAAACCCAAGGTGGCACAAACTTATAGGGACAGGCATACATGACCTAGCAACAAACATGTCGGTCATCAACGTATGAAGCCAAGTCGTAGCAAGCTACTAGAACTTGAAGGAACAACGTGTGACATTTCCCCGAAGGGAAAGATACAGGAACGAAGGAGGACACATGCCGGCCAACCTAAGTGTTCTGGAGCAGTAGCAAGCTACCATGGCTCAGTGGAAGTACTAGGAGACATTTCCCCATAAGAGAGGCTACCAATAATAAACAACTAGGTTGTCGGATCCCACACATACCAAGCATTTCAAATCATACACACAATATGCTCAATATGTGTGAGGGAGTTCCGGACTAGGGGGTGTCCGGATAGCCGAACTATCATCATCGGCCGGACTCCAAGATTATGAAGATACAAGATTGAAGACTTCGTCCCGTGTCCGGATGGGACTTTCCTTGGTGTGGAAGGCAAGCTTGGCGATACGGATATGTAGATCCCCTACCATTGTAACCGACTCTGTGTAACCCTAGCCCTCTCCGGTGTCTATATAAACCGGATGGCTTTAGTCCATAGGACAAACAACAATCATACCATAGGCTAGCTTCTAGGGTTTAGCCTCCTTGATCTCGTGGTAGATCTACTCTTGTAATCCACATCATCAATGTTAATCAAGCAGGACGTAGGGTTTCACCTCCATCAAGAGGGCCCGAACCTGGGTAAAAACATCGTGTCCCTCGTCTCCTGTTACCATCCGCCTAGACGCACAGTTCGGGACCCCCTACCCGAGATCCGCCGGTTTTGACACCGACATTGGTGCTTTCATTGAGAGTTCCTCTGTGTCGTCACCGATAGGCTCGATGGCTTCTTCAATCATCATCAACGATGCAGTCCAGGGTGAGACCTTCCTCCCCGGATAAATCTTCGTATTCGGCGGCTTTGCACTGCGGGCCAATCCACTTGGCCAACTGGAGCAGATCGAAAGCTACGCCCCTGGCCGTCAGGTCAGATTTGGAAGTTTGAACTTCACGGCTGACATCTACGGGGACTTGATCTTCAACGGATTCGAGCCACAACCGAGCGTGCCGCACTGTCACGTCGGGCATGATTTAGCTCTGCCGCCGGACAGTACCCTGGAGGCCGCACTCGAGCCCGCTCCAATCCTCAATTCGGAGCCGGCCACGCAGATCGAGGATGGATGCCTAGACACCGCATCGGGGGTTGCAACCTATACGGCGATAGAGCCGAACACTGACTTTGTCCCTCATAAAGCTCGTGACTCCAAGGTGCCGGACTCCTCGCCGGACTCCGAACCTCCCGCGCCCGCCCTGATCGAATCCGATTGGGTGCCGATCATGGAGTTCACCGCAGCGGACGTCTTTCAACACTCACCTTTCAGCGACGTCTTGAGTTCGCTAAAATATCTCTCGTTATCAGGAGAGCCCTAGTCGGACTGCGGTCAGGACAGTTGGGATGCGGACGACGAAGAAATTCAAAGCCCACCCACCACCCACTTGGTAGCCGTTGTCGATGATTTAACCGACATGCTAGACTACGACTCCGAGGACATCGACGGTATGGACGACGATGCCGGAGACGACCAAGAACCAGCACCCACTGGGCACTGGACAGCCACCTCATACTATGACATATACATGGTGGATATCCCAAAAGATGGGAATGGCGAAGGAAGAGAGGAGGATGACCCCTCCAAAAAGCAGCCCAAGCGCCGGCGTTAACGGCGCCGCTCTAAATCCTGCCACAGCAAGAATGAAGACTCTGGCACCAGAGACAATAATACATCGGATAGTGCCGAAGACAACCCGCTCCAGCAAGATGCAGCGCAGGAGGACGGAGACGCCAGCCCTCATGAGAGAGCGGCAGAAGAAGAGGTAGAGGATTATATGCCTCCCTCCGGAGACGAAGCAAGCCTCGACGACGATGAATTCGTCGTGCCTGAGGATCCCGTCGACAAGAGCGTTTTAAAACGCAGGCTTATGGCCACGGCGAACAGCCTCAAGAAAAAGCAGCAACAGCTTAGAGCTGATCAGGAACTGCTAGCCGACAGATGGACTGAAGTCCTCGCGGCCGAAGAGCATGAGCTCGAACGCCCCTCCAAAAGCTACGCTAAACGCAAGCTGCTCTCCCGATTAGAGGAGGAGGCTTACGAACCTGCATCACCAGGAGACAATACGGCTAACCGACCACCCCGTGGTCGTGACAGAGTGGCCTCTAGGCCCTTCACCGGACCCGTACCCCGGCATCGCTCGAAAAGCACACGGCCACAGGGGAACACTCCGGACTTGCGAGATATATTGGATGATAAGGCAAGACAATCAAGATCGATCTATGGATCGCGTGGGCGTCCCATGATACGTGACGACAATCGTCACGTCGGACACAGTAAGACCGGCCGGGCCGAACAAAATAGACCAAGCTCCCTTGTGCTCCGTCGTGATATTGCCCAGTACAGAGGCGCCGCACACCCACTATGCTTCACAGATGAAGTAATGGATCATCAAATCCCCGAAGGTTTTAAACACGTCAATATTGAATCCTATGATGGCACAACAGACCCCGCGGTTTGGATTGAAGACTATCTCCTTCACATCCACATGGCCCGCGGTGACGATCTTCACGCCATCAAATACCTCCCCCTCAAGCTTAAAGGACCAGCCCGACATTGGCTCAACAGCTTGCTAGCAGAGTCAACTGGGAGTTGGGAGGACCTGGAAGCCGCATTCCTCGATAACTTCCAGGGCACTTATGTGCGACCACCAGATGCTGATGACCTAAGCCACATAATTCAGCAGCCACACGAATCGGCCAGGCAATTCTGGACATGGTTCTTGACCAAGAAAAACCAAATCGTCGACTGTCCGGATGCGGAGGCCCTTGCGGCCTTCAAGCATAACATCCGCGACTAGTGGCTCGCCCGGCACCTGGGACAGGAAAAGCCGAAATCCATGGCAGCCCTCACATCACTCATGACCCGCTTTTGCGCGGGTGAGGACAGCTGGCTAGCACGCAGCAACAACCTCAGCAAAAATTCTGGCAGTCCGGACTTCAAGGACCGAAATGGCAGGCCGCGTAGCAAGAAAAACAAATGCCACACTAACGGCGATCATATTGAGGATACGGCAGTCAATGCCGGATTCAGAGGCTCTAAACCCGGTCAGCGGAAAAAGCCATTCAAGAGAACTACTCCGGGTCCGTCCAATTTGGACCGAATACTCGACCACTTGTGCCAGATACACGGCACCCCCGAAAAGCCAGCTAACCACACCAACAGGGACTGTTGGGTATTCAAGCAGGCAGGCAAGTTAATTGCTGAAAACAATGACAAGGGGCTACATAGCGATGATGAGGACAAGACCCAACCGCCGAACAATAGAGGATAGAAGGGTTTCCCCGCACAGGTGCGGGCGGTGAACATGATATACGCAATGCACATACCCAAAAGGGAGCGGAAGCGTGCACTCAGGGATGTCTACACGATGGAGCCAGTTGCCCCGAAGTTCAATCCATGGTCCTCCTGCCCGATCACTTTTGACTGAAGGGACCACCCCACCAGCATCCGCCACGGCGGATTCGCCGCACTGGTATTAGACCCAATCGTCGATGGATTTCACCTAACCAGAGTCCCGATGGACGGCGGCAGCAGCCTGAACCTGCTTTACTAGGATACAGTGTGCAAAATGGGCATAGACCCCTCCAGGATTAAACCTAGCAAAACGACCTTTAAAGGTGTCATACCAGGTGTAGAAGCCAATTGTACAGGCTCAATTACACTGGAAGTGGTCTTCAGATCCCCGGATAACTTCCGAAGCGAGGAGTTAATCTTCGACATAGTCCCGTTCCGCAGCGGCTATCATGCCTTGCTCGGACGTACTGCGTTTCCAAAGTTCAATGCGGTGCCGCACTACGCATACCTCAAGCTCAAGATGCCAGGCCCTCGAGGAGTCATCACGGTCAACGGAAACACTGAACGTTCTCTCCGCACGGAGGAACATACAGCAGCTCTCGCGGCAGAAATGCAATGCAGCCTCTTAAGGCAATTCTCGAGTCCGGCCTTTAAGCGGCCGGACACAGCTAAGCGCGCCCGGAGTAACTTACAACAAGACTACCTGGCATGTTCCGAGCACGCGTAGCAGTGCGGCCCCAACCCCAGCTCCTGCGAAACATTAAAGCAGGTCCTTCGCGTACACCATTACACTCTGAAGATACCATGGGCATGGGGAGAGGGGCACGACCACGATAAACCCAGACTGCGGCTCAACCACACCAGGGGCTCTCAAGTGTGTCGTTCTTTTTTCTTTTCTTTTTACCTTTTATTTTTTACCCACAGGACTCCGTTTGTCAGAGGCCCTGTCCGGCAGCAGATCTGTCGAACTCACGATGCAACAGCCAGGAAAGGATAAAGGCTACAACGAATATATAGGTGGTCTCCGTTACGAGCATTTTTATACACCAATCTACAGCCTACCCCTGGAGGGGGACATGTTTAACAGTCCCATACCTTGCTTATCGCACTATTTGTATCATTCTGCATTCGTAGTAGCACTTATTGAATAGAACAATGCAGCACCTTTTTGCTTATAATTGCATTTCCTTTTCATACATATGTTCATCCACGGCATATTGCATCCGTACACTTTGGTACGGCTAATACACACCAGGGGCTTATGTTCCCCGCATTATGGTGTGATGAGTCCGAACACTTTCACAAGTGCGGCACCCCGAACTTATAGCACTATATGAATCGGCTCCGAATCATGTCTTGGGTCAATAGTTGGGTTTGCCCGGCTCCCATGTTTTGGTACCTTACATTCCGTTATATCGGCTAAGGTAGCACTGGGAGAACCACTACGATTGCGCCCCAGTTGAGCTAGGTTAACGCCTCAGTGGAGAAAGCTAAAACGGACCGTCATGATGAGGCGAGAGCCGGTCGCTGTTCGAGAGGTTTTTTGCGAGTCCTTAAAGACTTATGCCGCTTAGAGCGAGGAGCCGGATACTGTCCGGCCAAGGCGTGGATAGCGCCCCAAATTCGGCCTTCCGGAGACTAGGGGCTTCGCCGAAATTTAAAATTATAGAATTATATGGCTAAGTGAGAGTGTTCAAGCATTATAAGTCCGGTTGCCTTGTTCGCTGTGTCGAGCGCCTCCCTAGATGGACCCAAAAATGGGAAAAAGAGCGCTCGAGTTTATCCCGAACACCCCAGCACTCGTGGCATGGGGGATGAAGCCGACGACTTGCCATCTCTCAGATTTGATAAACAGCCGCACAAAAGGTAATATTTTAAATTAACAAGCGTTGCTTAGCGCATATGAACCAAGTTTTCAGCGCACAGGATAACAAAATGCGAGTCTACTCAAATATTACATCTTTGGAGCACTCACCCGCAATAGTGCGGGCGCCCTTCAGCACACTCTTATAATACATCTCAGGCGTGCGATGCTCCTTGCCCTCTGGTGGCTGGTCCGTCACGAGCTTCTGGGCATCCATCTTGCCCCAGTGCACCTTTGCGCGGGCAAGGGCCCGACAGGCACCTTCAATACAAGCAGAATGCTTGATGACTTCAACCCACGGGCACGCATCCACCAGCCGCCGCACCAGGCCGAAGTAGCTCCCAGGCATAGTCTCCTTAGGCCACAGCCGAACTATGAGGCCCTTCATGGCCTGTTCGGACGCCTTGTGGAGCTCGACCAGCTGCTTTAGCTGGTCGCTAAGGGGCACCGAATGTCCGGCCTCAGCATACTGAGACCAGAAGACCTTCTCCGTCGAGATCCCCTCCTCGGCCCGGTAGAATGCGGCAGCATCGGACATGCTGCGAGGAAGATCTGCGAACACTCCTGGAGATCTCTGAATTCGGGTAAGCGGCAGGTAATTAACACTCACATGCTTACTTTGCATGAAAAATGCCTTACCCGCTGCTATTTTCTTTACCGCCTCGATCTCCTGGAGGGCCTTGTAGGCTTCGGCCTTAGCGGCTTTGGCACTCTCAAGAGCCGTTGCAAGCTCAGACTCTCGAGTCTTCGAGTCACGCTCCAGGCTCTCATGTTTCCTCACGAGATCCTGGAGCTCTTGCTATACCTCCGCCACCCGCGCCTCCTGTTTCTCTAGCTCGGTGCGCTCCGCAGCCGCATTGCGTTCAGCCGCGGCCACCACCTCCTTCAGGGTCGCCACCTCGTTAGTGGCCCCTGCAATACCCCAGTTATCCTTGTCATTTTTCTTGCAACAAAATCCTTTTCTGTAAGGTACAATTTTCATAAGGTATTACTCACCTTATTTTTCCTCGAGCTGCTTCTTGGCATGGCCGAGCTCGTTCTCGGACCGCTCGAGGTTTTCCTTCAAAGTATTGACCTCCGCAGTCAGTGCGGCGGAGGTCAGCAGCACAGCCTGCAATCCCATATTGACATATTTTCATGACTCCTGCGTTTATCTTTCTAAAGATCCTCAGTCCGGCTTTTCTTTCCGAACACCGAACCGAGCATCAGGGGCTACTGTCTATGCGGTACCATTTTACATATATTGAAATTCTTACCTCAAAGCCTGTTAGAAGGCTGCTGCAGGCTTCGGTCGGCCCGCTCTTGGCGAGCTGAACCTTCTGAATCACCGCACTCATAACAGTGCGGTGTTCCTCTTCGATGGAGGCGCCATTGAGCGCCTCCAGCAAATTATCCGGCACCTCCGGTTGGATGGAGGCAGCCGGCGTCGCGGTCTTGCCCTTCTCATGAAGGGGTCTCCCGCCGGACTCCGGAGCCACTGTGGCCTCCGAGGCTGAGTCCGGAGCAAAGTCCGGGAGGTTGTCCTGCAACACCTCCGGGGCCTCCTCCTCCTACCTTCCTAGGACCCCACCTCGGCGTCGTCCGCGACACGGGGGGTGGAGGCAGTCGGAAGAGAATCCATATCCGGCGCACCTAAGGACCCGCTCGATGAAGCGGGAAGATCATCCTTAGGCGGACTGCAGGGTTGTATGCGGCATTAGAAAGACATCATCTGACGAAAAATATAAACCTTGAAGTTATTCGGGAGTCCGGATACTTACGATCTCGCCTGAGGCTTGGCCCTTGGAGGCTAGTCCTTGTCATCGTCACTGGCGCTGGCGGAGCAGTCCGGGGGGAGAGTTTTTCCCTTCTTGGACCCTTCGGCCTCCCTTGTTGGGGAGGCCTTCCTTTTCTTCCCTCCCCCCGCTGGGGAAGAGGCTTTCTTCTTCTCCTCCTCGCCCTGGTGGGAGGAGTCGGCCTCGGATTCATCATCCGATAGCACCTGAAAACGGGTACTCTTCCGAGTCCCCGTGGCCTTCTTGGCCTTCTTCTCCAGCACCACGTGGGGTGCCGGAGCCAGCAGCCCCGTTAGGCGGGCGTCCGCTGGGTCCTCTGGCAATGGGGCCGGACAGATAGCCTGTGCGGCCTTCTTCAGCCAGTCCTGTAAAAGGAAAGGGAGTTTAGATCCCGCATAGAGTCAAAGTATGGAAAACAAGCGGCCCTTAAAGGACAGAATAACTTACTTCATCAGCTGGACGCTCCAAGCTAAATCTGCGATCTTTGGTAGCAGATGCGGGAGCCTCGGCGCCCTTGAACAGCACCTTCCAGACCTCTTCATACGTAGTGTCGAAGAGCCCATTCAGAGTCTGGTGCTGCACCGGATCGAACTCCCACATATTGAAGCCCCGTTGTTGGCACGGGAGAATCTAGCGGATGAGCATGACCTGGACTACGTTGACAAGCTTGAGCTTCTTGTCCACCAGCTTTTGGACGCAGGCTTGGAGCCCGGTCAGCTCTTTCGAATCGCCCCAAATCCGGCCACTCTCTTTCCAGGAGGTGAGCCGTGTGGGGATGCCGGATCTGAATTCGGGGGCCGCTGCCCATTCGGGGTCACGCGGCTCGGTGATGTAGAACCACCCCGATTGCCACCGCTTGATGGTTTCCACAAAAGTGCCCTCCGGCCACGTAACGTGGGACATCCTGCCCACCATGGCACCTCCGCACTCCGCTTGGCTGCCCTTCACAACCTTCGGCTTGACACTGAAGGTCTTGAGCCACAAGCCGAAGTGGGGCTGGATGCAGAGGAAGGCCTCGCACACGACGATAAACGCCGAGATGTTGAGAATAAAATTCGGGGCCAGATCATGGAAATCTAGGCCGTAGTAGAACATGAGCCCCCGGACAAAGGGATGAAGTGGGAAGCCCAGTCCACGGATAAAATGGGGAAGGAATACTACCCTCTCATGGGGCCTGGGGGTGGGGATGAGCTCTCCCTCATCGGGGAGCCAATGCGCGATGTCGCTGGACAAGTATCCGGCGCTGCGCAGCTTCTGGATATGCCCCTCCGTGACGGAGGAGGCCATCCACTTGCCTCCCGCTCCGGACATGTTTGGAGAAGGTTGAGGTGAGATGTGTGGGCTTGGGCACTAGAGCTCGAGTTCGCGGAGATGGATAAGCCAAGGAGGAAGAAGGCGCAGGTAAAAGGGTTGGATCTTTATCCCCTTATATGGGCGGACGGAAACACGCGTCCCCACCGGCCTGGTAAAACTCGCTTATCCCCCAAGCGCCAAAATCAATGGCGCGGTTGGGTTACCCACGTCCGTATTGATGGGAATCCCGGAATAAGGGGAACACGATCTCTGCTTCGACAAGACGTGCCAAGGAAACCGCCTCGCTAAACGCGCTGAGGTGGAACAATAAAAACAATTCGAGTAAAGGCTTGGAAGTGGTGTGACGTCATGCCACAGAATACGTCAGCAGATTGATCTTGTGTAATATTATTCTCTCTACAGTGGTATGTTGAATTTATTTTTGCAGAGCCGGACACTATCCTGGTGTTCACGATCTTCTATAAATTATTCGGAGGAGGAACCCGCCTTGCAATGCCGAAGACAATATGCGCGTCGGACTCGTCATCATTGAAGCCTGGTTCAGGGGCTACTGAGGGAGTTCCGGACTAGGGGGTGTCCGGATAGCCGAACTATCATCATCGGCTGGACTCCAAGATTATGAATATACAAGATTGAAGACTTCGTCCCGTGTCCGGATGGGACTTTCCTTGGCATGGAAGGCAACCTTGGCGATACGGATATGTAGATCCCCTACCATTGTAACCGACTCTGTGTAACCCTAGCCCTCTCCGGTGTCTATATAAACCGGATGGCTTTAGTCCATAGGACAAACAACAATCATACCATAGGCTAGCTTCTAGGGTTTAGCCTCCTTGATCTCGTGGTAGATCTACTCTTGTAATCCACATCATCAATATTAATCAAGCAGGACGTAGGGTTTCACCTCCATCAAGAGGGCCCGAACCTGGGTAAAAACATCGTGTCCCTCGTCTCCTGTTACCATCCGCCTAGACGCACAGTTTGGGACCCCCTACCCGAGATCCGCCGGTTTTGACACCGACAATGTGCAAATACAATAGGGCATCACAAAAAAACTCTACGACTCAAAGTATTTATTCAATAGGCTCCGAGGAGCCAGATATTACAAACATGGGTCTGATGACCCATCATATAGAGCATACAGGCAACGGAAGCATAATATGTCCGAGTACAAACAACTACAAATGAAAAAGGCTAAGAAGCCTGACTATCTACAAGACCCTCCCAAGGTACAAGATCGTAGCCGAGGTAACAAGCTAAACGTCGAAGTCCAAGCGGAACTACTAGTGAGACTGAAGTCTCTCTGCAAAAACATAAATTAAGAAAACGTGAGTACAAATGTACCCAGCAAGACTTACATCAGAACTATCTACATATGCATCAGTATCAACAAACGGGTGGTGGAGTTTAACTGCAGCAAGCCAGCTTTGACTCAGTAGCTATCATGTACTACGACAGCTGGTAACTCTTTTGAGGTGGCGCACACGAGTCCACATATTCACCATATCAATACACCACTATGGATCCTCTCACGTCTCCCTATGAGAAGGCCATCCATAGCACTCACGCTTATCTTGCACATTTTAGAGTAACCACCTTCACTTGTCTATGAACTGTATAAGCAACCCAGTAGTCCTTTACCACAGACGCGGCCATTCTAATAGATCATGTTAACCCTGGAGGGGTGTACTTCTTCACACACACTCTCGCCACTTACCGCCATGTACACATCATGTATCTCAGCAACCTTCAAGCGGAAGTCTGGTGAGGGTGTCAGCCACGACCTGACTAACCACGCAAGTCTCTAGTCCAGGTTTATCGCCTATTCGGGTTCCATCTGCAAGGAGATCCGGCCGGGGTGTCGCTCACGGCCCCAAACGATGTGATCAGGGTTCCCAAGGCCACCAAATGGGTGACGCTTGGTACACCATGCCACTACACCTAGTCTGTCCCAAGCCCACCTGTACCGGGTGCCACTTGGTAGACTACTAGCACTACCTACAAACACGTAAACTAGTTGCAACTCCTGGACAGAGATCGGGTTGATTAATAAGTCGAGAGGGGTTGAGTTACCAGAACCCAATGTGTGGTAGCAACTGTCTTGGATAACAGACACAGAACTCAGTTCCTGAGGACGGTTTCAATGAGACAACCCACCATGTACTCCTACATGGCCTCTCGCCTCTACCTTTACCAAATCATGTTCACACCCTTAGCTCTCAATAGTAGGACATGTTTCACAACATTCCAATTCATCCCTGATGAATCAGACATGACTCAACTCTAAGAAGTAGCGGGCATGAAAAACAAGCATGAATGAGTAGGCACATCATGGCTCAAACAACTCCTACTCATGCTAGTGGGTTTCATCTATTTACTGTGGCAATGACAGGTCATGCAGAGGAAAGGGGTTCAACTACCGCAACATGTAACAATTGAATCGTTGTTGTCCTAATGCAGTAAAAGAGAGCAGGAGCGAGAGAGTGGGATTGTATCAAAATGAACAAGGGGGTTTTGCTTGCCTGGCACTTCTAAAGATGATATAGCTCTTCATCGGTGTCATCAAACTCATCGTCGAAACATACATCTACCGAGGGGGAACAAACACCAGAAACTGAGAAAGAACACAATCAATGCAATGCAACAATATGATGCATGATCGTGACATCGCAATATGCTGTGATTTGGGCTAATGCAACAGAGAGTCATTTTGATTGAAGTGGAATTCAAAACTACATCAAATCCCAACTCCAAATCTATTACAAATTTTGTCCTAATCATGTTTCATCCTAAAAGTTATGTTAACTTTCTCAAACATACATGAAAATGGTATAAATTGATAGATTGAATTTTTCTAATCATTTTCATATATAAATTATTTCATTTGGAGTTATAGATTATTTTCTATGAATTTTAGAAGTTTTAGCTATTTTATGGAATTTCTTGAATTAATAAAAACACCAGAAAAGCTTTATTGCATCAGCATGATGAAGGCATGACATCGGCAGGGTCAACTGAGGCTGAACAGGGTCAAATCTGATGTGTGGGGTCCACACGTCAGTGACATAGGGGTTAACCGGGTCTAATCCCGCGTTGACTGGTGTTTGACTCACTGCGGGACCCGCTGTCAGTGGCTATGAGGCGTCTAGCTGGCAGGGATTAGCACTAATGATAGTGCCACGTTGGCACTCGCCGGAGCTCGGCCGACGACGACCAAAACCGCGGCAGAAACTCACCGGAAAACCGCTACGGGGCTCGGTTTTGTGCATAGTTTGCGTCTACAGGTAACTGAAGGTGCGTTGCATCCAACTGGGTGAGCGACAATGGCTAGGGTGCATGGAGTAGGCGGTGACGAGGAGCTAGGTGGTGGCCGGAGTTCGGCCTTGGTGGTTTAGTCGCTATGGTGCACGGGGAAGCTTGCGGAGGGGCTCTCTGGCCTCCTGGTGATGTGAGGATCTCGCTTCCATGCTCAGGCGCGACCGACGCAAGCTCTAGAGATGGTGGTAGCAAACACAGCGGCGGGGAGCTTAGGCCATGGTGGTTCGATGGCTAGAGGGCGTGCGCAAGCAGGGTAGAAGTGGGAGATGAAGTAGCAGCTCACAATGAGGTCGGCGGCGTGAGAGCGAGGTCGGGGATGCGTTATCGATGACGAATCGACTGCGGCAATCTCCGGTGGCCGAGGATGATGATAACGATGGTGGCGATGAAGCAGGGCCTCCGAGGATGTGTGGCTTGTCTGGGATGATGGAGACAACGAGGCGGAGCCGATGGACACGGCGGTTGCTCGAGGGACGGGCGGTGAGCGTGGAGGCAGTGTCCGGCGGCAATGGATGCATTCGGGTCCGAGGTGTGGAGCGAGAGGGAGAGCAGCAGGGGAGGGGATGAGCACGAGAGGGAGTGAGAGGGGCCTGGTGGGTGCATGGCATCCGTAGCGGCGTCAGGGAGGCAGGAGGTGGCGTTGCGCGTGCGTGCATGCCACAGGCACACGCCCCTGTCCTCCTGGCGAGAGGAGAGGGATGACTGGCAGCTGGGCTGCACAGCACTGGGCCGGCCACTGGGCTACGGTAAGTGCCAGGTAAGTTCCTTTCTCTCTTTCTTTCTATTTCATTTATGTTTTCTATTTTTGTTCCTCTGTTTTGATCTAGTAAAAAAATACTAAATCATTTTGCAAAATCCTAAAACTTAATATGGGAACTAAATGGATATTACCAGACTCCCACAAAAAGTTTCAGAATAATTGGACATTATTTCTTCTACAACAGAAATAATTCCAATTCAAATAGTTTTAAGATTTAAGCCAAAGGACTAAAATAAATAGTTTAAAGCCTCCAAAAATATTGGTTTGAATTATGTTCTTGCCAATATTTTTCAAGGTTTGACAGTAACATTTTCTTGGGCTTCTTTGATGAGATTTTTATGTTGATTATTTCTGAACTGAACTCTGAGGGTTTCAGCTAGCCTCATTTCAACTTTCAAAAAATTTAGACATGACACATGATGATCAAGCAAAGTCAAACAAGGGCTGATCTAGGGTTGTGACACAGTCGCTGTAAATGTCATGCGTGCTTTAATTTCGGGGTGGTGGATGGACGTGAACATGCCATACAACTAACCGCCCGCCAGCTCCCTAATCTCAAATATAAACTTCACTAGTGCGCGTCCGCAGAACATCCTTTCCAAGGCGACGAAGCCCTGTAGTTACCATCTCCTCTCGTGTAAATCATCTCCCCAAGGGACAAGGCAGTTCATCGCCATTGCCATGGATTCGTAAGGCGGTGGTGCTTCTCATCCTCGTCGAGGTTGGGAGACCTTGGACAATGATCCTTTGGGACAAATCGTAAGTCACTCCGGCTTCCTCACATCCGCAAGACTCAGTGGTACTTGAACTAAATATTTTAAGAGGGTGCATAAATGTGCATGGGGGAAGGCCATGCTAGTTGTTCTTCCATGCGTCCTCGAGGATGAGGATGTTTCCTAAGGGGGTCTGTTCAGCGCGGCGTGGCCGTAGTTGCAAGTTGATGCCCCTTGAGATGCTGACGTTGAGGGGCACTCAGATTTTGTCCGATGAGCAGGTAAGTGATGAGTTTGATCACATAGTAAATGCATTCTAAAGACTACTTCCATGTCCATGTCATAATTCCCCTGCTGCCCACTATTTCACAGGTTAGGCTTGGTGCCAATGGTGACTGGCTTGCATATGTACGAGAGGGTACCAACATCAGTTTGCACAACATCTACAATGGTGATACCATTCCTGTAGAACCTTTGTCCAGCATTGGGATCGGCCATGTGATGACCCACAAGTATAGGGGATCAATCATAGTCCTTTCTATAAGTAAGAGTATCGAACCCAACGAGGAGCAGAAGGGAATGACAGGTGGTTTTCAAAAAGGTAATTTCTGCAGGCACTGTAATTGTCGGTAGCAGGTATTTTGATAGCAAGATAAATTGTAGCAAGTAACAAGTAACAATAGTAAAAATAAGTGCAGCAAGATAGCCCAATCCTTTTTGTAGCAAAGGACATGCCAAAATGATCACAGATAATAAGTAAAACATTCTTGAGGGCACACGGGAATTTCATCTAGTAACTTTCATCATGTTGGTTTTGATTCGCGTTTGCTACTTTGATAATTTGATATGTGTGTGGACAGGCACTTGGGTGTTGTTCTTACTTGAACAAGCCTCCCACTTATGATTAACCCCCCTCGCAAGCATCCGCAACTACTAGAGAAGTATTAAGATAAAATCTAACCATTGCATTAAACGTATGGATCCAAATCAGCCCCTTGCGGAATAGCACATAAACTAGGATTTAAGCTTCTGTCACTCTATCAACCCATCATCTAATAACTACTCTACAATGCATTCCCTTAGGCCCAAAATGGTGAAGTGTCATGTAGTCGATGTTCACATGACACCACTAAGGGAATCACAACATACATATCCTAAAAATATCAAACACATATCAAACTCACATGATTACTTGCAACATGACTTCTCCCGTGGCCTCAAGAACAATGACAACTACTCACAAATAATATTCATGCTCAAGATCAGAAGGATATTAAATAGCATAATGGATCTTAACATATGATCTTTGACCAAATAAACCGGCTAGCATCAACTACGAGATGTAATCAACACTACTAGTCCCCCATAGGTACCAATATGAGGTTTGATACAAAGATTGAACACAAGAGATAAACTAGGGTTTGAGATGATATGGTGTTGATGAAGATTGGCCTCCCAAAGACGAGAGGGTTGTTGGTGATGATGATGGCTCTAATTTCCCCCTTCGAGAGGGAAGTTCCCCCGACGGAATCGCTCCGCTGGAGGGCAAAAGTGCTCCTGCCCAAGTTCCGCCTTGAGATGGCGGCGCTCCATCCCGAAAGTCCCACCCCCCTATATTTTTCTAGGTCAAAAGATCCCAGAGGTGGGCCGAGGTGCCCACTACCCACCAGGGTGCGCCTGGAGGGGGTGGCGCGCCCTGGTGCCTTGTATCCACCTGTGTGGCCCCCTTCGGTAGTTCTTTTCTCTAGTATTTCTTATTTATTCCAAAATAATTCTCCGTAAAATTTTAGCTCATTTGGAGATGTGCAGAATAGGTATATCTGACATAGCTTTTTCAGGTCCAGAATTCCAGCTGCCAGTATTCTCCCTCTTTGTGTAATCTTGCATCTTATGAGAGAAAAGGCATTAGAATAACTACATAAAATTCTATAAAGCATAAAAACACTATAAATAATAGTAGGAAAACATAATGCAAAATGGACGTATCAACTCCCCCAAGCTTAGACATCACTTGTCGTCAAGCTAAATTTGATATCAAAAATCGTGTCCACATGTTTAGAGAGAGAGAGATGTCGATAAAAACAAAATATGGACATAGTAGCATCATGCTTATTATTATAACAGCAACAAACTTTATCATAATACTCTATCACATAGCTTCTCATGAACAAGTAACAATTCATCGCAACATCGAAGTAGAATGCATAAACTCTATTAGAAACTAACAAACTATGTTCTCAGTCAACTTTTCAGGAAGGGTCTCACATCAGCGCCTCTTGGCATGTCCACATATTCAACCATCATTTAGTCTTATATGATTGCTAACACTCACAGCATATATATGAGCAAAAAGTTTCAACGGACACATAGAAAGATAGGGGCTTATAGTTTCGCCTCCCAACTTATTCACCTCAAGGGTGATGTCAACAATAATAAATCATGATCACTCACATTCAACTGGATATATGTGCCTAGATCTTTCCACACCACATGGTGCTTGCAAAAAGACAAAATAAAAAGGAATAGGGAAGAATACTTTGACTCTTGCATAAAAAGTTAATACATAAAAGTAAAAGATAGGCCCTTCGCAGAGGGAAGCAGAGGTTGTCATGCGCTTTTTGGTTTTGTATGCACAATCTCTTAATGCAAAAGAACGTCATGTTAGATTGCCCCTTATGATAGCAACCTTTATTATGCAGTCCGTCGCTTTTATTACTTTGCCATCACAAGTTCGTACAACGCTTTCCAGCCAAACAGAGCAACACTTGTCCCCTGGCCGAACTCCAGTAAATCTTGTTTTTGGATCTTGATTTATTTTTCAAATAGCCACAAACTTATTCATATTAGATCTAAATTGAGTGACTCCAAAGCCCACATCTTCGAAATTTTGCCATCCTTCCAGTGGAACAAAAGGTTTTATGTTGGGAAAATTTAAATTTAAATTTTATCAGATTTGATCTAAACACTAAATTCGGCATAAATTTTATATAAAAAAATATTTTTGAGTGATTCTTTTTCCTACTATTTTCTATATGTTATACCTATCCAGTAGATCAACAAAAAATACTTTTTGAAATATTTACTTTTTTTTGGAACAGATCCAAATTTCAACTAAATTAGGCCATGACTTTTGATTTATAAAACCTTTTAAATTGATTCTTTTTGCAATTAAACTTTGAGCAAAATACTTACTGTGAAACTAAATAAAATCCTTTCTGTTAAAATTTTATTTCTAGATCCGAGAGCCTTATTTTTTTATGTTTGATTGTTCTTGAGTTTTCCCTAAGTTATTAGTTTCTTTAGCTTTCTTTATGTTACTTTATGCTTTCTTTCAGTTTTGGAGTGGTTGCTTATTTGTATGTAATCGTGTGGTTACGATAGATTTCTTGAAGTGTGACGTGTAGAGTTATCAGGATTTGTGAGAGCGAAGAACTTCATCAACAGTACCAGCCAAGTTCACTTTGATCATATTTTGAATACCTATGTATTTATTGCATTACTGCCACCTTTTCACCTTGCATCCAGTAGGTAAATTGAATTTGTAGCTTGAGTAGCATCATGAGGTAGGAACCCATTACCCTGTTACCAAACCCCGTGATGAATTGATTATAATGCTATGCTTTGACATTGATTGGGTATGAGTGAACTCCTGAGAATTGTGAGATTGATGATAATTTGGATCAAGTCTTCACCTTCAAGATTGAAGACAATATTCAATACACCACTAGGTGGAATGGTTGAAGGGCACCCTGGAGAAACAAGAGGTCTTGCCAGTTATCATGAGGAAAACTCCACCCAGGATCAAAGAGACGGAAGGATACTTCAAGACCGGAAGCTTACTTGTGCAGCCACAAGTCAATATGGGCTCTGGCTTGGTTGATCTTAGTTGTGGTTCTGACTGGACAATACTACGTGATGTAGACAAACAGTAGGATTGGATGGCCACTATCAGTGGTTAGGGAAACTCTCTGAAAGACCAAGTTTCTGTCATCCTATTATCAAACACTAGGCAATGCGAGGGCGTAAAAGGGGGGATCACATCTTGTGGGGAAAGTTCGCAAAACTCTGCAGAGTATTAACCTAATCGATTAGTCTCGGACAACTTGAGCCTTTGGAATTGGATCTATCATGGAACTCTCAACACCGCACTATAAATTGTTTATTGGGTTTAATAATGACTTTTCGTTATGAGACATTGGTTGGCGGAACCATCACATTAATAACAGCCAAGTAGTAGTAGCTAAATTGATTAATTAACTTGATTAAAATTGAGTTAGGGAAAAAACTGCTTTTATGCAAACTAAGACGTAGAGCCTCCACAGCCATATTACATATAGTGACCTACATGGCTGCAAGTTATCATGTTGCAAGCATTTCTATGATGAGTGAGAGTTCCGTTGTAGGGTTACGGTCTACATTCAACTTGTCGTTGGCGTTGATGGGACTCCACACCTTTATGATTGTTTTTCTACTATGTTATATGAGGTATACTCTGGATCTGTGTTATCTTTTAAACATGTGATGTTATGGTATTTCATCAGTGTATTGTGTGTGCTAGCGTACCGATCTAGGGATAGCACATAAAGCATAGAGGCACCGATCCATTTGGGTCAGGTCGCTACATCTACTATTTGCGCAGTGACTTCCACTGGATCTTCATTGTTCTATCCCAAAAGAGCGCTTATTCAATTTTGTTGGATTCAAATAGAAAAGTGAAAATAAACTACAACAACCTTAAGAATGTTTTAGATGAAGCTCTAAACATGTACAATGGCATGAAAAGATATTTTAGAAAGGGTGTAAAAAGAGAGACAACGAAGCCATTGCGCATTTTGGCCACAGCACATCCTTATGTTGCATTCAATAGCCTGAAGGCGCGAGGACCTCCCCTTGGTACGTCATGTACCACATGAATGATTTCATAGGGCAACATAGAAGCTTCCAACAGAATGATGACATCACTGGGGGTGAAGCCCTTGCCACTCTCGCACCTAATAATGACACTAGAGTCGACTTTAGAGGGATCCAAGAGACACTAGTCCAAGTCATCAACAAGGACGTCTGTTATGAGATAGGGACCTTCTATAGCGGTGGTGTAACAACCCTTCAGGAGCACAATCGTCGCTACATGTCACAAGTTCGCGACATGTCGTCCGAGAAGCAGAGAACACATGATGTTGTGTTTAAAAAGAATTTTTTATTTTTTAAAACATTGTTCATAACTTGACCGTGCCTTGCGTGTAGCTAGACTTATCGTACCTTTCGTGTGATTGCTACATTTAAATATTTAAGATGCATACGCTAGAAGTGACCAATTATCTTCATTGGATCAACCTATAACATGCTATATATGTTTGATACGAGTGATTGAAGCTGATCTTTGCTCTTTAATTAATCACCTTATTTATTTCATGCTTTCTTTTAATATGATATACTCCCTCTATAAACAAATATAAGACATTCTATAAGTCTCTAAAACATCTTATATTTGTTTATAGAGGGAGTATGTAACAAAAAATGTGCAAATGTTGCCATGGTGACAACTACTGCCATGGCACAAAACACTCGACTCCAAATACACTAGCAGTGAGTGGAACATAGTACATACAACCAACGAGCTTCCAACATTGCAAAGTTCACGTGCTCGACACACAACTAATCATGGAACTACTTGACACATTTGGGTAGTGTGAACATTGCTAGTTCTTGACATAACGATATCATTCGACCAAAAACGCTACTAGTGTCTGCATGACCAGCATCATTCCACATGGGCGATGATGGTACTATTCCCAACCACATCATAGTAGCAGCATTCCACGTGGACGCTGCTAGAAGGCACTTCAGGTCGCTTCTAATGAGGGGGTCCTTTACTAGTGACACCACTCTTATCTGCTTGGAGAGATGCCACTAGTGAAACTATGGCCCTGGGGGTCTACTTTCCATTATTGAAAACAACTACAAAAACAGTAATATTTGTTGTACCATTTATTGTATTTTATAAATTTATCAATTCCTACCATATTGTGAAATTTACCCTTGTAACTGGCATGACATGAAGCTCGACAACCTTCTTGAAACATTGGGAATAGGAGGTTGTTGTGTTTTGTGTGCAGGTACCCATCACTTTGTTTGCTGGAAGAACTCTAAAAGTGCAACTAATCCCTAGGTGGTTTTGGTAATTCATAACAACATCTCTCATTGAACTAATATCCAATCGAGATAAATATTTCAGGATGGTCAATGATTGGCATGGCATAAGATAGAGATGTGGACCCCTCAAAATGCTAAGGACAAGGATTGGCAAAAGCTCAAGACTCTTCATTTCTATTTAAGTGATCCAAGGTCGCACTGAGTCCATAGGAAAGCCAATACCATTAAAAGGGGATGAGGTGTTGCTTAATGATCATGTTGCTCAAGTGCTTAGTGATATTGCTCCAAAACCCTCAGCCACTTTATCTATCCAAATATGTCCAAACCCTAATTCCAAACTCGGCCCCACTGATACATCCCATCTGGAGCCACCGAGTTCATGTTGACATAGCCACTGTCATAAACCCTAACAAATTGGTCACACCGATACAGATCTCGGTCTCACCGAGATGGCCTTGCCAGCAGTCTATGACTTGTTGCACTCACTTCGGTCTCACCGAGTTGGCTTGACTAATTCTCTATTAATGATTGCTTTCACTTTGGTCCCACCAATATGATGCAATCGGTGCCACCGAGATGAAGTTTTCCCTAAGCCCTAGCACATCGGTCCAATCGAGTTGTTCCATTCGGTCCCACCGAGATTCCTAATGTCCATATTTTTGTACTAATCGGTGCCACCGAGTTTACCAATTGGTGCCACCGAGATGAGTTAAAAGTGTGTAACGGTTGGATTTTGTGTGGAGGCTATATATACTGCTCCAACCCCTTCTTCTCATAGAAGAGAACCATCAGAACGTGCCTACACTTCCACCATTCATTTTCTGAGAGAGAACCACCTACTCATGTGTTGAGATCAAGAGATTCCATTCCAGCCATTTCAACCTTGATTTCTAGCCTTCCCCAAGTTGCTTTCCACTCAAATCCTTCTTCCACCATAGCCAAATCCGTGGGAGAGAGTTGAGTGTTGGTGAGACTATCATTTGAAGCACAAGAGCAAGGAGTTCATCATCATCACACCATCTATTACCTTTTGGAGAGTGGTACACTACTACAGGATGCTGCTAACGCGACTACAATCAGAGACCCTTCGAGGAAACTGTGTGCGATGCATTAATCGCAAATAGTGATGTAAAAAAATCGTAAAAAAGATGCAAAACGTTTGCGATGGCAGATACATCAAACACAGTTTAGATTTTAGTTGTGTGTGCGATGCGGGGCATACGGTTTAGTTCAATGAACTGTTTGCGATGAGGCAGAAGAACAGAAATGGGAAGCCAGATGAAGGTGTGTGCGATGTACGGCATACCGTTCACTCGGATTAACTGTTTGTGATTAGGCAACACAACAAAAATGGTCAGCCTGATCAAGGTGTCTGCGATTGACGGCATACACTTCAGACGAGTGAACTGTTTGTGAATAGGCAACACAACAGAACCGGTCAGCCAGATCAAGGTGTCTGCGATTGAAGGCGTACACTTCACACAGATGAACTGTTTGTGATTAGCCATAACAAAAAGAAATAGTTAGATAGATTAGTGTGTGTGCGCTAGACGGGCACACATTCTAAATAAAAGAAGCGTGCGTGATGGTAATAACGAGCGCGCACGGTTGATGGAACAAGGCATGTGCTGACATCACCTATTGCTGTGCACCCTATGGTGCAAACGCCACGTACGCGGCCGAGAACGTGTGCCCACGTTATGCCATCCAGGAATAGTGCTGCACTTAGAAATTAGAACCATCAATAAATTTTGAGCCTACGTCCCGTCACATTCCAAATTACTACCACGCTATATTTAATTGCAAACTTGTTCACACCGATGAAAACCTAAACGGTTTTCCACTTAGGAGCGTATTAGTACTCGGTTATAAATACTACCTACTCCAAGATGATTGCACATTCCTCCTCAACTCCTCATCCACAAAAATAAACAAGTCTTCATCATCGTTCCCTTGCATCTACCATGGGACACATGAGTTCTGGGTCGAGAGATTACTACCAGGGAGAGGCGAGCATGGAAGCGGAAGCACGAGAGATGTCCCTCCTCGCTGCAAAAGCATCCGGCATGTCCCGTCATGCCGCCATAGCAGCATAGAGGTCCCATTGCACCGCCGAAGCAGCATAGAGGACCCACCGCACTGCCGATGCAGCAGACTGGTCCGGCCGTGCCGCGAAACCAGTACAGATGTCCCGTCGCGCCGCAAATGTAGCAGAGATGTCCTCCCATGCTGCGGCGGCCTGGGAAAATGTCTCGCGAGTAGGTGAGGACTCTGATAGGCACATGCACGCTGCTCGATGACCTGATCGGTCGGATCTCCAACTGGATGAAGCTGCAGGACGAAATGAATGCCTCATTTGAAAATGCTACCGGCGTCATCCGAGGACTAGAGGAGGACAAGGCGAAGCTCCGCACCGAGCGTGACCTTCCACGGGAGAAGATTGTTAGAAGGGCGAAGGAGCACGAGGAGACCACTGCCTTGTTGAAGAGGATGGGCGTCATCCTCAAGAAACTTATGGACGAGAATGACATGCTCCACATCGAGCGTGAAAGGCTAGTGGAGGAATCCGTGGATGCTGCCAAGCAGCATGTTGAGGACATGAAAGAGATCATCACCACTCGCTGTGACAACTAATCTCCATAGCCTACAGCGCATCGAGATAGTAGAGATCAACGAGCCAGATTGTTGTCTGCGTCTTCCTTCTTCTTTTGCCCTTGTGTATTTCAGGTGTTGCCGCATGTGGGTTATTAAATTATCTTCCCAAATATATAAGACAATTATTATCCACTGTCATCATCCTTATATTCATCATTCTGGCATTAAATCATAGTCAATGCTATATAGGTATGTCGCGTCTTACATCAAGATCCGTGAAAAAAATTCTTTTCAGATTTTTTCTCTCTCTTAAATCTGAGTCGAGTGAGACAAAGCCACACCATTAAACAGGGGCTCGAGCGCCATTAATGGAGACGTTGGGAGAGAGGTGGGCGGCCGATGGAGGTCAAAGGGCTCTCCTCCCGATAAGCACGCGTAGGGGTCTAATCACACGCCTCCTGTACTCAAATAGCTACCCCGCACGACACCTCCTAGCCAATAAAAAATGGGGGGCGTGGTGGCACGTAAATGGTAAGTAGAACGCCCATGGTTTCAATAATACCTGTGTTTCCGATTGTAAAATGACAACACTTGTTCCAAAATGACTTTGTTGATTGTTAATGTGTGCACCTTCGCAAATCGGACAAAAAAATTACCACAACATGTTGGTGCCATGTCATGACACCATGCCAAGTTTCATGATTTTCAAGCGAGTTTTGGATTTTTGGGAATTTTAAAACCAAGTTTCTCGATGTTTCTGGCCAAGCCATGATGACCAGATGTTTGAATTCCATTCCCATTTCTTGTGTGGGACCTAGAAATTTTCCCAAGTACACATAAATGATTTTTCAACTAACTTTGGCGCACTGGAGCATGTGCTTGTAGTTAAAATTTGAATTATGTCCATTAAATGCCTGGAAACTCAATTAATGTATAAAGAAGGCCAAATGAACCCGGAATAATTCCAAAATTTAGCACGAAACTCCTATTGGTCTAACCTGCCTATTTAAAAAATATCAAGGCGTGAGAAGGCAGTGTATTTCATTGCGCACACGGAGGTGCATGTTCCTTCTCGAAACCACGAGCCTTCTTGAGAGAAGCTCTGGTTTGCAAGAAGCTTATACCAAAGCTTGTCCTGATTCGGCCAAAAAATTTACCACAACATGTTGGTGCCATGTCATGACACCATGCCAAGTTTCATGATTTTCATGCATATTTTGGATTTATAGAAATTAAAAACCCAAGTTTCTCAATATTTCCGGCCGAGCCATGACGCCCAGATGTTTGAACTTCATTCCCATTTCTTGCATGGGACCTATAAATTCACCCAGGGACAACACATGTGATTTTTCAACCAACTTTGGTGCACTGGAGCATGTGCTTGTAGTTCAAATTTGAATTATGCACATTAAATGCCCAGGAACTCAATTAATGTATAAAATAGGCCAAACGAACCCGGAATAATTTCAAATTTTAACACGGCACGCATAACGCTCTATGTTGCCTCTGTATAAAAATCAAGGGGGAGGCAGCATATATTGTTTCGCACACAAAGGTGACACGTTCCCTCTCAGAACCACGAGTCCTCTTGAGAGAAGCTCCTCTTTGCAAGAAGCTTATACCAAAACTTGTCCCAATTCAGCCAATTTTTTACCATGACATGTGGGTGCCATGAAATGACACCATGCCAAGTTTCATGATTTTTAGGCAAGTTTTGAATTTATAGGAATTAAAAAAACAAGTTTCTCAATGTTACCGGCCGAGCGACGACGCCTAGATGTTTGAATTTCATTCCCATTTCTTGCATGGGACCTAGAAATTCACCCAAGAACACACATGTGATTTTTCAACCAACCTTGGTGCACTAGAGCATGTGCTTGTAGTTCAAATTTGAATTATTCACATTAAATGCCCAGAAACTAAATTAATGCATAGAAAAGGCCAAATGAACCCGGAATAATTCCAAATCTTAACACGACACTCATATAGTTCTACGTTTGCTCTATAAAAAAAGAGGGGGGCAACGTATGTCATTTCACACACAAAGGTGACACGTTCCCTCGCAAAACCACACCCCTTCTTGAGAGAAGCTCCAATTTGCAAGAAGCTTAATTATACCAAAACTTGTCCAAATTCAGCCAATTTTTTTACCATAACATGTTGGTGCCATGAAATGACACCCATGCCAAGTTTCATGATTTTTAGGCGAGTTTGGGATTTATAGGAATTTAAAAACCAAGTTTCTTAATGTTTCCAACCAAGCCACGCCGCCCAGATGTTTGAATTTCATTCCCATTCTTCCATGGGACCTATAAATTCACCCAAAGAGACACATGTGATTTCTCAACAAACTTTGGTGCATTGGAGCATGTGCTTGTAATTCAAATTTGAATTATGCACATTAAATGCCTAGAAACTCAATTAATGCATAAAAATGCCAAACTGAAAGTGGAACTAATCACCGAGTGGTTTTGGTAATTCATAACAACATATAGCTCATTGAACTAATATCCATTCAAGTTAAATATTTCAGAAAGTTCAATGATTGGCATGGCATGGACTAGAGATGTGGACCCCTCAAAATGCTAAGGATAAAGATTGGCAAAAGCTCAAGACTCTTCATTTTCATTTTAGTGATCCAAGATCACATTGAGTCTATAGGAAAGCCAATACTATTAAAAGGGGATGAGGTGTTGCTTAATGGTCTACTTGTCAAAGTGCTTAGTGATATTGCTCCAAAACTCTCCGCCACTTTCTCATTTCCACATATGTCCAAAACCCAAAGTCTCGGCCCCATCGATTTGATCTACCCGGTACCACCGAGTTTAGTTGACATAGCCACTGCCAGAAACCCTAGACAATACGGTCACACCGATACAGATCTCGTTCTCACCGAGATGGCCTTGCAAACTCTTTGTTTCCCTTTGTAATGTTTCAGTCTCACCGAAATGGGCAATCGGTCCAACAGAGTTTGCTTGACTAACTCTCTGTTGGATCTCTGTTGAGATCGGTCTCACTGGGTTTAAGAAATCTGTTTCACCGAGATGAGGTTTTGCCCTAGCACTAGCACATCGGTCCCACCGAGTTGATCCAGTCGGTCCCACCGAGATTCCTAACATTCACATTTCGAACTAAATCGGTCTCACCGAGTTCTTCTATTCATACCGACCGAGTTGGGTCAAATGTGTGTAATGGTTGGATTTTGTGTGGAGGCTATATATACCCCTCCACCCCATCTCCATTCGAGAGAGAGCCATCAGAACATGCCTACACTTCCACTACTCATTTTCTGAGAGAGAACCACCTACTCATGTGTTGAGATCAAGACATTCCAATCCAACCACAAAAATCTTGATCTCTAGCCTTCCTCAAGTTGCTTTCCACTAAAATCATCTTTCCACCATAGCCAAATCTGTGAGAGAGAGTTGAGTGCTGGGGAGACTAACATTTGAAGCACAAGAGCAAGGAGTTCATCATCATCACACCATCTATTACCTTTTGGAGAGTGGTCTCTCCTAGATTGGTTAGGTGTCACTTTGGAGCCTTTGAGAAGATTGTGGAGTTGAACCAAGGAATTTGTAAGGGCAAGGAGATCACCTACTTCGTGAAGATCTACCCGAGTGAGGAAAGTCCTTCATGGGTGATGGCCATGGTGGGATAGACAAGGTTGCTTCTTCGAGGACCCTTTGTGGGTGGAGCCCTCCGTGGACTCACGCATCCATTACCCTTCATGGGTTGAAGTCTCCATCAACGTGGACGTATGATAGCACCACCTATTGGAACCACGCCAAAAATCACTGTGTCTACATTGTGTTTGCCTTATCCAAACCCTTCTCTTTACCTTCATATGCAATGTTTTACTTTTCGCTGCTACACTCTTAGAATTGCATGTGTAGGTTGATTGCTTGACTTGTCATAATTGATAAAATCGGCCCACAACTAAAATTGGGAAAAGAAAAGATTTTTATTTGGTCAAGTAGTCTAATCACCCCCCTCTAGACATACTTTTGATCCTACAAACTCCTTCTGGTTCCATAAACCTTGGTTCTCTACCAAGGAAAATACTTAGTGCTAGGTTACCTCACCCTTATACTTGTGGCTTACCCAAACACTCTTAAAAGAGAGCAAGAACACATTGACTGATAAAAACGAGGTCACCAAACTTCAGCAAACAATTGGACAGGCTGCCAAAGATATCTTAACTATGGTCGAGGCGATGATGACGGCTCTGGATGGAGGCATTCAACCACTCTAGCCAGGAAGCATCCAATGTACATGTACATCAGGGAAGGTGACATCACCAGGAGCCTGTGGGGCAGCTATTTCAAGGGGAAGTCGGCTTCAGATATAATCTCGACGATGTTCAAGGGGAAGACATCAGACTTCCCCGAGGAGATCGAGTTCCGCTTCTCAACTGAAGATCTACCTATTGGGGAACGTTGTAGAAAATAAAAAAAATTCCTACGGTTTCACCAAGATCCATCTATGAGTTCATCTAGCAACGAGTGATATTAATGCATCTACATACCTTTGTAGATCGCGAGCGGAAGCGTTCAAGTGAACGGGGTTGACGTAGTCATTCTCGTCGTGATCCTATCACCGGAGATCCTAGCGCCGAACGGATGGCACCTCCGCGTTCAACACACGTACGGTCAGTGTGACGCCTCCTCCGTCTTGATCCAGCAAGGGGGAAGGAGAGGTTGATGAAGATCCAGTAACACGACGGCATGGTGGTGGATGCAGCAGGACTCCGGCAGGGCTTCGCCAAGCAACTGTGGGAGGAGGAAGAGGTGTAGCAGGGGGAGGGAGGCGCCAAGACACAGGGTGCGGCTGCCCTCCCTCCCCCTCCTTTATATAGGCCCCCAGGGGGGGCGCCGGCCCTGGAGATCCAATCTCCCAAGGGGGCAGCGTCCAGGGGGGGTGGAGTGCCCCCCAAGGCAAGTGGTGCGCCCCCCCCCCCCACCTAGGGTTTCCAGCCCTAGGCGTAGGGGGCCCCAAGGGGGAGGCGCACCAGCCCACCAGGGGCTGGTCCCCTCCCCACTTCAGCCCATGGGGCCCTCCGCGATAGGTGGCCCCACCTGGTGGACCCCCCGGGACCCTTCCGGTGGTCCCAGTACAATACCGGGTGACCCCGAAACTTTCCCGATGGCCAAAACAGCACTTCCTATATATAATTCTTTACCTCCGGACCATTCCGGAACTCCTCGTGACGTCTGGGATCTCATCCGGGACTCCGAACATCTTTCGGTATACTGCATACTCATATTCATACAACCCTAGCGTCACCGAACCTTAAGTGTGTAGACCCTACGGGTTCGGGAGACATGTAGACAGGACCGAGACGGCTCTCCGGTGAATAACCAACAGCGGGATCTGGATACCCATGTTGGCTCCCACATACTCCACAATGATCTCATCAGATGAACCACGATGTCGAGGATTCAAGCAACCCCATATACTATTCCCTTTGTCAATCGATATGTTACTTGCCCGAGATTCGATCGTCGGTATCCCAATACCTCGTTCAATCTCATTATCGGCAAGTCACTTTACTCGTACCGTAATGCATGATCACGTGACCAGACACTTGGTCACTTTGAGCTCATTATGAGGATGCACTACCGAGTGGGCCCAGTGATACCTCTTCGTAATACGGAGTGACAAATCCCAGTCTTGATCCATGTCAACCCAACAGACACTTTCGGAGATACCTGTAGTGCACCTTTATAGTCACCCAGTTACGTTGTGACGTTTGGTACACCCAAAGCACTCCTACGGTATCCGGGAGTTACACGATCTCATGGTCTAAGGAAGAGATACTTGACATTGGAAAAGCTCTAGCAAAACGAACTACACAATCTTGTGCTATGCTTAGGATTGGGTCTTGTCCATCACATCATTCTCCTAATGATGTGATCCCGTTATCAATGACATCCAATGTCCATAGTCAGGAAACCATGACTATCTGTTGATTAACGAGCTAGTCAACTAGAGGCTCACTAGGGACATGTTGTGGTCTTAGTATTCACACGTGTATTACGATTTCCGGATAATACAATTATAGCATGAATAAAAGACAATTATCATGAATAAGGAAATATAATAATAACCATTTTATTATTGCCTCTAGGGCATATTTCCAACACTACCAAACGAGGTGAGTAATATGGTTTTGAATATTTCAGGTCCTTTTCCCCATCTACGCTTACTGTTTCATTTCCTAGCATTGTCCAGGCTTGGCAGCAGTTTGCATGCACTGCACTATCACCTACACTCCTAACCCGAGGACACGTTGGACGCCCACATGCAATTCCTCATTGAAGTGGATGCTAGCTAATCCAAAGCCCCCATGGTTGAGAGCGGAGAAGGTGGAGGTGGACACCAGGCCGAGGACATTGATGCCCTACAGATATCGAGGATGAGGAGGCCGAGGCATGCCAATTCCTTCTAAAGAAAAGGAGCCGCGAAGAAAGGGCTTCGGGCTCACATGATTCTTTGCTTAGGCTGGAAACTGAGGTTGGCCAAGAAACACGGAAAAAGAGACGACAAGATCTAGCTGCCTAGATATCGGCTTCCTCGATGACGACCACACGAGGAGCTTTGCTGCTTCCTCCACCTTGGGTTGTGCAGAACTAGGTTACCAACACCAAGTAAGGTGTGTTCTCCTTCAAACTTCTTGTTCTTTTTTCTTAGTTCTTCTGATCTTGGTTTATCTAGCCTGCATGAGGTAGTGAGATCTGGATATTGACCTACACGGTTAATTCGGGATCAATCCTGGGCCGGCGTGATTATCAATGTCCCAAGGACTGCCGAAGGAGCGCTCATGGCTACACCTATCTACGTGGTGTCGTGCCTTAGGATGTGGCGGTTCCCAAAATTACAAAGGATTGGATGGACCACACCATCCTGGTCAACCAGCCTGCGTTGAAGACAAAGCATGCTGCGACCCCTACTACTAGTGTCATCGCTGAAGATCCTTCCGCTAGTTCGACGAATGGAGGCGATGGAGGTGGAAATCCGTCCCCAGAGCCCATGGAAACAAGAGAGGGTTTACACAGGTTCGTGCCCTCATGGTGGAGGTATAACTCTATTTCGTGCTCTTTTGTATTGCTTGAGCATAGGGGGTGTACAACAATGAGCGTGGGATTGAGTATCCACTCTATGGTTCTTGTCCTATCGAGTAACCTAGCCCCGCGTTATATGGTACTCGAGTATAGTATTACATGATCTTACTCTGTTAGGGTTACAGAGTAGTCCTCCTCAACACAGACCTTCTTGTCATGTACTCTAAATCCTTTGGGTCTTCTCTCTGTTGGCCATGTAGGCCGGGATGGCATCCCAGTTGTCAACCTAGGGGGGCATGGGTCAGCCTTCTTGGGCTATTTTTCGATATGATGATGCACCCCTAGGTTGTAACATTGTCACTGGTGGTGGACAGGCAGGCGGATCTGGCCGTAGTATGTGTGGGGGTGGGGGAAGCAAACACCTAGGCCACTTGTTGTACTAGAAAAACAAATCTACATCTCAAAAGAGGGAAAAACTGGCCCGAGTGCGCATGTTTTCCTGAGCCGCTACGGTGCCAAGGTCAAGTTGACTCGGTTGCCTCTATCACCTCGCTATAGTGACAGGTATTGGGCCCACCCATAGAGCAAGCTTCATCTTACTAGTTTTCTCGGGCCAATCCTATTTGACTCTCCCATGCGTTATATAGTTGAGGTTTAGATGAATACTCCTCCAGATGGGCTAGCCCACATAATGGTTGTTCTATTTATTTTTCTCCTTTTCTCTTTCCAAGTCTTGGGTTGTCTTCTGTTTTTATTTTCTTATATTTTTGCATATTTTCTTATTTATAGGTTTTCCAATATATGGTGAACTTTTCTTCCAATATACGACAAACTTTTTTCAAATGCACATTGAACTCTTTTTGTATAGGGTGAAGATTTTAAAATACACACTGATTTTTAATAATATATGATGAACTTTTTGTTATATACATTGAATATTTTTAATATATGATAAACTTTTTTAAGTATACGATAAAAAAATTATACACACTGAACATTTTAAAAATATATTGTGAACTTTTCGTAATATACGTGGAACTTACAACACAGTAGCAAACTGCCCGTGTGCTGCAACAGAGGCATACACATTCTAATGTTTCAACATCAATCATGTACATATACCTTACATACACCCATCATATTCCATATTTTGTTCAGAATTGATTTGATTTGAGTATTTGTCGGGGAATGGATGGAAAGTTTTATTTAGTTTAGATTTTGATAAGATTTGATTTCATTTGGGTATGGATATGGAAGGCAAGAAAAATATATATTTAATTGGGGTTTTCTTAAAATTAGATTTGATTTCACTGAGTTAATGCAGAACATGGTTCTTGTAAGATTTGAATAAGTAAATGCATGGCATTATTTCCAGTAGGACAAGGAAATGAAAGTATTAATTTGATTTAAATTATTCCAAACCAGGAAGTGGGGACGGGGGAGTGTGGAGAAAGAAGAGCCAACGTATGGGGAGGCGGCGGGAAGAACTTACCGACTACCCTTTAATAGTAGAGATATCGAACCTCTAAGATCTATTTTTAATAAGCTTTTAAAATATCTACTACCTTCGTCCGGATTTATTAGCCCCCTTGTGTTTTGCGTCCAAGTTTAACCATGTATTTAACTAAAAATATATAAAGTATATGCCACCCAAAGCATATTGTTAGATTTGTATTTGAAAGAGGTTTTCTATGGTATAGTTTTCGTGAAATATACTTGATATTTAATTAGTTAAATTCATGGTCAAACTTAGGCTCAAAATAAAAGGAGGATAAATAAATCCGGACAGAGGGAGTAGCTGCTAGAAACAACAGGGAGTTCCTATATGACGCGTTCTGCGTCAAAATGCTGCCCTTTCGCACAGGCACGTCGTCGCGGTGCGCCGATTGGGCCAGGCCATTGAAGTGCGCAAAAAATAGCATGTGAAAAATTGGAAAAATATATAGGACGCAATGGAATCCAACACAGGGCTGCCGACTTGTGCGCGCACGCTACTATCCACTACGATGGAACGGCTCGGTTGACCAATATACAACGGAAAACTATAAGAACTAGAGAAAATATAAGACTTGACACTGTTTGAAAAAAATCCTTTACAATTTTTCAGATTTTAATTAAATTTTGAACGTACGATTTTGCTTTGACAAGAGCAAACAATTATCTGATATCATGAACAAATTTTTAATTTCCGAAATGTTATTCAAAAACATTAACATTTTCAGAATTTGTGAACAATTTTCTAAAGCAAGAATATTTTGAAGTTTGATAGCAAAATTGAAACGGAGAACAATTTCTAAAATCCTGAACAAATATTGAAGCACAAACATTTTTTGAAAACATGAACACTTTCAGAATTTGTGAACAATTTTCTAAGGCAAGAACAGTTTTTAAAATTTGAGATTTTTTTTGAAACAGAGAACAATTTAGAAAATCCTGAACAAATATGGAAGCACAAACATTTTTTGTAAACATGAACATTTTCAGAATTGTGAACAAGTTTCTAAAGTAAGAACATTTTTTAAAACTTGAGAGAAAGGGAGAATAATTTCGAAAATCCTGAACAAAAATGGAAGCACAAACATTTTTTAAAAACATGGACATTTTCAGAATTTGTGATCAATTTTCTAAAGCAAGAACATTTTTTAAAATTTGAGAACCAATTTTGAAACGGAGAACAATTTCGAAAAATTCTGAAAAAATATGGAAGCACAAACGTTTTTTGAATACATGAACAAAAATTTAAAATCCAGATTTTTTTTTTGAAATCTTTGAACAAATTTTGTAAAGACGAACATTTTTACAGACAATGCTGTCTTTTATTTGAAGATATCCTTGCATTTGTTGGAAAGGCAAACAAATTTCAAAAAATTGAACATTTTTTATTTTGCATTTTGAACATTTTTTCCAAAGATGCAAACATTTTTAAAATTTCGAGACTAATTAAACTTCCGTATAATTTTCAGAAATGTGAACAAATTTTAAACATTTTGATGAAAAAAGCAGGACAAAACAAAAAACAAATGGAAAAACAAAAAAAACAAAGAAAATGAAACAGAACAAGGAAAAAAAAGGAAAACGAAAACGAAGAAAACAGAACAAGAAAAAACCGGTTCAAGAAACTTCTAGAAGTTTCCAAAACCAGAAAAACCGGCTGAAAACCTCTAGAAGGTACCCAAAACTGGGGTCGATGAAAGCTTAAAATGGCCGGTCCAGTGGAACGATCGCGCGGTGTCCCCTGTGCCAAACCTCGACAGTATGACGCAAGGTGCGCCAATAGGAAATTCCGAAACGACAACCGGGTTTTGTTTCTGAGAAAAAACGACTAAAATGGAAGAAAGAAAAACAAACCCAGCTTGCGGGCAAACTGGGTCGCCCCCTTTGCTTAGGCTTCAGCAAAGCCGCCCCCTATGACATGCTAGGTACCCTTCAGTCTCTTAAAGAAATACGCTTCAGCAGCTTTTTTATATTCTTCTTCAGATCTCTATATTTATATATTTATTACAAAAAATTCAAAAATATAAATTAATGGAACAAATTATTTTTCTTACTTTAAAGTGTTTATCATGTATTAAAAATCGTTGGATGGGTGTGTAAAACACTCTTTTTGCCGTGTATTAAAAAATATATCAATCATGCATTTTAAAAATTGTTCATAGCGCAATTCAAAATTGTTTATCACATACTAAAAGATGCTCATCATGTATTTCCAAAATATTCTCTTTAAAAAACGCTTTTAAAAAATGTGAACGTATTACAAAAAAACCTTCAAGTAAATTTCGAGTGTACAAATTTTAATAAATGTGCAGCGCATATTAAGAAATAGTTCATCATTTATTTCAAAAATATTCACAGTGTAATTTCAGATTTTTTTTGTTGTGTATGAAAAATAATCATCACGTATTTTTTAATGAGTACTGCAAATCTATTCATGATTTAATTTCAAAATATTCACGCATTGTCGTGGTAGTGGTACATTTTTTTTCTCTTGCCTACAGGCCAAGCACGCTTCAGTTCCTTGGAAAAATACAATTCAGCAGGGTTCTTACACTATCCGATGTCTCTTTTATTAATTATGATTCAGGAAAAAAAATCAGAAATAACAATCTTATTTTTTGATAGTGTATGAAAAATTATTTTATCATGCACTTTCAAATTGTTCATCGTGATTTAAAAAGCATTGGCCAAATACTAAAAAGTTGTTCACCATGTATTTCAAAAATGTTCATAGTATAATTCAAAAGGTTTAGTATGCATTAAAAAATTATCAAGTATTTCCAGAATATTCTTATTTTCAACAAATCTTGACGCATTTAAAATATTGGAACATATTGCAAAAATGTTAATGTAATTTTAGAAGATTTCATCCATTTACATAAATGCGCAGAAAAAAATTAAAACTTATTGATTGTATTTTTGGAAAGCATTCAGAGTATAACTTCAAAAATGTTTATTTTATATTTATGAAATATTGTCGTGTAATTTTCGCTCAATTTTAAAAAATGTTTATTTTATATTTATGAAATATTGTCGTGTAATTTTCGCTCAATTTTAAAAAATGTTCATTTTATACTAAAACAAACCTTCATCGCATATCTAAATTGTTAACTAGCATCACTAGAAATGGTTATCATGTATTTATGAAATATTCACCGTGTACTTGAAAAAAATACGTAAATAATGCCACCCTGCCTTCAAAAGATGTTCATCACATATTAATAAAATATTCATTAGGTATTAGGAAAATATTCGTCATGTATTTCAGAAAATGTTCACCATCTAATCTAAAAATGTTAATCACATATTAAAAAAACCATTGTATATTATGAAATTTTTAAAGTTAACTCGGCCATGGAAATCCAATGGACTCTATCATATGCCTTTAGATATCCCATGTAACAGTTACATGGGCCAATAGCGACCACGACGTATGCAAATCAGCTGTATACTATTCACACACAAAAAATCAGCTGTCCATTCTTGGCTCCTATGAAAACCGTCGACCTTCTCAAAGAAAAAGAGTACCGTCCACCTGGATTTCTAAAAAAGATTGAAGCATATTATTTGAAAAACAGTCAAAATTCCACGTAATTTTTTAAATATATTAAAAGTGACATGTGACGAACAAATCATACTATTTGGCAAAAATATTCATGGACATCAAAATATGATAACTAAGAAATACTGGTTAATTTGAAAAGATCATGTATCTTAAAAAATGTTCAAGATATTGAAATTTATACATGCGTTAGAAAAGGTTAAAAAAAGATGTATGAAGATAGCCAAAAATAAACTGAAAGAAAAATATCAGGAAGAAACAGGTGGGAAACAGATATAGATAATAAATAAAGGAAGGAAAAATCACATGAAACCACCGTTAGAACCAGCTATAGCTCGTGCCTCAAAATCCCAAACTTGGGCCAGACCATGTGCTTGCCCATATGTGTTTTAGAAAAATACATGTATGTAGAAATATTTCATTATGGTAAAACAATGTTCAAGTATTTTTTAAATGCTTATTTTTCAAAATAATTGTGTATATTCAAAATTGTTAATTTTTGTGTAATGTTCAACGCATTTAACAAATTATTTAACTAAAATACGATTAAAAATGTTTATGTAATTTTAATGCCTTTTCTCAATGCTCAAGAATATTTTCAAAGTGTCTCCACATTTTTTTATAAATGTTTCATTCTTCTATCGTCAGAAAATTTATGTGTATGTTTCTTCAATAGGAAAAGAAACATAAAGATAAATAGGAAATGAAAATATATCCAAGGAAAAGCAGTAAAATGAAAAAAAATCGAAAGAAATTAGTAGAAAACCGTATAAAACAAGGAAAACAATATGAAAGACTGCCCATCCCGCCTTATATTAGGCTAGGAGAGACAATCGTAATCGAGAAATAAGATTTGTGAATTGCTATTCGCCGGTTACTTCAGGAAGTTATCATGATGATGGGATAGAAACGATCAGAATGGGTTGGCCCATTACGACCTCTGTGTTGACTCGAATAACTTGCTATTTATATGTTGATATATATGTTTGATACGAGTGATCGAAGCTGATCTTTGCTCTTTAATTAATTATTTTATTTGTTTAATGCTTTCTTTTAATATGATATACAACCTAAAAAATATCTTATATTTGTTTACAGGGAGAGCATGTAACAAAAAAATGTGCAAATGATGTCGCGGTGGTAACTGCTGCCATGGCACAAAATACTTGGCCCCACGGGCGGAGCATAGTACACCCAGCCAATGAGCTTCCAATATTGCAATGTTCACATGCTCGGCACACAACTAATTATGGAACTACTTACCGCGTTCAGGCAGTGTGAATGTTGCTAGTTCTTGCCATAACGGCATCATTCGACCATAAACGCTGCTAGTGTGCGCATCACCAGTAGGATCCCACGTGGGCGTTGCTGGTATCCTTTTACCAGCCGCATCATAGTAGCAGCGTTCCACCTGGACGCTACTAGAAACACTTCGGGTTACTACTAATGAGGGGGGTCCTTCACTAGTAACACCACACTTATCTTCTTGGAGAGGTCACACTAGTGAAACTATGGACCCATGGGCCTACTTTCCATTACTGGAAACATCTACAACGAAAATCTGTTATTATTTGTTGAACCGTTCATTTTATTTTAGCGGTCTACCAATTCCTACGTCATCGTGTAATTTACTCTTGTGACTGGGACGACAAGAAGTTTGGCAACCATCTTGAAACATTGGGGACATGAGTTTGTTGTGTTTTGTGTGCAGGTATCCGTGACTTTGCTTGCTGGAAGAACTTTTGGTTTGGTAAACCTTAGTTCTCTTTCGAGGGAAATACTTAGTGCTAGGTTACATCACCCTTATACTTGGGGCTTACCCAAACACTCTTACAAGAGAGCAAGCACACGCCGACTGATACAAACGAGGTCACCAAACTTGATCGAACAATCTGACAGGTTGCCAAAGATAGCTTAACTATGGTTGAGGCAAAGATGACAATCCTGGATAGAGGCATTCAGCCACTCCAGGCCAGGGAGGATCCAATGTACATGTACACCGGGGAAGGTGACACCACCAGGAGCCTACGAGGCGGCTAGTTTGAGGGGAAGTAGGCTCGATATATGATCTTGATGATGTTCAAGGGGAAGACCTCAAACTTCTCCAAGGAGATCAAGTTCATCGGCTTCTCAGCTGAAGATCTAACAAACGAGGTGAGTACCATGGCTTTGAATTTTTTTATTCCTTTTTTCCCGTATGCACTTACTGATCCAACTTCCCAACATTGTCCAGGCTAGGCAGCAGTTTGCGTGCACTTCGCTATCGCCGACACCCCAACTCGAGGATGCGCTGGACACCCACATGCCATTCCTCCTTGAAGTGGATGCTAGCCAATACAAAGCCCCATGGTTGAGAGTAGAGAAGGTGGAGGTGCACACCAGGTCGAGGACATCGATGCGCCCTCTGATATTGAGGGTTAGGAGGCCGACATGCCAATTTCTTCTGAAGAGAAGGAGCCATGACGAAATGGCTTCAAGCTCACATATGCTTCTTTTCCTAGACGGGGAACCAAGTTAGGCCACTAGACACGGAAGAAGAGACGACAAGATCCAGCCGCCCACATACCAATTTCCTCGATGACAGCCACAGGAGGAGCTTCGCTGCTTCCTCCACCTCGGGTAGTGCAAAAGTGGGTTATCAACACCAAGTAAGTGATGCTCTCCTGCAAACCTCTTGTTCGCTTTTCTTAGTTCTTTTGATCTTGGTTTATCCGCCCTATAGGAGGTAGTGACATCTAGCTGCTAACCTAGCTGGTCAATTCGGGATCAGTCTGGGGTGGCGTCCATTACCGATGCCTTGATGACTGCTGAAGGAGCGCTTATGAATATGCCTATCTATATGTGGTGCCGCCGCCTTAGGATGTGGCGGCTCCCGAAATTACAACGGATTTGACGGAGCACACCATCCCGGTCAACCGGCCTGCACAGAGATAGAGCCCGCTGCTACACCTTCTACTAGCGTCATTGCTGAAGATCCTTCCACTAGTTTGATGGCTGGAGGCGATGGAGATGGAAATCTGTCCCCAGGGCCCATGGAAATAAGAGAGGCTTTACCCAGGTTCAGGCCCTCGTGATGGAGGTAAAACCCTATTTCATGCTCTTTTGTATTGCTTGAGTATAGGGGGTGTACAACAATAATCATGGGATTGAGTATCAACTCTATGGTTCTTATCCTATTGAGTAACCTAGCTCCCTCTTATATAGTACGAGAGTCTATAGTATTACATGATCCTACTCAGTTAGGGTAACGGAGTAGTCCTCCTCAACGCTGGCCTTTTTTCTGTGTACTACGAATCCTTTGGGTCTTCTCTCTTGGGCCCATAGGCCAGTATGGCAGTCGAGTTGTCGACCTAGGGGGCATGGGTCAGCCTGCTTGGGACAATTTTCAACATGATGATGCACCCCTACACTATAACATCATCACTAATGATGGTGGTGGTGGAGAGGCAGGCGGATTGGCCGTAGTGTGTGTGGGGGGGGAGCAAACACCTAGGCCGTTGCGGTATAATTTGCGTTCGACTCAACAATAGTCCACTTGCTACACTAGAAAAACAAAACTACATCTCAAAAGAGGAAAAAATTGGCCTAGTTGCGGGTGTGCCTGAGGAGCTGTGATGCGAAGGTCAGGTTGACTCGGGTGCCTCTATCACCTCACTATATAGAGAGGTATTGGGCCAACCCGCGGAGCAAGCTTCGGCTTAGTAGTTTTGTCTAGCACATTGTTGCTCACTAGCATAGTTGTGGGTCAATCCTATATGGCATTCACATGCGTTATATAGTTGAGGTTTAGTTGAACACTCCTCTAGATGGGCGAGCCCACGTAATGGGTGTTCTATTTCATTTTTTCTTCTTCTCTTTTCAAACATTGGGTTTTCTTCTATTTTTTATTTTCTTATATTTTTGTATATTTTGTTATTCATACATTTTCAAAATGTCCCCACAATTTTTATAAATTTTTCATTCGGCTATTTTAGAAAATTCATGTGAATCTTTCTTCAAGAGGAAATGAAACATGAAAATAATGATGAAATGAAAAAATAACCAAGGAAAAGTAGTAAATATGACAAAAAATTGTAAAGAGACTAATGACAAACCCCAGAAAACAAGAAACAAAACAAATGCAAAAGTGCTCGTCCCCGCCCTATATTAGGCTAGGAGAGACTACCCCATAACCAAGAAATAACATTTGTGAGTTGCTATTCGCTGCTCATGTCAGGAAATTTTCATGATGATGGGATAGAACGATCATAATGGGTTGTCCCATTACCATTCCTATCCCCATATGCTATTTAATTTTAGTTTCAAAACTTTATTTGTAAGAAGCATTCTTGGGCAATAAATGTTTGTCTAGAAGCTTTGTAAACATATTTGAAGAGTCCTAAAAAAATCCTAACTCCTGTGATTTTAGTTGCTAAGCATGGCTAAGCCAAGTACTCTAATATGGCCAAGTTCTATGCTAACGAACTTGGATAGTTTGTACTTGTCCAGTTAAGCAATAGTAACACCAAGGGGGTATAATTTCATCAAGCAAATGTTGCATAGCTATTTTCTATGCTTAAATAGTCATTTTCTAGAATATAACCTTTAATACAGTAAACTAATTTGAAAATCACAATGCAAATATGGGTTCAACATGATCAAAGTAGGGTGTGATGTCATGGTGATGTAGGGTGGCATGATGGCGTGCAACTTTGTAGCAAGAAACCCATATCATGGGCTAGGACGAGGGGTACGGCTAGAGCACCTGTATTGTAGGGTGGTGTATCCAGAGAGGCATTGCTAAAGAAACAGAGAAAATGAGGAAGCGAAGGATGAAAAAATGATGTCTAGGAGGTCTCGGAGTACACTAGAGGTGAGAGCAAGCAAGGAGAGGAAGGTGAGGCTCAGTGTACTGCCAATGCCCGGTATGCCATTACTGGACAACAAAGAAATGAGGATGTTGTCCTAAAAGTTGACTTTACACATGAGCGAGGGAGCTCCAGGAATTATTTTAGGATTTTTTAAACATTTTAGATGGAGCAAACACTGGACCCTTGTTTTGAGCACAAGGTGTTTGATGATGGTTTCATCAATATTCTGGACATGACCATGTGTGAGACACATATGATGTGTAGAACATACAATTTTGACTTGCCAAATTGTTGGGGGGATTTTGGAACAAAAAATATATTTTCCATAATTAAATGCCATTTCTCTCCTTTTCAAAAAGAATTTGAAGTAAATATATAATAGCTTTCAAGTATTAACTTTGAAGGCAAAAGTTATCTTATACAGAATAGACCATAGAAATAGTTTTTAATGAATTTTTGTTTTATAAATATAAATACTTGTCGTCCGAAACTCCTATCTAGTGTTTTTTGAAAAAGACAAATGGTTTTATTTGCTTTTTGGCCAAAACATTTTTTAATAAATAGTTTAATGTTCTAACCACATGGCATGATCATTGGGAGCAATTTTTGCCGAAGTCTTGGAAGATATTTGCTATAGAAATTTTCTTTGAAATTAAATCTTATGGAAACACCCAAATAAACAATGAAAAAACAATCAAGGAAAAAAATAAACAATTGATGGCTCACTTAATGGTCTTTATTTCCATAATTTGAGTCATGCAAATTCCATGCTGGGAGAGAGGGTGCATGACCCTGGGTATAGTTATGGAGGACAAAAGTTACCCAATTGCCACGGGGTGTCCCAAGCCTACTCCTAGAACTCCTACGACAATACAAGGTGCATCGCAACCATGGGGAACAATAAAAGGATTATACTGAAGACTAGTTGCAAACCTAGCAGGAGTCTTGTAACCCTACCATTTCCTCCACCGATATAAGTGGAGGGAGGGGCTTTCTGATTAGCATATAATATCTCTATAGTTCATTTAGTAGACATCTGAGGCTTCAGCCACTATATTCTCGTTCGATCAACCCCATGCACTCACAAACCCTAGTTATCTTATGAGGCCAGATCATCAATATAAACAAGCAGTAAATAGGGCATTACCTTGAGCCTAGACCTGGGTAAATTATCATAGTGTGCACCATCCCTATCCCAAATGTGCAGGATATCCCCAGTGGGCATTGTCGGGAAAATACCACATCACTTGGTGCGCCAGGTAGGGGTTGCGTGTGTCAGGGGCACGGTTCTGATTGCTTTAGATCTTCATTGCCGACAAACTTCATGTCACACAACTCCTTGACATGGCTTCCAACTAGAAAACAAAGTTGCCCCCAGGAAATTCATGGAATCTTCATCAACATCTACTTCGATCTCACCCAAACATCACCATCACATGACCATGTGGGACAGCATGAACGACTAACATTTTCAAATTCTTCTTGCTAGCTCAAGCAATGTTTCGCCCATCCCTTCACTTGAATTATTTGATATTGAGTCTACATAAAGCCTCTAAAATCCCATCGTGATGGGATGGCGGGATCTCCAACTAGATCTAAAAAGGCGAGAAGCTGGCGGATCTGGACCCAAAATTGTGCAATCTCGGAAAAAGAACAATTGTGGCCAACTCAGACTAGCTTTAGTATATCGCATTGTTCAAATTATGTGGAATTTTCGTGGCTGCAATCACACAAAATTCCAGCTTGATCAGACGGTTCAAACTATAGTAAATACCCTAGAAGTTCAACAATTTGTGAATCTTTTTACCACAAAAAAACCCAATTAAGATTTATCTTTGTCCCTGGATGACATAGCAAATACCTCTGGTTGAGCATATTTTTATTGGAGTTGGCTTCTATGTCCTCAAGCACATCCCCGCAAAATTTGAGTTATTCTGAGGGCTCTGCTCGTGTGCCAAGGGGCCTACCTTGTGCTCCAAGGGTTTTGAATTGCGCTTCAAGAGCTCTATCTTGCCCTCAAAGGGCTCTTTCATGCACTTTGATGGATCTACCTTTTCGCACCTCACACTCATAAGCTCTACCTCACGCTCAGAGGGCTCTACTCCATGTTCAGAGGGTTCTTCTTCATGATGAGGGGGCTCTACCCTACACTCAGAGGTATCTACTTCATGTTTCAAGGGTTCTACTTCATGATTAGTGATGGTTCAAAATACTGTCAGATCCCTCGGTAGGGGTCCAAGCGCAGCTGGAAGCCTTGGATCAAAGGTCACACATAGGGTTTACCCAGGTTCAGGCCTCTAGAGGGTAATACCCTACATCCTGCTTGTTTTTTTATTCATGGTGGTTGGATACCTCGTGCGAGGGGTTAAAATGGTGTATGATATTACTGCTGAGATTTCCCTATCTCAGGATAGATGCCCATGGGTGGTTCCCCGACCTCCCTTTATATAGACAAGGAGGTCTAGGGTTTACATGATAGGAGATGCTATCTGGGGCGCCCCCGTCCTTATTCTTGGTGAACATGAAGGCCTCTGGCGCTCCTTAGGGTTTCCCCTTTATGCTGGGCCAGGTGGGCTCCTAGATTGGTACCGAGGTCGGACTCCTTTGAGAGAGCCACCCTTGGTACAGGGTACTGCTAGTAGCCCCCGAGCATGGCAGAGGTCGCAGCGGATATCTCTAGGGCCTTTGGTGGGCTTTTTTTTATATCTTTAGGTTTTGCCTTTGGCTTTCTCTTGCAGGGAGGTCGAACACTAGTCCATCGTCTGCATGCGGTTCCGCGGGAGGCCGGGTTTGAAACTCACTTGTGATTAGAATGGAGCTGAATACCACCAGAGGGATTCTTGTTGAGCACCCCCAAGATCCTTGGGCGTTGCGGTGATGTCGTGGCGGCTCTCGCGCCAGCTCTCTGTGAAAAATAGGAACCATTGGAAAGGAAAGCTTTCCATTTTGCCTGCGTGGGCTGACGCTTCAATTCTGGGCGGCTATAAAAGTAGGGAAAATAGAGGGTTTCCAGTTCCACCCGCCTCTGCTTGTTTTGACTCCTTTTTGAAAAAATCCTTAATGCAACGCCCTTTCTTCCTTGTTCTCACCGCCTTCCTCTACCACATCTTTCCTACTTTTCTCCGATGGCTAAGACAAGGAGCACAAAGAGGGAGCGGGCTGCCGGCCGAGAGGCCTTACTTGGGGCCATCGGCGAAAAGCGGAAGTGGGTCTCCTCCCGAGGTGGCCAATACCCGGCTCGTGGCGCCCCCAAATCCATGGGAAAAGTGGTTTCCCTCCACCCTACATCGAGTGAGATCCAGGCGTATAATGATCAGCTCCTGATGCCGATGGATCTAAGAGTTTAGCTTTCCCCCGGAGAGGTCCCGGGTCCCATCAGAGCCTCACGATGGCGAGCATGTGTTGTGCCTGGGATACTTTGGGACTGGACTTGGCTTCCCGCTTCGTAGCTTTGTGTGAGGCCTCCTTTGATTCCTCGGCTGTCAGTTGCATCATATCCCACCCAACGGGGTGCTTCAGATTGCCAATTTCGTTACCTTCTGCTAGTGCTACCTTGGTGCAGCCCCCATTTCAAGCTATTCCGCCATTTCTTTTGGGTCCGTGTCTAGACAAACGAGGGCGCCATTGGTGATGTTGGGGGCGCCATCTTGCAGCTCTGCCCTAACTCCACATTCTTCTCTTTTGACCTCTTGAAATTGGTTCGGGAGTGACATAAGTCATGGTTCTATGTGGATGGCCTCAGTGAGGACTTGCCGTCATTCAGAAATGAGCCTTCGTAGAAGCTAAAATCATGGGCTCCATTGACCAAACTGACGTCAGAGGTAAAGGTACTGGTGGAGGCCACCGCCTGCCTAGAGAAAGGCGGATAAACAAGAGGCCATATCGTGCACACCTGGGTAGCACGTTGTGTCCTACCGTTGCAATACTAGGACTTCTTGATGTCCCAGTACGCAGGCCCGACGGATCCGGTTTGGGTCTGCCAGGATCAGCTGGACCTTGAGGCCATCGATGTTAGTCTCGGCCCTTTGGTGGGACCCGACACCATCACCAAGTCCCACAAGGAAGCTATCAGGCCTTTTTCGGTCGACCTCCTGTCGAGCAACGTAAGCGTTCTCTGTAGATCTGCCTTTATTAGTGGTTGACAGATATTGCGATAACTTCTTTCATCTTCATTGAGCAGGACTTTACCACTTTCAAGCCATTTCATTCAGAGCCTCTGTTACCAGGACAACAGGTGAGCCCTGCTCTGGCCGCGCTCATGACAGCAGCCTCTCCCGAGCCATCATGGGTGAAGTACAGGTCCGCCAAGAAGCGGAAGGGAGCTCCCATGGAGGACTCCAATGGGGACGATATTGCGGAGGAGGGCGATAAAGGCGTGGCCTTCTCACCGAGTGGTCGTGGCAGTAGTGATGGTGGAGGTGATGAGGATGATGGCGATGATGAAGATGGTGTTGATGATGTTGCTGATGACGAGGATGTGGAGGATGCAGAGGAGGCCGAAGAGGACGTTGGCAGCAACGAGCTGGAATAGACTGCTGCTGTGGTATCGCTCCCTCCCCTTAAATAGCTTCGTTGTGGCCTCGAGAAGACACCTTGGCTTGAAGCAGTGCCCGAGAGCTTTTGGTTGAGTGCCCAAAAGTCTCTTGGCCTATAGGTTCCTCTAATCGTCACGGCGCCGTCATGGAGAAGACTCACTCCATCGGTTGTCCCGTAAGTTGCCGCTTGTCATGGTCTGGCTTTGCTTTCTACTGTTGTCGGTGTTAGTTAATCTTAGACTTTGTCTCATTTTAGGCCCGCTCCTCACAAGCTAGAGGGCTCATCTGCCATGGAGGCCACATATCGACTAGCGCGAGTGTGGCCACACCACTGTCATCAGTGCCTGACATGTCGTTGTCCCTAGAGGCCTCCTGTGCTGAGGCTGGAGGGCATTCTGAAGGTGAGCCATGCCGTCCTAGTTATCAATCAGCACTTGCAATGTTTTGTACTTTGTTTTGCATCAAGCTGCCCTTCAGCATGATGCCTCGTTGTGGAGCCCAAAGCGACCGCCGAGGCAGAGGATGCGTCCAAGTCTGGCAAACATTCAGAGCCTCCCTTGGGTGTGGGCTCAACGCCTGATCCTGTGGATAGATCGATCTCCCTTGGGCTGCTCGTCTTTTTTATGGCAAGCACGACGATGTCTGACTCTACAAAGGTCGCAGTTAGTGGAGCTGACTTTTTGACGGCTACGCCCGCTAGTCTGATGCAGAGGGCCTCCACTTTCTTGTTTGGAGACCTTGCCCCTAAGATCCCCCAGGAGGTTGCAATGCCCTTGGGTGCCGCAGATGAGGCTTTAAGGCAATTGTGGGAAGCTCTAAAGGAAGTGGGGCATGCTATGTGGCCTGGTTTCAAGGTATGGTCCTCCGAAGTGTGGTCATTTAACCAATGTTCTGGTTTAGTATCCCCTGAGTACTTCTCAATGCCATAGACGATGAACGGCTGGGGGGATGGGTGACCGATCGCTTCTTGCCCGAATCATGCTGGTGCGATGCTTGATGTAAGAGAGGTGAAGCGAGGAGGTGGAGCCCCTGGGTTAAGCCCACGAGATTCTCCAACTCGTGTCCATACCTCGTGTTGATGATTAATCGGGCTGGAGGCCGGCGTTCTCGTCCTTGTTTGTGAGGCGGAGCGGCCCCTCATTGCCACTTTCACTATCCAAGGCCGAGACTATGTTGACTAGATCGGTATCATTGCTCACAACGAGATCGGTGATGAGGCAATCCTCCGGCATGTGGGTGAGGCAGCAACCGCCACAGACCATCGTGGCAAGTTGAATGGTCGGCGTAGGCACCTTTGGATGTGCGTGGCCGCCATCGTGCGATCCAGCCAAAGACCCTCAAGTGTTAGGGAGGGCTGGTAGGTTGATACGTCTCCGTCGTATCTATAATTTTTTGTTGTTTCATGCCAATATTCTTCAACTTTCATATACTTTTGGCAACTTTTTATACTATTTTTGGAACTAACATATTGATCCAGTGCCCAGTGCCAGTTCTTGTTTGTTGCATGTTTTATGTTCCAGAGAAAACCAATATCAAACGGAGTCCAAACGGGATAAAACGGACGGAGATTTGTTTTGGAATATTTGTGATTTTTGGGAAGTAAAATCAACGCGAGACGGTGCCCGAGGGGGCCAGGAGGTAGGGGGGCGCTCCCCAGGGAGGCAGGCATGCCCTGGACTCTCCTGGGCCCCCCGTAAGGTGGTTGATGCCCTTCTTTTGCCACAATAAAGCTAATTTTATGAGAAAAATCTGGGCGAAAGATTCACCCCAATCGGAGTTGCGGATCTCCAGATATTTAAGAAACGGTGAAGGGGTAGAATCTGAGAACGCAGAAACAGAGAGATAGATCCAATCTCGGAGGGGCTCTCACCCCTCCCACACCATGGGAGCCAAGGACCAGAGGGGAAACCCTTCTCCCATCTATAGAGGAGGTCAAGGAAGAAGAAGAAGAAGGGGGCCTCTCTCCCCCTTGCTTCCGGTGGCACCAAAGCGTTGCCGGGGGCTATCATCATCACCGCGATCTTCACCAACACCGCCGTCATCTCCACCAACATCTCCATCACCTTCCCCCTTCTATATCCAGCGGTCCACTCTCCCGCAACCCACTTTAACCTCTACTTGAACATGGTGCTTTATGCTTCATATCATTTTCTAATGATGTGTTGCCATCCTATGATGTCTGAGTAGATTTTCGTTGTCCTATTGGCGATTGATGAATTGCTATGATTGGTTTGAGTTGCATGTTTTATTATTGGTGCTGTCCTATTGTGCCCTCCGCGTCGCGCAAGCATGAGGGATCCCCGCTGTAGGGTTTGCAATATGTTTATGATTTGCTTATGGTGGGTGGCGTGAGTGACAGAAGCACATACCCAAGTAAGTAGGTTGTTTACGTATGGGATAAAAGGGGACTTGATGCTTTAATGCTATGGTTGGGTTTTACCTTAATGAATCTTTAGTAGTTGCGGATGCTTGCTAGAGTTCCAATCATAAGTGCATATGATCCAAGAAGAGAAAGTATGTTAGCTTATGCCTCTCCCTCAAATAGAATTGCAATAGTGATTACCGGTCTAGTAACATAGTCAATTGCTTAGGGACAATTCCACAACTCCTACCACCACTTTTCCACACTCGCTATATTTACTTTCTTGCATCTTTATTTAAATAGCCCCTAGCTTTTATTTACGTGCTCTTTATTATCTTGCAAACCTTTCCTATCACACCTACAAAGTACTTCTAGTTTCATACTTGTTCTAGGTAAAGTGAACGTCAAGCGTGCGTAGAGTTTTATCAGTGGTCGATAGAACTTGAGGGAATATTTATTCTACCTTTAGCTCCTCGTTGGGTTCGACACTCTTACTTATCGAAAACTATTGCGATCCCCTACACTTGTGGGTTATCAAGACCTTTTTCTGGCGCCGTTGCCGGGGAGTCATAGCGTGGGGTGAATATTCTCGTGTGTGCTTGTTTGCTTTATCACTAAGTAATTTTTATTTGCTGTTCTTAGTTGTTCTTTATCTTTAGTTATGGATATGGAACACAAAATACCAAAAAAATTAGAGGTACTTTCTACTCATGTAGATGGGGTAACTCCTAAAACCCCCGATTCTCATTATGTGAAAGATATTATGTACTATTTTGATAATCCTCAGAAAACCCCATTCAACTTTATAATGGGAGACATGTTGGATCAACGTGAATACTTTAGGGATTATCGCTCGACACAAAAAGGGAAACTATTATGGGATCAATTTATTATTTTGCGTTGGAATGCTCGTCAACTATGCATGATGCATGATTATACTTGTTGCTCTAGGATGAAGGATCCACACCTTCCCTTTTCATGGAAATTCAATGATAATGAAACCTTAGCTTCTTATGCTAATGGTAGATATGATTACTATGATGTGGAACAAATAGAATAATTTGTTGCTTTTATGGGTGCTTATGAGATTGAATCTATGTTTAAAGCGTTTGACGATTTTGATGATTTAGTTTATAGACCAGAAAATCTTGCTATACTTAGATATTGATATGAAAACTATGAATACAATTACTATATTAAAGCATTTATTGAGAAAGTCTCCGCTCTCCAAGAAGAGACTAATATTTTGCAGGAAGCTATGGAAGAAGAAATTGATGAAACGGTGAGCTCATTGGATGAAAAAGATGATGAGGAGAGCGAAGAACAAACGGAGGAAGAGCGGAGCTACCCGTGCCCACCTTCTAATGAGAGTAACTCTTCAACTCATACATTGTTTAATTCCCCTTCGTGCTTACTGAAGGATGATTGCTATGATGATTGTTCTGATCCCGTTGATTCTCTTGAAATATCCCTTTTTGATGATGCTTGCTATGCTTGTGGCCAAGATGCCAATATGAATTATGCTTATGGAGATGAACTTGCTATAGTCCCTTCTGTTAAACATGAAATTGTTGCTATTGCACCCACGCATGATAGTCCTATTATCTTTTCGAATTCTCCCTACTACACTATATCGGAGAAGTTTGTGCTTATTAAGGATTATATTGATGGGTTGCCTTTTACCATTGCACATGATGATTTTGATGAATGTAATATGCATGTGCTTGCTGCTCCTACTTGCAATTATTATGAGGGAGGAACTATATCTCCACCTCTCTATGTTTCCAATACGATAAAATTGCAAGAAACTGTTTATACTATGCATTGGCCTTTACTATGTGTGCATGAATTGTTCTTTTATGACATGCCGATGCATAGGAAGAGAGTTAGACTTTGTTGTTGCATGATATATGTTACTTTGTGCTCACTACTAAATTACAAATCATTGTTAATTAAAATTGGCTTTGATATACCTTGGGATCCGGGTGGATTCATTACTTGAGCACTAAATGCCTAGCTTAATGGCTTTAAAGAAAGCGCTGCCAGGGAGACAACCCGGAAGTTTTAGAGATTCATTTATTTCTGTTGAGTGCTTTCATATAGTTTAAAAACAAAAATAAATAAAGAGGGGAACCTAAAAACTTTTCAAAAAGGAAAGTGAAAGTGAGAGAGACAAGCATTGTTGAAGTGGGAGCTAGCCTTGAACTTTATTCATGCTCACGGAAACTTTGTGAATCTTCATTACAGAAACTTTTCATCAAAAATAATTACCCCCTTGTACAATTCCATTGTATTATAAAAATAATGTGCCAAGGTTTGCCTTTAGGATGTTTACAATGCTTGTTGGTTTGTACGGTGCAGGACAGAAACTTTGGCTGTAGTGCTCGATTTTATATTTTTAACTGGAACTTCAGAAGGTTCTGATTCCTTTTGAACTGTCTTGATATACAACTTGTTATTTTTCCTAATTTTGGTAGAATTTTTGGGGTACCATAAGTATGCTGAATGTTCAGATTTCTACAGACTGTTCTGTTTTTGACAGATTCTGTTTTTGATGCATAGTTTGCTTGTCTTGATGAATCTATCAATTTATATCAGTGGATTAAGCCATGGTAAAGCTATATTACAGTAGAAACAATGAAAAAATAAGATATGAATTGGTTTGCTACAGTACTTAGGGTAGTGATTTGCTTTATTATACTAGCGGATCTTACCGAGTTTTCTGTTGAAGTTTTGTGTGGATGAAGTGTCTAATCGAGGATGTCTTGATATGAGGAAAAGGAAGAGAGGCAAGAGATCAAGCTTGGGGATGCCCGAGGCACCCCAAGTAAATATTCAGGGAGACTCAAGCGTCTAAGCTTGGGGATGCCCCGGAAGGCATCCCCTCTTTCTTCAACAAGTATCGGTATGTTTTTGAATTTGTTTTGTTCATGCATTATGTGCAAGTCTTGGAGCATCTTTTGCATTTAGTTTTCATTTTTCTTTTATGCACCATGCTGGTATGAGATAGTCCTTGGTTGATTTATAGAATGCTCATTGAACTTCACTTAAATCTTTTGAGTATGGCTTTATAGAATGCTTCATGTGCTTCGCTTATATTATTTGATGTTTGGATTGCCTGTTTCTCTTCACATAGAAAACCGCCATTTGTAGAATGCTCTTTTGCTTCACTTATATTTGTTAGAGCATGGACATATCTTTTGTAGAAAGAATTAAACTCTCTTGCTTCACTTATATCAATTTAGAGAGATGACAGGAATTGGTCATTCACATGGTTAGTCATAAAATCCTACATAAACTTGTAGATCGCTAAATATGATATGTTTGATTGCTTGCAATAGTTTTGCGATATAAAGATGGTGATATTAGAGTCATGCTAGTGGGTGGTTGTGGATTTTAGAGACACTTGTGTTGAGGTTTGCAAGTCCCGTAACATGCACGTATGGTAACCGTTGTGTGACAAATTTGAAGCATGGGGTGTTTCTTTGATTGTCTTCATTATGAGTGGCAGTCGGGGACGAGCGATAGTCTTTTCCTACCAATCTATCCCCATAGGGGCATGCGTAGTAGTACTTTGCTTCGAAGGCTAATAAACTTTTGCAATAAGTATATGAGTTCTTTATGATTAATGTGAGTCCATGGATTATACGCACTTTTACCTTTCCATCATTGCTAGCCTCTTCGGCACCGTGCATTGCCCTTTCTCACCTCGATAGTTGGTGCAAACTTCGCCGGTGCATCCAAACCCCGTGATATGATACGCTCTATCACACATAAGCCTCATTATATCTTCCTCAAAACAGCCACCATACCTACCTATCATGGCATTTCCATAGCCATTCCGAGATATATTGCCATGCAACTTCCATCATCATCATATACATGACTTGAGCATTCATTGTCATATTGCTTTGCATGATCGTAAGATAGCTAGCATGATGTTTTCATGGCTTGTCCGTTTCTTGATGCCATTTCTATGCTAGATCATTGCACATCCCGGTACACCACCGGAAGCATTCATATAGAGTCATATCTTTGTTCTAGTATCGAGTTGTAAGTAAATAAAAGTGTGATGATCATCATTATAGAGCATTGCCCCATAAAAAAAAGAAAAAGAAAGAAAAAAAGGAAAGGCCAAAGAAGCCTAAATAAAAAAGGGGGCGAAAGAAGCCCACCCAAAAAGAAAAGAAAAAAAGAAAAAAAAAGAAAAAAAGAAAAAGAAAAGGGGCAATGTTACTATCCTTTTTCCACACTTGTGCTTCAAAGTAGCACCATGCTCTTCATATAGAGAGTCTCCTATGTTATCACTTTCATATACTAGTGGGAATTTTCATTATAGAACTTGGCTTGTATATTCCAACGATGGGCTTCCTCAAATTCCCTAGGTGTTCATGAGCAAGCAAGTTGAATGCACACCCACTTAGTTTTCAGTTTGAGGTTTCATACACTTATAGCTCTTAGTGCATCCGTTGCATGGCAATCCCTACTCCTCGCATTGACATCAATTGATGGGCATCTCCATAGCCCGTTGATTAGCCGTGTCGATGTGAGACTTTCTCCTTTTTTGTCTTCTCCACATCAAGGTGTCTGCGATTGAAGGCATACACTTCACACAGATGAACTGTTTGTGATTAGCCATAACAAAAAGAAATAGTTAGATAGATTAGTGTGTGTGCGCTAGACGGGCACACATTCTAAATAAAAGAAGCGTGCATGATGGTAATAACGAGCGCGCACGGTTGATGGAACAAGGCATGTGCTGACATCACCTATTGCTGTGCACCCTATGGTGCAAACGCCACGTACGCGGCCGAGAACGCGTGCCCACGTTATGCCATCCAGGAATAGTGCTGCACTTAGAAATTAGAACCATCAATAAATTTTGAGCCTACGTCCCGTCACATTCCAAATTACTACCACGCTATATTTAATTGCAAACTTGTTCACACCGATGAAAACCTAAACGGTTTTCCACTTAGGAGCGTATTAGTACTCGGTTATAAATACTACCTACTCCAAGATGATTGCACATTCCTCCTCAACTCCTCATCCACAAAAATAAACAAGTCTTCATCATCGTTCCCTTGCATCTACCATGGGACACATGAGTTCTGGGTCGAGAGATTACTACCAGGGAGAGGAGAGCATGGAAGTGGAAGCACAAGAGATGTCCCTCCTCGCCGCAAAAGCATCCGGCATGTCCCGTCATGCCGCCATAGCAGCACAGAGGTCCCATTGCACCGCCGAAGCAACATAGAGGACCCACCGCACTGTCGATGCAGCAGACTGGTCCGACCGTGCCGCGAAACCAGTACAGATGTCCCGTCGCGCCGCAAATGTAGCAGAGATGTCCTCCCGTGCTGCGGCGGCCTGGGAAAATGTCTCGCGAGTAGGTGAGGACTCTCATAGGCACATGCACGCTGCTCGATGACCTGATCGGTCAGATCTTCAACTGGATGAAGCTGCAGGACGAAATGAATGCCTCATTTGAAAATGCTACCGGCGTCATCCGAGGACTAGGGGAGGACAAGGCGAAGCTCCGCATCGAGCGTGACCTTCCATGGGAGAAGATTGTTAGAAGGGCGAAGGAGCACGAGGAGACCACTGCCTTGTTGAAGAGGATGGGCGTCATCCTCAAGAAACTTATGGACGAGAATGACATGCTCCACATCGAGCGTGAAAGGCTGGTGGAGGAATCCGTGGATGCTGCCAAGCAGCATGTTGAGGACATGAAAGAGATCATCACCACTCGCTGCGACAACTAATCTCCATAGCCTACAGCGCATCGAGATAGTAGAGATCAGCGAGCCAGATTGTTGTCTGCGCCTTCCTTCTTCTTTTGCCCTTGTGTATTTCAGGTGTTGCCGCATGTGGGTTATTAAATTATCTTCCCAAATATATAAGACAATTATTATCCACTGTCATCGTCCTTATATTCATCATTCTAGCATTAAGTCATAGTCAACGCTATATAGGTTTGTCGCGTCTTACATCAAGATACGTGAAAAATTTTCTTTTCAGATTTTTTCTCTCTCTTAAATCTGAGTCGAGTGAGACAAAGCCACACCATTAAACAGGGGCTCGGGCGCCATTAATGGAGACGTTGGGAGAGAGGTGGGCGGCGGATGGAGGTCAAAGGGCTCTCCTCCCAATAAGCACGCGTAGGGGTCTAATCACACGCCTCCTGTACTCAAATAGCTACCCTGCACGACACCTCCTAGCCAATAAAAAATGGGGGGGCGTGGTGGCACGTAAATGGTAAGTAGAACGCCCATGGTTTCAATAATACATGTGTTTCCGATTGTAAAATGACAACACTTGTTCCAAAATGACTTTGTTAATTGTTAATGTGTGCACCTTCGCAAATCGGACAAAAAAATTACCACAACATGTTGGTGCCATGTCATGACACCATGCCAAGTTTCATGATTTTCAAGCGAGTTTTGGATTTTTGGGAATTTTAAAACCAAGTTTCTCGATGTTTCTGGCCAAGCCATGATGACCAGATGTTTGAATTCCATTCCCATTTCCTGTGTGGGACCTAGAAATTTTCCCAAGTACACATAAATGATTTTTCAACTAACTTTGGTGCACTGGAGCATGTGCTTGTAGTTAAAATTTGAATTATGTCCATTAAATGCCTGGAAACTCAATTAATGTATAAAGAAGGCCAAATGAACCCGGAATAATTCCAAAATTTAGCACGAAACTCCTATTGGTCTAACCTGCCTATTAAAAAAATATCAAGGCGTGAGAAGGCAGTGTATTTCATTGCGCACACGGAGGTGCATGTTCCTTCTCGAAACCACGAGCCTTCTTGAGAGAAGCTCTGGTTTGCAAGAAGCTTATACCAAAGCTTGTCCTGATTCGGCCAAAAATTTTACCACAACATGTTGGTGCCATGTCATGACACCATGCCAAGTTTCATGATTTTCATGCATATTTTGGATTTATAGAAATTAAAAACCCAAGTTTCTCAATATTTCCGGCCGAGCCATGACGCCCAGATGTTTGAACTTCATTCGCATTTCTTGCATGGGACCTATAAATTCACCCAGGGACAACACATGTGATTTTTCAACCAACTTTGGTGCACTGGAGCATGTGCTTGTAGTTCAAATTTTAATTATGCACATTAAATGCCCAGGAACTCAATTAATGTATAAAGTAGGCCAAACGAACCCGGAATAATTTCAAATTTTAACACGGCACGCATAACGCTCTATGTTGCCTCTGTAAAAAAATCAAGGGGGAGGCAGCATATATTGTTTCGCACACAAAGGTGACACGTTCCCTCTCAGAACCACGAGTCCTCTTGAGAGAAGCTCCTCTTTGCAAGAAGCTTATACCAAAACTTGTCCCAATTCAGCCAATTTTTTTACCATGACATGTGGGTGCCATGAAATGACACCATGCCAAGTTTCATGATTTTTAGGCAAGTTTTGAATTTATAGGAATTAAAAAAACAAGTTTCTCAATGTTACCAGCCGAGCGACGACGCCTAGATGTTTGAATTTCATTCCCATTTATTGCATGGGACCTAGAAATTCACCCAAGAACACACATGTGATTTTTCAACCAACCTTGGTGCACTAGAGCATGTGCTTGTAGTTCAAATTTGAATTATTCACATTAAATGCCCAGAAACTAAATTAATGCATAGAAAAGGCCAAATGAACCCGGAATAATTCCAAATCTTAACACGACATTCATATAGTTCTACGTTTGCTCTATAAAAAAAGAGGGGGGCAACGTATGTCATTTCACACACAAAGGTGACACGTTCCCTCACAAAACCACACGCCTTCTTGAGAGAAGCTCCAATTTGCAAGAAGCTTAATTATACCAAAACTTGTCCAAATTCAGCCAATTTTTTTACCATAACATGTTGGTGCCATGAAATGACACCCATGCCAAGTTTCATGATTTCTAGGCGAGTTTGGGATTTATAGGAATTTAAAAACCAAGTTTCTTAATGTTTCCAGCCGAGCCACGCCGCCCAGATGTTTGAATTTCATTCCCATTCTTCCATGGGACCTATAAATTCACCCAAAGAGACACATGTGATTTCTCAACAAACTTTGGTGCATTGGAGCATGTGCTTGTAATTCAAATTTGAATTATGCACATTAAATGCCTAGAAACTCAATTAATGCAAAAAAATGCCAAACTGAAAGTGGAACTAATCACCGAGTGGTTTTGGTAATTCATAACAACATATAGCTCATTGAACTAATATCCATTCAAGTTAAATATTTCAGAAAGTTCAATGATTGGCATGGCATGGACTAGAGATGTGGACCCCTCAAAATGCTAAGGATAAAGATTGGCAAAAGCTCAAGACTCTTCATTTTCATTTTAGTGATCCAAGATCACATTGAGTCTATAGGAAAGCCAATACTATTAAAAGGGGATGAGGTGTTGCTTAATGGTCTACTTGTCAAAGTCCTTAGTGATATTGCTCCAAAACTCTCTGCCACTTTCTCATTTCCACATATGTCCAAAACCCAAAGTCTCGGCCCCATCAATTTGATCTATCCGGTACCACTGAGTTTAGTTGACATAGCCACTGCCAGAAACCCTAGACAATTCGGTCACACCGATACAGATCTCGTTCTCACCGAGATGGCCTTGCAAACTCTTTGTTTCCCTTTGTAATGTTTCAGTCTCACCAAAATGAGCAATCGGTCCAACAGAGTTTGCTTGACTAACTCTCTGTTGGATCTCTGTTGAGATCGGTCTCACTAGGTTTAAGAAATCTGTTTCACCGAGATGAGGTTTTGCCCTAGCACTAGCACATCGGTCCCACCGAGTTGATCCAGTCGGTCCCACCGAGATTCCTAACATTCACATTTCGAACTAAATCGGTCTCACCGAGTTCTTCTATTCATACCGACCGAGTTGGGTCAAATGTGTGTAATGGTTGGATTTTGTGTGGAGGCTATATATACCCCTCCACCCCATCTCCATTCGAGAGAGAGCCATCAGAACATGCCTACACTTCCACTACTCATTTTCTGAGAGAGAACCACCTACTCATGTGTTGAGATCAAGACATTCCAATCCAACCACAAAAATCTTGATCTCTAGCCTTCCTCAAGTTGCTTTCCACTAAAATCATCTTTCCACCATAGCCAAATCTGTGAGAGAGAGTTGAGTGCTGGGGAGACTAACATTTGAAGCACAAGAGCAAGGAGTTCATCATCATCACACCATCTATTACCTTCTGGAGAGTGGTCTCTCCTAGATTGGTTAGGTGTCACTTGGGAGCCTCTGAGAAGATTGTGGAGTTGAACCAAGGAATTTGTAAGGGCAAGGAGATCACCTACTTCGTGAAGATCTACCCGAGTGAGGAAAGTCCTTCATGGGTGATGGCCATGGTGGGATAGACAAGGTTGCTTCTTCGTGGACCCTTTGTGGGTGGAGCCCTCCGTGGACTCACGCATCCATTACCCTTCGTGGGTTGAAGTCTCCATCAACGTGGACGTATGATAGCACCACCTATTGGAACCACGCCAAAAATCACTATGTCTACATTGTGTTTGCCTTCTCCAAACCCTTCTCTTTACCTTCATATGCAATATTTTACTTTTCGCTGCTACACTCTTAGAATTGCATGTGTAGGTTGATTGCTTGACTTGTCATAATTGATAAAATCGGCCCACAACTAAAATTGGGAAAAGAAAAGATTTTTATTTGGTCAAGTAGTCTAATCACCCCGCTCTAGACATACTTTTGATCCTACAAACTCCTTCTGGTTCCATAAACCTTGGTTCTCTACCAAGGAAAATACTTAGTGCTAGGTTACCTCACCCTTATACTTGTGGCTTACCCAAACACTCTTAAAACAGAGCAAGAACACATTGACTGATAAAAACGAGGTCACCAAACTTCAGCAAACAATTGGACAGGCTGCCAAAGATATCTTAACTATGGTCGAGGCGATGATGGCGGCTCTGGATGGAGGCATTCAACCACTCTAGCCAGGAAGCATCCAATGTACATGTACATCGGGGAAGGTGACATCACCAGGAGCCTGTGGGGCAGCTATTTCAAGGGGAAGTCGGCTTCAGATATAATCTCGACGATGTTCAAGGGGAAGACATCAGACTTCCCCGAGGAGATCGAGTTCCGCTTCTCAACTGAAGATCTACCTATTGGGGAACGTTGTAGAAAATAAAAAAAATCCCTACGGTTTCACCAAGATCCATCTATGAGTTCATCTAGCAACGAGTGATATTAATGCATCTACATACCTTTGTAGATCGCGAGCGGAAGCGTTCAAGTGAACGGGGTTGACGTAGTCATTCTCGTCGTGATCCTATCACCGGAGATCCTAGCGCCGAACGGATGGCACCTCCGCGTTCAACACACGTACGGTCAGTGTGACGCCTCCTCCGTCTTGATCCAGCAAGGGGGAAGGAGAGGTTGATGAAGATCCAGTAACACGACGGCATGGTGGTGGATGCAGCAGGACTCCGGCAGGGCGTCGCCAAGCAACTGTGGGAGGAGGAAGAGGTGTAGCAGGGGGAGGGAGGCGCCAAGACACAGGGTGCGGCTGCCCTCCCTTCCCCTCCTTTATATAGGCCCCCAGGGGGGCGCCGGCCCTGGAGATCCAATCTCCCAAGGGGGCGGCGTCCAGGGGGGTGGAGTGCCCCCCAAGGCAAGTGGTGCGCCCCCCCCCACCTAGGGTTTCCAACCCTAGGCGTAGGGGGCCCCAAGGGGGAGGCGCACCAGCCCACCAGGGGCTGGTTCCCTCCCCACTTTAGCCCATGGGGCCCTCCGGGATAGGTGGCCCCACCTGGTGGACCCCCCGGGACCCTTCCGGTGGTCCCGGTACAATACCGGGTGACCCCGAAACTTTCCCGATGGCCGAAACAGCACTTCCTATATATAATTCTTTACCTCCGGACCATTTCGGAACTCCTCGTGACGTCTGGGATCTCATCCGGGACTTCGAACAACTTTCGGTATACTGCATACTCATATTCATACAACCCTAGCGTCACCAAACCTTAAGTGTGTAGACCCTACGGGTTCGGGAGACATGCAGACAGGACCAAGACGGCTCTCCGGTCAATAACCAACAGCGGGATCTGGATACCCATGTTGGCTCCCACATACTCCTCAATGATCTCATCAGATGAACCACGATGTCGAGGATTCAAGCAACCCCGTATACTATTCCCTTTGTCAATCGATATGTTACTTGCCCGAGATTCGATCGTCGGTATCCCAATACCTCGTTCAATCTCGTTATCGGCAAGTCACTTTACTCGTACCGTAATGCATGATCACGTGACCAGACACTTGGTCACTTTGAGCTCATTATGATGATGCACTACCGAGTGGGCCCAGTGATACCTCTCCGTAATACGGAGTGACAAATCCCAGTCTTGATCCATGTCAACCCAACAGACACTTTTGGAGATACCTGTAGTGCACCTTTATAGTCACCCAGTTACGTTGTGACGTTTGGTACACGCAAAGCACTCCTACGGTATCCGGGAGTTACACGATCTCATGGTCTAAGGAAGAGATACTTGACATTGGAAAAGCTCTAGCAAAACGAACTACACGATCTTGTGCTATGCTTAGGATTGGGTCTTGTCCATCACATCATTCTCCTAATAATGTGATCCCGTTATCAATGACATCCAATGTCCATAGTCAGGAAACCATGACTATCTGTTGATTAACGAGCTAGTCAACTAGAGGCTCACTAGGGACATGTTGTGGTCTTAGTATTCACACGTGTATTACGATTTCCGGATAATACAATTATAGCATGAATAAAAGACAATTATCATGAATAAGGAAATATAATAATAACCATTTTATTATTGCCTCTAGGGCATATTTCCAACACTACCAAACGAGGTGAGTAATATGGTTTTGAATATTTCAGGTCCTTTTCCCCATCTACGCTTACTGTTTCATTTCCTAGCATTGTCCAGGCTTGGCAGCAGTTTGCATGCACTGCACTATCACCTACACTCCTAACCCGAGGACACGTTGGACGCCCACATGCAATTCCTCATTGAAGTGGATGCTAGCTAATCCAAAGCCCCCATGGTTGAGAGCGGAGAAGGTGGAGGTGGACACCAGGCCGAGGACATTGATGCCCTACAGATATCGAGGATGAGGAGGCCGAGGCATGCCAATTCCTTCTAAAGAAAAGGAGCCGCGAAGAAAGGGCTTCGGGCTCACATGATTCTTTGCTTAGGCTGGAAACTGAGGTTGGCCAAGAAACATGGAAAAAGAGACGACAAGATCTAGCTGCCTAGATATCGGCTTCCTCGATGACGACCACACGAGGAGCTTTGCTGCTTCCTCCACCTTGGGTTGTGCAGAACTAGGTTACCAACACCAAGTAAGGTGTGTTCTCCTTCAAACTTCTTGTTCTTTTTTCTTAGTTCTTCTGATCTTGGTTTATCTGGCCTGCATGAGGTAGTGAGATCTGGATGTTGACCTACACGGTTAATTCGGGATCAGTCCTGGGCCGGCGTGATTATCAATGTCCCAAGGACTGCCGAAGGAGCGCTCATGGTTACACCTATCTACGTGGTGTCGTGCCTTAGGATGTGGCGGTTCCCAAAATTACAAAGGATTGGATGGACCACACCATCCTGGTCAACCAGCCTGCGTTGAAGACAAAGCATGCTGCGACCCCTACTACTAGTGTCATCGCTGAAGATCCTTCCGCTAGTTCGACGAATGGAGGCGATGGAGGTGGAAATCCGTCCCCAGAGCCCATGGAAACAAGAGAGGGTTTACCCAGGTTCGTGCCCTCATGGTGGAGGTATAACTCTATTTCGTGCTCTTTTGTATTGCTTGAGCATAGGGGGTGTACAACAATGAGCGTGGGATTGAGTATCCACTCTATGGTTCTTGTCCTATCGAGTAACCTAGCCCCGCGTTATATGGTACTCGAGTATAGTATTACATGATCTTACTCTGTTAGGGTTACAGAGTAGTCCTCCTCAACACAGACCTTCTTGTCGTGTACTCTAAATCCTTTGGGTCTTCTCTCTGTTGGCCATGTAGGCCGGGATGGCATCCCAGTTGTCAACCTAGGGGGGCATGGGTCAGCCTTCTTGGGCTAGTTTTCGATATGATGATGCACCCCTAGGTTGTAACATTGTCACTGGTGGTGGACAGGCAGGCGGATCTGGCCGTAGTATGTGTGGGGGTGGGGGAAGCAAACACCTAGGCCACTTTTTGTACTAGAAAAACAAATCTACATCTCAAAAGAGGGAAAAACTGGCCCAAGTGCGCATGTTTTCCTGAGCCGCTACGGTGCCAAGGTCAAGTTGACTCGGTTGCCTCTATCACCTCGCTATAGTGACAGGTATTGGGCCCACCCATAGAGCAAGCTTCATCTTACTAGTTTTCTCGGGCCAATCCTATTTGACTCTCCCATGCGTTATATAGTTGAGGTTTAGATGAATACTCCTCCAGATGGGCTAGCCCACATAATGGTTGTTCTATTTATTTTTCTCCTTTTCTCTTTCCAAGTCTTGGGTTGTCTTCTGTTTTTATTTTCTTATATTTTTGCATATTTTCTTATTTATAGGTTTTCCAATATATGGTGAACTTTTCTTCCAATATACGACAAACTTTTTTCAAATGCACATTGAACTCTTTTTGTATAGGGTGAAGATTTTAAAATACACACTGATTTTTAATAATATATGATGAACTTTTTGTTATATACATTGAATATTTTTAATATATGATAAACTTTTTTAAGTATACGATAAAAAAATTATACACACTGAACATTTTAAAAATATATTGTGAACTTTTCGTAATATACGTGGAACTTACAACACAGTAGCAAACTGCCCGTGTGCTGCAACAGAGGCATACACATTCTAATGTTTCAACATCAATCATGTACATATACCTTACATACACCCATCATATTCCATATTTTGTTCAGAATTGATTTGATTTGAGTATTTGTCGGGGAATGGATGGAAAGTTTTATTTAGTTTAGATTTTGATAAGATTTGATTTCATTTGGGTATGGATATGGAAGGCAAGAAATATATATATTTAGTTGGGGTTTTCTTAAAATTAGATTTGATTTCACTGAGTTAATGCAGAACATGGTTCTTGTAAGATTTGAATAAGTAAATGCATGGCATTATTTCCAGTAGGACAAGGAAATGAAAGTATTAATTTGATTTAAATTATTCCAAACCAGGAAGTGGGGAGGGGGGAGTGTGGAGAAAGAAAAGCCAACGTATGGGGAGGCGGCGGGAAGAACTTACCGACTACCCTTTAATAGTAGAGATATCGAACCTCTAAGATCTATTTTTAATAAGCTTTTAAAATATCTACTACCTTCGTCCGGATTTATTAGCCCCCTTGTGTTTTGCGTCCAAGTTTAACCATGTATTTAACTAAAAATATATAAAGTATATGCCACCCAAAGCATATTGTTAGATTTGTATTTGAAAGAGGTTTTCTATGGTATAGTTTTCGTGAAATATACTTGATATTTAATTAGTTAAATTCATGGTCAAACTTAGGCTCAAAATAAAAGGAGGACAAATAAATCCGGACAGAGGAAGTAGCTGCTAGAAACAACAGGGAGTTCCTATATGACGCGTTCTGCGTCAAAATGCTGCCCTTTCGCACAGGCACGTCGTCGCGGTGCGCCGATTGGGCCAGGCCATTGAAGTGCGCAAAAAATAGCAGGTGAAAAATTGCAAAAATATATAGGACGCAATGGAATCCAACACAGGGCTGCCGACTTGTGCGCGCACGCTACTATCCACTATGATGGAACGGCTCGGTTGACCAATATACAACGGAAAACTATAAGAACTAGAGAAAATATAAGACTTGACACTGTTTGAAAAAAATCCTTTACAATTTTTCAGATTTTAATTAAATTTTGAACGTACGATTTTGCTTTCACAAGAGCAAACAATTATCTGATATCATGAACAAATTTTTAATTTCCGAAATGTTATTCAAAAACATTAACATTTTCAGAATTTGTGAACAATTTTCTAAAGCAAGAATATTTTGAAGTTTGATAGCAAAATTGAAACGGAGAACAATTTCTAAAATCCTGAACAAATATTGAAGCACAAACATTTTTTGAAAACATGAACACTTTCAGAATTTGTGAACAATTTTCTAAGGCAAGAACAGTTTTTAAAATTTGAGATTTTTTTTGAAACAGAGAACAATTTAGAAAATCCTGAACAAATATGGAAGCACAAACATTTTTTGTAAACATGAACATTTTCAGAATTGTGAACAAGTTTCTAAAGTAAGAACATTTTTAAAAATTTGAGAACAAATTTTGAAATGGAGAAAAAATTCGAAAATCCTGAAAAAATATGGAAGCACAAACAATTTTTGAAAACATTAACATTTTCAGAATTTTTGAATAATTTTCTAAATCAAGAACATTTTTTAAAACTTGAGAGAAAGGGAGAATAATTTCGAAAATCCTGAACAAAAATGGAAGCACAAACATTTTTTAAAAACATGAACATTTTCAGAATTTGTGATCAATTTTCTAAAGCAAGAACATTTTTTAAAATTTGAGAACCAATTTTGAAACAGAGAACAATTTCGAAAAATTCTGAAAAAATATGGAAGCACAAACGTTTTTTGAATACATGAACAAAAATTTGAAATCCAGATTTTTCTTTGAAATCTTTGAACAAATTTTGTAAAGACGAACATTTTTACAGACAATGCTGTCTTTTATTTGAAGATATCCTTGCATTTGTTGGAAAGGCAAACAAATTTCAAAAAATTGAACATTATTTATTTTGCATTTTGAACATTTTTTCCAAAGATGCAAACATTTTTAAAATTTCGAGAATAATTAAACTTCCGTATAATTTTCAGAAATGTGAACAAATTTTAAACATTTTTATGAAAAAAGCAGGACAAAACAAAAAACAAATGGAAAAACAAAAAAACAAAAAACAAAGAAAATGAAACAGAACAAGGAAAAAAAAGGAAAACGAAAATGAAGAAAACAGAACAAGAAAAAACCGGTTCAAGAAAGTTCTAGAAGTTTCCAAAACCAGAAAAACCGGCTGAAAACCTCTAGAAGGTACCCAAAACTGGGGTCGATGAAAGCTTAAAATGGCCGGTCCAGTGGAACGATCGCGCGGTGTCCCCTGTGCCAAACCTCGACAGTATGACGCAAGGTGCGCCAATAGGAAATTCCGAAACGACAACCGGGTTTTGTTTCTGAGAAAAAACGACTAAAATGTAAGAAAGAAAAACAAACCCAGCTTGCGGGCAAACTGGGTCGCCCCCTTCGCTTAGGCTTCAGCAAAGCCGCCCCCTATGACATGCTAGGTACCCTTCAGTCTCTTAAAGAAATACGCTTCAGCAGCTTTTTTATATTCTTCTTCAGATCTCTATATTTATATATTTATTACAAAAAAATTCAAAAATATAAATTAATGGAACAAATTATTTTTCTTACTTTAAAGTGTTTTTCATGTATTAAAAATCGTTGGATGGGTGTGTAAAACACTCTTTTTGCCGTGTATTAAAAAATATATCAATCATGCATTTTAAAAATTGTTCATAGCGCTATTCAAAATTGTTTATCACATACTAAAAGATGTTCATCATGTATTTCCAAAATATTCTCTTTAAAAAACGCTTTTAAAAAATGTGAACGTATTACAAAAAAACCTTCAAGTAAATTTCGCGTGTACAAATTTTAATAAATGTGCAGCGCATATTAAGAAATAGTTCATCATTTATTTCAAAAATATTCACGGTGTAATTTCAGATTTTTTTGTTGTGTATGAAAAATAATCATCACGTATTTTTTAATGAGTACTGCAAATCTATTCATGATTTAATTTCAAAATATTCACGCATTGTCGTGGTAGTGGTACATTTTTTTCTCTTGCCTACAGGCCAAGCACGCTTCAGTTCCTTGGAAAAATACAATTCAGCAGGGTTCTTACACTATCCGATGTCTCTTTTATTAATTATGATTCAGGAAAAAAAAATCAGAAATAACAATCTTATTTTTTGATAGTGTATGAAAAATTATTTTATCATGCACTTTCAAATTGTTCATCGTGAATTAAAAAGCGTTGGCCAAATACTAAAAAGTTGTTCATCATGTATTTCAAAAATGTTCATAGTATAATTCAAAAGGTTTAGTATGCATTAAAAAGTTATCAAGTATTTCCAGAATATTCTTATTTTCAACAAATCTTGACGCATTTAAAATATTGGAACATATTGCAAAAATGTTAATGTAATTTTAGAAGATTTCATCCATTTACATAAATGCGCAGAAAAAAATTAAAACTTATTGATTGTATTTTTGGAAAGCATTCAGAGTATAACTTCAAAAATGTTTATTTTATATTTATGAAATATTGTCGTGTAATTTTCGCTCAATTTTAAAAAATGTTCATTTTATACTAAAACAAACCTTCATCGCATATCTAAATTGTTAACTAGCATCACTAGAAATGGTTATCATGTATTTATGAAATATTCACCGTGTACTTGAAAAAAATACGTAAATAATGCCACCCTGCCTTCAAAAGATGTTCATCACATATTAATAAAATATTCATTAGGTATTAGGAAAATATTCGTCATGTATTTCAGAAAATGTTCACCATCTAATCTAAAAATGTTAATCACATATTAAAAAAACCATTGTATATTATGAAATTTTTAAAGTTAACTCGGCCATGGAAATCCAATGGACTCTATCATATGCCTTTAGATATCCCATGTAACAGTTACATGGGCCAATAGCGACCACGACGTATGCAAATCAGCTGTATACTATTCACACACAAAAAATCAGCTGTCCACTCTTGGCTCCTATGAAAACCGTCGACCTTCTCAAAGAAAAAGAGTACCGTCCACCTGGATTTCTAAAAAAAATTGAAGCATATTATTTGAAAAACAGTCAAAATTCCACGTAATTTTTTAAATATATTAAAAGTGACATGTGACGAACAAATCATACTATTTGGCAAAAATATTCATGGATATCAAAATATGATAACTAAGAAATACTGGTTAATTTGAAAAGATCATGTATCTTAAAAAATGTTCAAGATATTGAAATTTATACATGCGTTAGAAAAGGTTAAAAAAAGATGTATGAAGATAGCCAAAAATAAACTGAAAGAAAAATATCAGGAAGAAACAGGTGGGAAACAGATATAGATAATAAATAAAGGAAGGAAAAATCACATGAAACCACCGTTAGAACCAGCTATAGCTCGTGCCTCAAAATCCCAAACTTGGGCCAGACCATGTGCTTGCCCATATGTGTTTTAGAAAAATACATGTATGTAGAAATATTTCATTATGGTAAAACAATGTTCAAGTATTTTTTAAATGCTTATTTTTCAAAATAATTGTGTATATTCAAAATTGTTAATTTTTGTGTAATGTTCAACGCATTTAACAAATTATTTAACTAAAATACGATTAAAAATGTTTATGTAATTTTAATGCCTTTTCTCAATGCTCAAGAATATTTTCAAAGTGTCTCCACATTTTTTTATAAATGTTTCATTCTTCTATCGTCAGAAAATTTATGTGTATGTTTCTTCAATAGGAAAAGAAACATAAAGATAAATAGGAAATGAAAATATATCCAAGGAAAAGCAGTAACATGAAAAAAAAATCGAAAGAAATTAGTAGAAAACCGTATAAAACAAGGAAAACAATATGAAAGACTGCCCATCCCGCCTTATATTAGGCTAGGAGAGACAATCGTAATCGAGAAATAAGATTTGTGAATTGCTATTCGCCGGTTACTTCAGGAAGTTATCATGATGATGGGATAGAAACGATTAGAATGGGTTGGCCCATTACGACCTCTGTGTTGACTCGAATAACTTGCTATTTATATGTTGCTATATATGTTTGATACGAGTGATCGAAGCTGATTTTTCTTTAATTAATTATTTTATTTGTTTAATGCTTTCTTTTAGTATGATATACAACCTAAAAAATATCTTATATTTGTTTACAGGGAGAGCATGTAACAAAAAAATGTGCAAATGACGTCGCGGTGGTAACTGCTGCCATGGCACAAAATACTTGGCCCCACGGGCGGAGCATAGTACACCCAGCCAATGAGCTTCCAATATTGCAATGTTCACATGCTCGGCACACAACTAATTATGGAACTACTTACCGCGTTCAGGCAGTGTGAATGTTGCTAGTTCTTGCCATAACGGCATCATTCGACCATAAACGCTGCTAGTGTGCGCATCACCAGTAGGATCCCACGTGGGCGCTGCTGGTATCCTTTTACCAGCCGCATCATAGTAGCAGTGTTCCACCTGGACGCTACTAGAAACACTTCGGGTTACTACTAATGAGGGGGGTCCTTCACTAGTAACACCACACTTATCTTCTTGGAGAGATCACACTAGTGAAACTATGGACCCATGGGCCTACTTTCCATTACTGGAAACATCTACAACGAAAATCTGTTATTATTTGTTGAACCGTTCATTTTATTTTAGCGGTCTACCAATTCCTACGTCATCGTGTAATTTACTCTTGTGACTGGGACGACAAGAAGTTTGGCAACCATCTTGAAACATTGGGGACATGAGTTTGTTGTGTTTTGTGTGCAGGTATCCGTGACTTTGCTTGCTGGAAGAACTTTTGGTTTGGTAAACCTTAGTTCTCTTTCGAGGAAATACTTAGTGCTAGGTTACATCACCCTTATACTTGGGGCTTACCCAAACACTCTTACAAGAGAGCAAGCACACGCCGACTGATACAAACGAGGTCGCCAAACTTGATCGAACAATCTGACAGGTTGCCAAAGATAGCTTAACTATGGTTGAGGCAAAGATGACAATCCTAGATAGAGGCATTCAACCACTCCAGGCCAGGGAGGATCCAATGTACATGTACACCGGGGAAGGTGACACCACCAGGAGCCTACGAGGCGGCTAGTTTGAGGGGAAGTAGGCTCGATATATGATCTTGATGATGTTCAAGGGGAAGACCTCAAACTTCTCCAAGGAGATCAAGTTCATCGGCTTCTCAGCTGAAGATCTAACAAACGAGGTGAGTACCATGGCTTTGAATTTTTTTATTCCTTTTTTCCCGTATGCACTTACTGATCCAACTTCCCAACATTGTCCAGGCTAGGCAGCAGTTTGCGTGCACTTCGCTATCGCCGACACCCCAACTCGAGGATGCGCTGGACACCCACATGCCATTCCTCCTTGAAGTGGATGCTAGCCAATACAAAGCCCCATGGTTGAGAGTAGAGAAGGTGGAGGTGCACACCAGGTCGAGGACATCGATGCGCCCTCTGATATTGAGGGTTAGGAGGCCGACATGCCAATTTCTTCTGAAGAGAAGGAGCCATGACGAAATGGCTTCAAGCTCACATATGCTTCTTTTCCTAGAGGGGGAACCAAGTTAGGCCACTAGACACGGAAGAAGAGACGACAAGATCCAGCCGCCCACATACCAATTTCCTCGATGACAGCCACAGGAGGAGCTTCGCTGCTTCCTCCACCTCGGCTAGTGCAGAACTGGGTTATCAACACCAAGTAAGTGATGCTCTCCTGCAAACCTCTTGTTCGCTTTTCTTAGTTCTTTTGATCTTGGTTTATCCGCCCTATAGGAGGTAGTGACATCTAGCTGCTAACCTAGCTGGTCAATTTGGGATCAGTCTGGGGTGGCGTCCATTACCGATGCCTTGATGACTACTGAAGGAGCGCTTATGAATATGCCTATCTATATGTGGTGCCGCCGCCTTAGGATGTGGCAGCTCCCGAAATTACAACGGATTTGACGAAGCACACCATCCCGGTCAACCAGCCTGCACAGAGATAGAGCCCGCTGCTACACCTTCTACTAGCGTCATTGCTGAAGATCCTTCCACTAGTTTGATGGCTGGAGGCGATGGAGATGGAAATCTGTCCCCAGGGCCCATGGAAATAAGAGAGGCTTTACCCAGGTTCGAGCCCTCGTGATGGAGGTAAAACCCTATTTCATGCTCTTTTGTATTGCTTGAGTACAGGGGGTGTACAACAATAATCATGGGATTGAGTATCAACTCTATGGTTCTTATCCTATCGAGTAACCTAGCTCCCTCTTATATGGTACGAGAGTCTATAGTATTACATGATCCTACTCAGTTAGGGTAACGGAGTAGTCCTCCTCAGCGCTGACCTTTTTTCTGTGTACTACGAATCCTTTGGGTCTTCTCTCTTGGGCCCATAGGCCAGTATGGCAGTCGAGTTGTCGACCTAGGGGGCATGGGTCAGCCTGCTTGGGACAGTTTTCAACATGATGATGCACCCTTACACTATAACATCATCACTAATGATGGTGGTGGTGGAGAGGCAGGCGGATTGGCCGTAGTGTGTGTGTGTGTGGGGGGGGGAGCAAACACCTAGGCCGTTGCGGTATAATTTGCGTTCAACTCAACAATAGTCCACTTGCTACACTAGAAAAACAAAACTACATCTCAAAAGAGGAAAAAATTGGCCTAGTGTGCGGGTGTGCCTGAGGAGCTGTGATGCGAAGGTCAGGTTGAATCGGGTGCCTCTATCACCTCACTATATAGAGAGGTATTGGGCCAACCCGCGGAGCAAGCTTCGGCTTAGTAGTTTTGTCTAGCACATTGTTGCTCACTAGCATAGTTGTGGGTCAATCCTATATGGCATTCACATGCGTTATATAGTTGAGGTTTAGTTGAACACTCCTCTAGATGGGCGAGCCCACGTAATGGGTGTTCTATTTCATTTTTTCTTCTTCTCTTTTTAAACATTGGGTTTTCTTCTATTTTTTATTTTCTTATATTTTTGTATATTTTGTTATTCATACATTTTCAAAATGTCCCCACAATTTTTATAAATTTTTCATTCGGCTAATTTAGAAAATTCATGTGAATCTTTCTTCAAGAGGAAATGAAACATGAAAATAATGATGAAATGAAAAAATAACCAAGGAAAAGTAGTAAATATGACAAAAAATTGTAAAGAGACTAACGACAAACCCCAGAAAACAAGAAACAAAACAAATGCAAAAGTGCTCGTCCCCGCCCTATATTAGGCTAGGAGAGACTACCCCATAACCAAGAAATAACATTTGTGAGTTGCTATTCGCTGCTCATGTCAGGAAATTTTCATGATGATGGGATAGAACGATCATAATGGGTTGTCCCATTACCATTCCTATCCCCATATGCTATTTAATTTTAGTTTCAAAACTTTATTTGTAAGAAGCATTCTTGGGCAATAAATGTTTGTCTAGAAGCTTTGTAAACATATTTGAAGAGTCCTAAAAAAATCCTAACTCCTGTGATTTTAGTTGCTAAGCATGGCTAAGCCAAGTACTCTAATATGGCCAAGTTCTATGCTAACGAACTTGGATAGTTGGTATTTGTCCAGTTAAGCAATAGTAACACCAAGGGGGTATAATTTCATCAAGCAAATGTTGCATAGCTATTTTCTATGCTTAAATAGTCATTTTCTAGAATATAACCTTTAATACAGTAAACTAATTTGAAAATCACAATGCAAATATGGGTTCAACATGATCAAAGTAGGGTGTGATGTCATGGTGATGTAGGGTGGCATGATGGCGTGCAACTTTGTAGCAGGAAACCCATATCATGGGCTAGGACGAGGGGTACAGCTAGAGCACCTGTATTGTAGGGTGGTGTATCCAGAGAGGCATTGCTAAAGAAACAGAGAAAATGAGGAAGCGAAGGATGAAAAAATGATGTCTAGGAGGTCTCGGAGTACACTAGAGGTGAGAGCAAGCAAGGAGATGAAGGTGAGGCTCAGTGTACTGCCAATGCCCGGTATGCCATTACTGGACAACAAAGAAATGAGGATGTTGTCCTAAAAGTTGACTTTACACATGAGCGAGGAAGCTCCAGGAATTATTTTAGGATTTTTTAAACATTTTAGATGGAGCAAACACTGGACCCTTGTTTTGAGCACAAGGTGTTTGATGATGGTTTCATCAATATTCTGGACATGACCATGTGTGAGACACATATGATGTGTAGAACATACAATTTTGACTTGCCAAATTGTTGGGGGGATTTTGGAACAAAAAATATATTTTCCATAATTAAATGCCATTTCTCTCCTTTTCAAAAAGAATTTGAAGTAAATATATAATAGCTTTCAAGTATTAACTTTGAAGGCAAAAGTTATCTTATACAGAATAGACCATAGAAATAGTTTTTAATGAATTTTTGTTTTATAAATATAAATACTTGTCGTCCGAAACTCCTATCTAGTGTTTTTTGAAAAAGACAAATGGTTTTATTTGCTTTTTGGCCAAAACATTTTTTAATAAATAGTTTAATGTTCTAACCACATGGCATGATCATTGGGAGCAATTTTTGCCGAAGTCTTGGAAGATATTTGCTATAGAAATTTTCTTTGAAATTAAATCTTATGGAAACACCCAAATAAACAATGAAAAAACAATCAAGGAAAAAAATAAACAATTGATGGCTCACTTAATGGTCTTTATTTCCATAATTTGAGTCATGCAAATTCCATGCTGGGAGAGAGGGTGCATGACCCTGGACAAAAGTTACCCAATTGCCACGGGGTGTCCCAAGCCTACTCCTCAAACTCCTACGACAATACAAGGTGCATCGCAACCGCGGGGAACAATAAAAGGATTATACTGAAGACTAGTTGCAAACCTAGTAGGACTCTTGTAACCCTACCATTTCCTCCACCGATATAAGTGGAGGGAGGGGCTTTCTGATTAGCATATAATATCTCTATAGTTCATTTAGTAGACATCTGAGGCTTCAGCCACTATATGCTCGTTCGATCAACCCCATGCACTCACAAACCCTAGTTATCTTATGAGGCCAGATCATCAATATAAACAAGCAGTAAATAGGGCATTACCTTGAGCCTAGACCTGGGTAAATTAAGTGTGCACCATCCCTATCCCAAATGTGCAGGATATCCCCAGTGGGCATTGTCGGGAAAATACCACATCACTTGGTGCGCCAGGTAGGGGTTGCGTGTGTCAGGGGCACGGTTCTGATTGCTTTAGATCTTCATTGCTGACAAACTTCATGTCACACAACTCCTTGACATGGCTTCCAGCTAGAAAACAAAGTTGCCCCCAGGAAATTCATGGAATCTTCATCAACATCTACTTCGATCTCACCCAAACATCACCATCACATGACCATGTGGGACAGCATGAACGACTAACATTTTCAAATTCTTCTTGCTAGCTCAAGCAATGTTTCGCCCATCCCTTCACTTGAATTGTTTGATATTGAGTCTACATAAAGCCTCTAAAATCCCATCGTGATGGGATGGCGGGATCTCCAACTAGATCTGAAAAGGCGAGAAGCTGGCGGATCTGGACCCAAAATTGTGCAATCTCGGAAAAAGAACAATTGTGGCCAACTCAGACTAGCTTTAGTATATCGCATTGTTCAAATTATGTGGAATTTTCGTGGCTGCAATCACACAAAATTCCAGCTTGATCAGACGGTTCAAACTATAGTAAATACCCTAGAAGTTCAACAATTTGTGAATCTTTTTACCACAAAAAACCCAATTAAGATTTATCTTTGTCCCTGGATGACATAGCAAATACCTCTGGTTGAGCATATTTTTATTGGAGTTGGCTTCTATGTCCTCAAGCACATCCCCGCAAAATTTGAGTTATTCTGAGGGCTCTGCTCGTGTGCCAAGGGGCCTACCTTGTGCTCCAAGGGTTTTGAATTGCGCTTCAAGAGCTCTATCTTGCCCTCAAAGGGCTCTATCATGCACTTTGATGGATCTACCTTTTCGCGCCTCACACTCATAAGCTCTACCTCACGCTCAGAGGGCTCTACTCCATGTTCAGAGGGTTCTTCTTCATGATGAGGGGGCTCTACCCTACACTCAGAGGTATCTACTTCATGTTTCAACGGTTCTACTTCATGATTAGTGATGGTTCAAAATACTGTCAGATCCCTCGGTAGGGGTCCAAGCGCAGCTGGAAGCCTTGGATCAAAGGTCACACATAGGGTTTACCCAGGTTCAGGCCTCTAGAGGGTAATACCCTACATCCTGCTTGTTTTTGTTATTCATGGTGGTTGGATACCTCGTGCGAGGGGTTAAAATGGTGTATGATATTACTGCTGAGATTTCCCTATCTCAGGATAGATGCCCATGGGTGGTTCCCCGACCTCCCTTTATATAGACAAGGAGGTCTAGGGTTTACATGACAGGAGATGCTATCTGGGGCGCCCCCGTCCTTATTCTTGGTGAACATGAAGGCCTCTGGCGCTCCTTAGGGTTCCCCCTTTACGCTGGGCCAGGTGGGCTCCTAGATTGGTACCGAGGTCAGACTCCTCTGAGAGAGCCACCCTTGGTATAGGGTACTGCTAGTAGCCCCCGAGCATGGCAGAGGTCGCAGCGAATATCTCTAGGGCCTTTGGTGGGCTTTTTTTTATATCTTTAGGTTTTGCCTTTGGCTTTCTCTTGCAGGGAGGTCGAACACTAGTCCATCATCTGCATGCGGTTCCACGGGAGGCCGGGTTTGAAACTCACTTGTGATTAGAATGGAGCTGAATACCACCAGAGGGATTCTTGTTGAGCACCCCCAAGATCCTTGGGCGTTGCGGTGATGTCGTGGCGGCTCTCGCGCCAGCTCTCTGTGAAAAATAGGAACCATTGGAAAGGAAAGCTTTCCATTTTGCCTGCGTGGTCTGACGCTTCAATTCTGGGCGGCTATAAAAGTAGGGAAAATAGAGGGTTTCCAGTTCCACCCGCCTCTTCTCGTTTTGACTCCTTTTTCAAAAAATCCTTAATGCAACGCCCTTTCTTCCTTGTTCTCACCGCCTTCCTCTACCACATCTTTCCTACTTTTCTCCGACGGCTAAGACAAGGAGCACAAAGAGGGAGCGGGTTGCCGGCCGAGAGGCCTTACTTGGGGCCATCGGCGAAAAGCGGAAGTGGGTCTCCTCCCGAGGTGGCCAATACCCGGCTCGTGGCGCCCCCAAATCCATGGGAAAAGTGGTTTCCCTCCACCCTACATCGAGTGAGATCCAGGCGTATAATGATCAGCTCCTGATGCCGATGGATCTAAGAGTTCAGCTTTCCCCCGGAGAGGTCCCGGGTCCCATCAGAGCCTCACGATGGCGAGCATGTGTTGTGCCTGGGATACTTTGGGACTAGACTTGGCTTCCCACTTCGTAGCTTTGTGTGAGGCCTCCTTTGATTCCTCGGCTGTCAGTTGCATCATATCCCACCCAACGGGGTGCTTCAGATTGCCAATTTCGTTACCTTCTGCTAGTGCTACCTTGGTGCAGCCCCCATTTCAAGCTATTCTGCCATTTCTTTTGGGTCCGTGTCTAGACAAACGAGGGCGCCATTGGTGATGTTGGGGGCGCCATCTTGCAGCTCTGCCCTAACTCCACATTCTTCTCTTTTGACCTCCTGAAATTGGTTCGGGAGTGACATAAGTCATGGTTCTATGTGGATGGCCTCAGTGAGGACTTGCCGTCATTCAGAAATGAGCCTTCGTAGAAGCTAAAATCATGGGCTCCATTGACCAAACTGACGTCAGAGGTAAAGGTACTGGTGGAGGCCACCGCCTGCCTAGAGAAAGGCGGATAAACAAGAGGCCATATCATGCACACCTGGGTAGCACGTTGTGTCCTACCATTGCAATACTAGGACTTCTTGATGTCCCAGTACGCAGGCCTGACGGATCCGGTTTGGGTCTGCCAGGATCAGCTGGACCTTGAGGCCATCGACGTTAGTCTCGGCCCTTTGGTGGGACCCGACACCATCACCAAGTCCCACAAGGAAGCTATCAGGCCTTTTTCGGTTGACCTCCTGTCGAGCAACGTAAGCGTTCTCTGTAGATCTGCCTTTATTAGTGGTTGACAGATATTGCGATAACTTCTTTCATCTTCATTGAGCAGGACTTTACCACTTTCAAGCCATTTCATTCAGAGCCTCTGTTACCAGGACAACAGGTGAGCCCTGCTCTGGCCGCGCTCATGACAGCATCCTCTCCCGAGCCATCATGGGTGAAGTACAGGTCCGCCAAGAAGCGGAAGGGAGCTCCCATGGAGGACTCCAATGGGGACGATATTGCGGAGGAGGGCGATAAAGGCGTGGCCTTCTCACCGAGTGGTCATGGCAGTAGCGATGGTGGAGGTGATGAGGATGATGGCGATGATGAAGATGGTGTTGATGATGTTGCTGATGACGAGGATGTGGAGGATGCAGAGCAGGCCGAAGAGGACGTTGGCAGCAACGAGCTGGAATAGACTGCTGCTGTGGTATCGCTCCCTCCCCTTAAATAGCTTCGTTGTGGCCTCGAGAAGACACCTTGGCTTGAAGCAGTGCCCGAGAGCTTTTGGTTGAGTGCCCAAAGTCTCTTGGCCTATAGGTTCCTCTAATCGTCACGGCGCCGTCATGGAGAAGACTCACTCCATCGGTTGTCCCATAAGTTGCCGCTTGTCATGGTCTGGCTTTGCTTTCTACTGTTGTCGGTGTTAGTTAATCTTAGACTTTATCTCATTTTAGGCCCGCTCCGCACAAGCCAGAGGGCTCATCTGCCATGGAGGCCACATATCGACTAGCGCGAGTGTGGCCACACCACTGTCATCAGTGCCTGACATGCCGTTGTCCCTAGAGGCCTCCTGTGCTGAGGCTGGAGGGCATTCTGAAGGTGAGCCATGCCGTCCTAGTTATCAATCAGCACTTGCAAGGTTTTGTACTTTGTTTTGCATCAAGCTGCCCTTCAGCACGACGCCTCGTTGTGGAGCCCAAAGCGATCGCCGAGGCAGAGGATGCGTCCAAGTCTGGCAAACATTCAGAGCCTCCCTTGGGTGTGGGCTCAATGCCTGATCCTGTGGATAGATCGATCTCCCTTGGGGTGCTCGTATTTTTTATGGCAAGCACGACGATGTCTGACTCTACAAAGGTCGCAGTTAGTGGAGCTGACTTTTTGACGGCTACACCCGCTAGTCTGATGCAGAGGGCCTCCACTTTCTTGTTTGGAGACCTTGCCCCTAAGATCCCCCAGGAGGTTGCAATGCCCTTGGGTGCCGCAGATGAGGCTTTAAGGCAATTGTGGGAAGCTCTAAAGGAAGTGGGGCATGCTATGTGGCCTGGTTTCAAGGTATGGTCCTCCGAAGTGTGGTCATTTAACCAATGTTCTGGTTTAGTATCCCCTGAGTACTTCTCAATGCCATAGACGATGAATGGCTGGGGGGATGGGTGACCGATCGCTTCTTGACCGAATCATGCTGGTGCGATGCTTGATGTAAGAGAGGTGAAGCGAGGAGGTGGAGCCCCTGGGTTAAGCCCACGAGATTCTCCAACTCGTGTCCATACCTCGTGCTGATGATTAATTGGGCCGGAGGTCGGCGTTCTCGTCCTTGTTTGTGAGGCGGAGCGGCCCCTCATTGCCACTTTCGCTATCCAAGGCCGAGGCTATGTTGACTAGATCGGTATCATTGCTCACAACGAGATTGGTGATGAGGCAATCCTCCGGCATGTGGGTGAGGCAGCAGCCGCCACAGACCATCGTGGCAAGTTGAATGGTCGGCGTAGGCACCTTTGGATGTGCGTGGCCGCCATCGTGCGATCCAGCCAAAGACCCTCAAGTGTTAGGGAGGGCTGGTAGGTTGATACGTCTCCGTCGTATCTATAATTTTTTATTGTTCCATGCCAATATTCTTCAACTTTCATATACTTTTGGCAACTTTTTATACTATTTTTGGAACTAACATATTGATCCAGTGCCCAGTGCCAGTTCTTGTTTGTTGCATGTTTTATGTTCCACAGAAAACCAATATCAAACGGAGTCCAAACGGGATAAAACGGACGGAGATTTGTTTTGGAATATTTGTGATTTTTGGGAAGTAAAATCAACGCGAGACGGTGCCCGAGGGGGCCAGGAGATAGGGGGGCGCTCCCCAGGGAGGCAGGCACGCCCTGGACTCTCCTGGGCCCCCCGTAAGGTGGTTGATGCCCTTCTTTTGCCTCAATAAAGCTAATTTTATGAGAAAAATCTGGGCGAAAGATTCACCCCAATCGGAGTTGCGGATCTCCGGATATTTAAGAAACGGTGAAGGGGTAGAATCTGAGAACGCAGAAACAGAGAGATAGATCCAATCTCGGAGGGGCTCTCACCCCTCCCACACCATGGGAGCCAAGGACCAGAGGGGAAACCCTTCTCCCATCTATAGAGGAGGTCAAGGAAGAAGAAGAAGAAGGGGGCCTCTCTCCCCCTTGCTTCCGGTGGCACCAAAGCGCTGCCGGGGGCTATCATCATCACCACGATCTTCACCAACACCGCCGTCATCTCCACAACATCTCCATCACCTTCCCCCTTCTATATCCAGCGGTCCACTCTCCCGCAACCCACTGTAACCTCTACTTGAACATGGTGCTTTATGCTTCATATTATTTTCTAATGATGTGTTGCCATCCTATGATGTCTGAGTAGATTTTCGTTGTCCTATTGGCGATTGATGAATTGCTATGATTGGTTTGAGTTGCATGTTTTATTATTGGTGCTGTCCTATTGTGCCCTCCACGTTGCGCAAGCATGAGGTATCCCCGCTGTAGGGTTTGCAATATGTTTATGATTTGCTTATGGTGGGTGGCGTGAGTGACAGAAGCACATACCCGAGTAAGTAGGTTGTTTACGTATGGGATAAAAGGGGACTTGATGCTTTAATGCTATGGTTGGGTTTTACCTTAATGAATCTTTAGTAGTTGCGGATGCTTGCTAGAGTTCCAATCATAAGTGCATATGATCCAAGAAGAGAAAGTATGTTAACTTATGCCTCTCCCTCAAATAGAATTGCAATAGTGATTACCGGTCTAGTAACATAGTCAATTGCTTAGGGACAATTCCACAACTCCTACCACCACTTTTCCACACTCGCTATATTTACTTTCTTGCATCTTTATTTAAATAGCCCCTAGCTTTTATTTACGTGCTCTTTATTATCTTGCAAACCTTTCCTATCACACCTACAAAGTACTTCTAGTTTCATACTTGTTCTAGGTAAAGTGAACGTCAAGCGTGCGTAGAGTTTTATCAGTGGTCGATAGAACTTGAGGGAATATTTATTCTACCTTTAGCTCCTCGTTGGGTTCGACACTCTTACTTATCGAAAACTATTGCGATCCCCTACACTTGTGGGTTATCAAGACCTTTTTCTTGCGCCGTTGCCGGGGAGTCATAGCGTGGGGTGAATATTCTCGTGTGTGCTTGTTTGCTTTATCACTAAGTAATTTTTATTTGCTGTTCTTAGTTGTTCTCTATCTTTAGTTATGGATATGGAACACAAAATACCAAAAAAATTAGAGGTACTTTCTACTCATGTAGATGGGGTAACTCCTAAAACCCCCGATTCTCATTATGTGAAAGATATTATGTACTATTTTGATAATCCTCAGAAAACCCCATTCAACTTTATAATGGGAGACACGTTGGATCAACGTGAATACTTTAGGGATTATCGCTCGACACAAAAAGGGAAACTATTATGGGATCAATTTATTATTTTGCGTTGGAATGCTCGTCAACTATGCATGATGCATGATTATACTTGTTGCTCTAGGATGAAGGATCCATACCTTCCCTTTTCATGGAAATTCAATGATAATGAAACCTTAGCTTCTTATGCTAATGGTAGATATGATTACTATGATGTGGAACAAATAGAATAATTTGTTGCTTTTATGGGTGCTTATGAGATTGAATCTATGTTTAAAGCGTTTGACGATTTTGATGATTTAGTTTATAGACCAGAAAATCTTGCTATACTTAGATATTGATATGAAAACTATGAATACAATTACTATATTAAAGCATTTATTGAGAAAGTCTCCGCTCTCCAAGAAGAGACTAATATTTTGCAGGAAGCTATGGAAGAAGAAATTGATGAAACGGTGAGCTCATTGGATGAAAAAGATGATGAGGAGAGCGAAGAACAAACGGAGGAAGAGCGGATTAGCTACCCGTGCCCACCTTCTAATGAGAGTAACTCTTCAACTCATACATTGTTTAATTCCCCTTCGTGCTTACCGAAGGATGATTGCTATGATGATTGTTCTGATCCCGTTGATTCTCTTGAAATATCCCTTTTTGATGATGCTTGCTATGCTTGTGGCCAAGATGCCAATATGAATTATGCTTATGGAGATGAACTTGCTATAGTCCCTTCTGTTAAACATGAAATTGTTGCTATTGCACCCACGCATGATAGTCCTATTATCTTTTCGAATTCTCCCTACTACACTATATCGGAGAAGTTTGTGCTTATTAAGGATTATATTGATGGGTTGCCTTTTACCATTGCACATGATGATTTTGATGAATGTAATATGCATGTGCTTGCTGCTCCTACTTGCAATTATTATGAGGGAGGAACTATATCTCCACCTCTCTATGTTTCCAATACGATAAAATTGCAAGAAACTGTTTATACTATGCATTGGCCTTTACTATGTGTGCATGAATTGTTCTTTTATGACATGCCGATGCATAGGAAGAGAGTTAGACTTTGTTGTTGCATGATATATGTTACTTTGTGCTCACTACTAAATTACAAATCATTGTTAATTAAAATTGGCTTTGATATACCTTGGGATCCGGGTGGATTCGTTACTTGAGCACTAAATGCCTAGCTTAATGGCTTTAAAGAAAGCGCTGCCAGGGAGACAACCCGGAAGTTTTAGAGAGTCATTTATTTCTGTTGAGTGCTTTCATATAGTTTAAAAACAAAAATAAATAAAGAGGGGAACCTAAAAACTTTTCAAAAAGGAAAGTGAAAGTGAGAGAGACAAGCATTGTTGAAGTGGGAGCTAGCCTTGAACTTTATTCATGCTCACAGAAACTTTGTGAATATTCATTACAGAAACTTTTCATCAAAAATAATTACCCCCTTGTACAATTCCATTGTATTATAAAAATAATGTGCCAAGGTTTGCCTTTAGGATGTTTACAATGCTTGTTGGTTTGTACGGTGCAGGACAGAAACTTTGGCTGTAGTGCTCGATTTTATATTTTTAACGGGAACTTCAGAAGGTTCTGATTCCTTTTGAACTGTCTTGATATACAACTTGTTTATTTTTCCTAATTTTGGTAGAATTTTTGGGGTACCATAAGTATGCTGAATGTTCAGATTTCTACAGACTGTTCTGCTTTTGACAGATTCTGTTTTTGATGCATAGTTTGCTTGTCTTGATGAATCTATCAATTTATATCAGTGGATTAAGCCATGGTAAAGCTATATTACAGTAGAAACAATGAAAAAATAAGATATGAATTGGTTTGCTACAGTACTTAGGGTAGTGATTTGCTTTATTATACTAGCGGATCTTACCGAGTTTTCTGTTGAAGTTTTGTGTGGATGAAGTGTCTAATCGAGGATGTCTTGATATGAGGAAAAGGAAGAGAGGCAAGAGCTCAAGCTTGGGGATGCCCGAGGCACCCCAAGTAAATATTCAGGGAGACTCAAGCGTCTAAGCTTGGGGATGCCCCGGAAGGCATCCCCTCTTTCTTCAACAAGTATCGGTATGTTTTCGAATTCGTTTTGTTCATGCATTATGTGCAAGTCTTGGAGCATCTTTTGCATTTAGTTTTCATTTTTCTTTTATGCACCATGCTGGTATGAGATAGTCCTTGGTTTATTTATAGAATTCTCATTGAACTTCACTTAAATCTTTTGAGTATGGCTTTATAGAATGCTTCATGTGCTTCGCTTATATTATTTGATGTTTGGATTGCCTGTTTCTCTTCACATAGAAAACCGCCATTTGTAGAATGCTCTTTTGCTTCACTTATATTTGTTAGAGCATGGACATATCTTTTGTAGAAAGAATTAAACTCTCTTGCTTCACTTATATCAATTTAGAGAGATGACAGGAATTGGTCATTCACATGGTTAGTCATAAAATCCTACATAAACTTGTAGATCGCTAAATATGATATGTTTGATTGCTTGCAATAGTTTTGCGATATAAAGATGGTGATATTAGAGTCATGCTAGTGGTTGGTTGTGGATTGTAGAGACACTTGTGTTGAGGTTTGCAAGTCCCGTAACATGCACGTATGGTAACCGTTGTGTGACAAATTTGAAGCATGGGGTGTTTCTTTGATTGTCTTCATTATGAGTGGCAGTCAGGGACGAGCGATAGTCTTTTCCTACCAATCTATCCCCATAGGGGCATGCGTAGTAGTACTTTGCTTCGAAGGCTAATAAACTTTTGCAATAAGTATATGAGTTCTTTATGATTAATGTGAGTCCATGGATTATACGCACTTTTACCTTTCCATCATTGCTAGCCTCTTCGGCACCGTGCATTGCCCTTTCTCACCTCGAGAGTTGGTGCAAACTTCGCCGGTGCATCCAAACCCCGTGATATGATACGCTCTATCACACATAAGCCTCATTATATCTTCCTGAAAACAGCCACCATACCTACCTATCATGGCATTTCCATAGCCATTCCGAGATATATTGCCATGCAACTTCCATCATCATCATATACATGACTTGAGCATTCATTGTCATATTGCTTTGCATGATCGTAAGATAGCTAGCATGATGTTTTCATGGCTTGTCCGTTTCTTGATGCCATTGCTATGCTAGATCATTGCACATCCCGGTACACCACCGGAAGCATTCATATAGAGTCATATCTTTGTTCTAGTATCGAGTTGTAAGTAAATAAAAGTGTGATGATCATCATTATAGAGCATTGCCCCATAAAAAAAAGAAAAAGAAAGAAAAAAAGGAAAGGCCAAAGAAGCCTAAATAAAAAAGGGGGCGAAAGAAGCCCACCCAAAAAGAAAAGAAAAAAAGAAAAAAAAGAAAAAAAAGAAAAAGAAAAGCGGCAATGTTACTACCCTTTTCCACACTTGTGCTTCAAAGTAGCACCATGCTCTTCATATAGAGAGTCTCCTATGTTATCACTTTCATATACTAGTGGGAATTTTCATTATAGAACTTGGCTTGTATATTCCAACGATGGGCTTCCTCAAATTCCCTAGGTGTTCATGAGCAAGCAAGTTGAATGCACACCCACTTAGTTTTCAGTTTGAGGTTTCATACACTTCTAGCTCTTAGTGCATCCGTTGCATGGCAATCCCTACTCCTCGCATTGACATCAATTGATGGGCATCTCCATAGCCCGTTGATTAGCCGCGTCGATGTGAGACTTTCTCCTTTTTTGTCTTCTCCACATAACCTCCATCATTATATTCTATTCCACCTATAGTGCTATATCCATGGCTTGCGCTCATGTATTGCATGAGGGTTGAAAAGGCTGAAGCGCGTTAAAAAGTATGAACCAATTGTTCGGCTCGTCATCGGGGTTGTGCATGATGGGAGCATTTTTGTGTGATAAAGATGAAGCATGGCCAAACTGTATGATTTTGTAGGGATAAGCTTGCTTTGGCCTTGTTGTTTTGAAAAGACATGATTGCTTTATTGGTACGCTCAAAGTATTATCATTTTTTATGTCAAATGATAGACTACTGATTTGAATCACTCGTGTCTTAATATTCATGCCATGATTAGACATATGATCAAGATTATGCTAGGTAGCATTCCACATCAAAAATTATCTTTTTTATCATTTACCTACTCGAGGATGAGCAGGAATTAAGCATGGGGATGCTGATACGTCTCCGTCGTATCTATAATTTTTGATTGTTCCATGCCATATTCTTCAACTTTCATGTACTTTTGGCAACTTTTTATACTATTTTTGGGACTAACATATTGATCCAGTGCCCAGTGTGAGTTCCTATTTGTTGCATGTTTTATGTTTCGCAGAAAACCAATATCAAACGGAGTCCAAATAGGATAAAAATGGACAGAGATTTTTTTTGGAATATTTGTGATTTTTGGGAAGTAAAATGAACGCGAGACGGTGCCCGAGGGGGCCAGGAGATAGGGGGGTGCGCCCCAGGGAGGCAGGCATGCCCTGGACTCTCCTGGGGCCCCCGTAAGGCATTTGATACCCTTCTTTTGCCGCAAGAAAGCTAATTTATGAGAAAAATCTGGGCGAAAGATTCATCCCAACCGGAGTTACGCATCTCCGGATATTTAAGAAACGGTGAAGGGGTAGAATCTGAGAATGCAGAAACAGAAGATAGATCCAATCTCGGAGGGGCTCTCGCCCCTCCCACGCCATGGGAGCCAAGGACCAGAGGGGAAACCCTTCTCCCATCTAGGGAGGAGGTCAAGGAAGAAGAAGAAGAAGGGGACCTCTCTCCCCCTTGCTTCCAGTGGCGCCAGAGCGCTGCCGGGGGCCATCATCATCACCGCGATCTTCACCAACACCGCCGTCATCTTCACCAACATCTCCATCACCTTCCCCCTTCTATATCCAGTGGTCCACTCTCCCGCAACCCGCTGTAACCTCTACTTGAACATGGTGCTTTATGCTTCATATTATTTTCCAATGATGTGTTGCCATCCTATGATGTCTGAGTAGATTTTCGTTGTCCTATTGGCGATTGATGAATTGCTATGATTGGTTTGAGTTGCATGTTTTATTATTGGTGCTGTCCTATTGTGCCCTCCATGTCGCGCAAGCGTGAGGGATCCCCGCTGTAGGGTTTGCAATATGTTTATGATTTGCTTATAGTGGGTGGCGTGAGTGACAGAAGCACATACCCGAGTAAGTAGGTTGTTTACGTATGGGATAAAAGGGGACTTGATGATTTAATGCTATGGTTGGGTTTTACCTTAATGAATCTTTAGTAGTTGCGGATGCTTGCTAGAGTTCCAATCATAAGTGCATATGATCCAAGAAGAGAAAGTATGTTAGATTATGCCTCTCCCTCAAATAGAATTGCAATAGTGGTTACCGGTCTAGTAACATAGTCAATTGCTTAGGGACAATTCCACAACTCCTACCACCACTTTTCCGCACTCGCTATATTTACTTTCTTGCATCTTTATTTAAACAGCCCCTAGCTTTTATTTACGTGCTCTTTATTATCTTGCAAACCTTTCCTATCACACCTACAAAGTACTTCTAGTTTCATACTTGTTCTAGGTAAAGTGAACGTCAAGCGTGCGTAGAGTTGTATCGGTGGTCGATAGAACTTGAGGGAATATTTATTCTACCTTTAGCTCCTCGTTGGGTTCGACACTCTTACTTATCAAAAACTGTTGCAATCCCCTACACTTGTGGGTTATCATAGGTCGATATCGACCCGACTCGCCCTATCAGCAGTGAACATAAGGGATCCAAAGGTTAGGCTCTTTCTCAGTAGAAGGCCACCGGGAGTGAAAGATGATCCTATCCAGGATACGTCTCGAGCCGGCGCCGCCTGTGCCTAGAGCACCAACTAACGGTACAAAATACGGTCAGATCCCTTGGTAGGTGTCCAAGCACAGCTGAAAGTCTTGGATCGAAGGTTGTACACAAGGTTTACGCATGTTTGTGTTGACATTCTAGGAACGGGGGTACCCAGACCTGCTTGCCTGTGGTCTAGCCTTGACTTCATCGATGGCCCAGTACGGCCCAGCTGCAAGATCGCACGAGCGAGACCCTCACGAGGCCCCCCGGCCTCACGAGGCAGACAACGTTCAGACCTCCCAAGGAGGAGCTCCCTGAGCCTGCCTCCCGAGGAGCGGAGTGTGACAGCCTGGATTTTAACTTCTCTCTTTTTCCGGACTTTATTTGCCCTTGCTTTGGATTTGAGTTTTTGGAATCAATTCAAATGGACTTATCACTTGGGCATGCCCTTGACTTTCACCCAAGTGAACCATCCACCTCTCATTCAATCTTCTTTCTCTGAAAAATCCCTAAATGGCCCAAGGAATATTTTTCATAAAAGAAAAATATTCAAAATCTTCTGTGAAACTCATTTAAAAAACTAGTGCTCCAAAGCAAACATCATTTTTATGGCTCCAAAAATCCTGAGATAATTCCTAAACATTCTTTGAACCTTGGCCCACCTCCCTGAGCAAAAATATTGCATGACTTGTTGGAATATTTTTGCTACAGAAAATCATTTCACTTCTAGCCCAAAAATGCACTTTGTACAGCAAGTGTATTTTTCTTTGATCCAATGGAGCTGGTTTTTCTTGAGCCTCATTACCCTCCTAAGGAAAGCTTAACCCTAGGAGATCAGCTCTAATGACATTCTAGAAGCCCTCCAATCTTGGCAACCAAGTTTCTGACCAAAAACTTGCCAGCAAGCTCAAGTCTTATCTGGTCAGCCTAGCATTGAGTTCTCAACTTTCCTAGACCTAACACTGCATGAACAACACCCCAGACAAGGTTTGGCCGAGCGTGGGCGTCGTCTTGACCATGCGAGCATGGTGACCGCATGAGGACACGGGTTCTGACATGCATTCGACGCGCTCTGCGTCGCGCCAGTGCCTTTGTTCGGTGCGTGCTCGAGCCACAGCTCACCGACGACTGCCGCGCCGCGCCACCAGCCTCGACTCATCACTAATGACCCCTTCCTGGCGCTCGCCGATGCCGGAGATGCCGCAGCGACCACGGGCACGTCGTGGCCAATCGCCACAATGCACCCGTGCCCCTGTCTTCTTCCTCCTCTGCTTCCTGTGCTCGTCCGCGATCTGCGACAGCTCCCATGTGATCGTTGAGCTCTTCCCCCCTCACTGGCGCCCTTCGTCGTTGCTCGCCGGTTTCCAGAGAACTCCGATGGCGCCACGTGTCCCCCTCCTCCTCCGGCTATATACAAAGCCCCTCCCTCTGCTCCGAAGCCTCAAACCACACCACCCAACCACCACGACCCCGTACTTTAGCCGCAGCCCGGACGGGCAGGCCTCTGGCCGCCGTCCCTGATCCGAGCTCGCCGGTGACTCCCGCAGCCCCTCCACCCCGTTCTAGAGCTCTTCGAGCTCAATCAATCCCGCAGGCGCATCCTTGGAGGTCCACTAGTGCCGCCTGGAAGCATTGGATCCCCTGGAGTCGCCCCTCATCATCGCCTTCTTCCTCTCCGGTGAGTCCCGACCGCAACCGCCGCTTGCGAGCTTGATTGCGAGCAGCTCCGGCCATCCCCCGACAAGCCATGGGTACAAGCAGGTGCGCCGTGACCCCCTCTCCACTTCTATTCCTTTGGAATCGCCCAAGAACCTCTCCTCGTCGGCGTGAGATCCGGCAAAGCGCCGCCATGCTCTGTTTCTTCTTTCCTCCCTCTCTCTCCTAACCTATGGGGCCCGCTGTCAGCCTCTCCACTCGCACCCGAAGCGGTACGAGTGGAGGCGTATTCGGCGTTTACGCCGACGTCACCCCCCTAGTTTTTCTGTTTAATTCAAATTAATTCAAAAACTTGACCAGAACTTTGACCAGTGATAACTTTTAAACCACAAGTCTGAATGGGTTGATTCTTTTTTGCATTGTTTTTGTTTTGAAGAGCTCTAGCAGCACACGAAAGGGTGGAATTTTCTTTTCCGTCTAGAATTTCTGGTAATTTTCAGAATGGTTTTTGATATTTTGTTTTGTGGTTTTTAAATATTTTCAGAGGGAGAGACTTGTCTTGAAGATAACCAGGAGGAGTGTGAACCTCCTCTGCACTAAGGCAAAGCCACACCAACATTTGGATGGTGTCATTTCAATATCTATGATTTTTCCTACTTGAATATGAGTTATTTTCATGCATTTAAATTAGTTAAATAAATATTGTTTAGTGCTAGTTACTTTGTCATGCTTGAAATGCTTGCTTAAGTTACTGGTTGAATGCATGAACTAGTTTGGTCAAGTAGAATAAAGTTTTAACTTAGTGAAAATGCTTTTATGAATAATGGTAGTTTCTTCATGCTAAATGGATTTTCTTATAAATGATGAGATAATTAAAATGATGCATGATAAACATCAATGAAGTAGAACCAGTAAAGCTTGATGATGTGTAGTGCAAGAAAATCATTTCTATGATGTTGATCCGTTCATTGGAGTGTTATGCTTTGCATGTCGAATAGTTGCTTGATCATGGCATCAGATGACTTGGGGTGATTTTATTTTAAGTTAAACCAGATAATAATCCAACTTGAATATAACATAGATCAAGTCATGGTGCCACTGAATTGGGTTTTCCTCAGTGCAACCACATTTACCTTTATGGGGAGGTCTTGATTCGGTCCATTGTCATGCATCTTGCCGGTGCCTCCAACGAGGGAAGGTTATGGGCGTGCAGTACCTTGGCCCGGTAAGCAGACATAACCTTGTGTTCCCGTTTGTTTTTATGGTACCTTGTCCCTGTTTGGGACCATTTTTGCCACAACGGCGGCCGCTAATGCCTTTGGTAGGCACGGGGCCACCCATGACTTAGCCCTGAGAGAGAGTTGGTCGGAATGGCTAGGAGAGTGTCATGGCAAGGGAAGGGTTTCGCCGGAATACCGTTGGTCCACCCGAATGGGATGCCGAGGCCAAGGATTCCATGGTGTGGGTAAAGTGCGCTACCTCTGCAGAGTGTAATCAATCTATCGATAGTCGCATCCTTGGTTACGGACACAACTCATGAGTATGTCACACCATGGATCAACATTTATAAGTAACCTTGCACACTATAGATTTATTGTTGGCACTGGTTTTGTGATGATTTGTGGGATCAAGAGATCATCGTGAGTGATTGGCTTCAGTTGTGATCCGGGTATGATCATCGTCCGGTTACAAGGTAACCTGTCTGGTAAGCGAGTCCGAGGGACTCGGTGCACAAGTTGGTTTCATCGCATCAGTAGCATTATTTGCATTGCATTAACCTGAATAATTGCCATGATATTATTTGCCATTATACTTATGTTTGTTGTGAGCTTGCAAGTACATTCAATGTACTGACCTGGTGTGCCATGCTAGCTTTCAGGCAAGTCGTATCGGATCGAAGAGCTTCCCGCGTCTTCATCGTGTCCACGTCGGTGTCCCTGTGCTATGGAGTTCCACTTTGTCATCGTTCCGCTGCCGCATAGTTTATGTGACCGAGGCCCCTTCATGTTCATTAAATAATGTACATACTATTCAGCCGCATCGTGTGTGCCGCTTGGCCTCTCAACTTGATGTAATATCAGACTTATGTTTCCACTAGCATCAATAAAGCGATTGTTTCTGTACCATGTTGTTGTGTGTTGCTAGAAGACTTGATCTCTAGGCTGGTAATGCAAGGTAAACCGGTTTCCCTGAGCCGGGGTGCCACACGGAGATCTCTATGCAGGTTCCCCACCTCATGAGGTTCACAATGATGTGAGCCATGACGACCAATGCCAGGTGGGCACTAGCAGGCACAGAGGAGGATAGTTTCTGTCGATGTCCTGGCTATGGGGGTATCCAGATTTGCCTGCCTTCGGCCTATGGCGCGGCTCACCAGTGGCCTAGTTCAGCCCGTCTCCATCAACCCAAGTTCAAGACCCTCGCGAGGGGCCAAGCCTCGCGGGGCGGACGACACGAGGCCACCTCAAGGGCGGCCTCATCAGGCATGGTCACGAGGAGGCGGAGAAATCAAGGCAAGGAGTACCTCGCGAGGTGCATATGACACAAGCCATGATGATCGAGACCAGGCGGGGCCAGGCCGGCGCCGGCCGGTGCAGTGTCCTTGTTTCCTCTTTGGTGCTAAGGGGGAAAGCACAGGCGCAGAGTACCGAGGCCTCAAGCAAAGGTTTCCATTAGGGTGCAACAAGACCAGGACCAGGAGGACGGCAAGATGGAGGTTACCATGGAGCCCAAGACAGCGTCATCATCAATGCCTTTGGCATTCGAAGACCACCTTTAGTCAGGATAGCCTGTACTGGCTGTCCCCTTTCAAAATCCCGCCATTGTGGAATCCCTTCCCGTTCAATATTTGGTAAGAGGACCAAGGCCTCAACAAATAGGACTAGCCACCCCCAAGGCAAGGGGATCGACCAATCGAACCTTGACCAGAACCACCCACACCAGCACAAGAACTCCTCCCCTCGCGAGGCCATTCTTCCCCTTGTACTGTTCATCATCAGCCCCAGAGGCAATCCACACACCACACACTGGAGTAGGGTATTACACCACAATGGTGGCCTGAACCAGTATAAATCTCGTGTCCCTTGTGTTGTTCATCTTGTTTGCTTAGAACCGCGGCGAGGTGAGGGAACAGATCGGTAGGGAGAAGACCTTCGCGTGTACCCCAGAGTTCGAACCTTAAGGTTTTTGCCGGAACCCGAAATCCAACATTTGGTGCGCTAGGTAGGGGTGCACTGGAGCTCTCCTTTCCGTCGGCTTGCTCTCCACCAACACCGTGCTTCGCCCTCATGGCGGACGAAGCGCTACCAGCTCCAACGGTGGACGCCAGCACTGGGGCCAGGGGGCTCCGAGCCTTGCCCCCGCCCTGCGGTAGGTGCAGTGGCCGCACAAGTTCAAGCCAGAGATGCCGCCGCGCTACGACTGCGTGGCGGACCCGCTGGTCTTCCTGCTGGCATACGAGGAGGCAGTCCTCAAGGCCGGCGGTGACGAGAAGGTCATGGCCAACTGGTTTCCCCTGGCCCTCGCCGGGGTCCCCCGCGCTTGGCTCCTCCACCTCCCCACGTCTTCCGTGGCCTCCTGGGAGGAGCTGCGCAACCTCTTCCTCACCCACTATGTGGCAGCAGCACCACCGATCATCGCAGCTCTCCTGGGTGGCTCGCAAACGCCACCCTTGGACCGCCACATCAAGTTGTTCATCCGCCAGATCGGCGCCACCCTCACGTGGCAAGGAGCTCCTCCGGGCTGGGTGGCGCCCAAGGACGACCTAACCTTCAGTTCGGACGATCACCCCGTCAACGCTGCCTGCTCGGGGGTGCTCCGATGCTCTGCACGCCCACCATCTGCCAGGTGGCCGTCACCAGGACCCTCATCGACGGCGATGCCGGTCTCAACGTGCTCTCGGTGGAGGCCTTCAGCCTCCTCCACGTACCGCTAGAGCGGCTCCGACCCAGCAGGCCATTCTCAGGCGTTGGAGACTGTTCCGCCAGCTCCTTGGGACAGATCCGCCTTCCTGTGACCTTCAGCACCCATGACAATTTCCGCACAGAGCTGATCGACTTCGACATCGTGCCTATCAGCCTCTCGTACAACGCCATCCTTGGGTACCCCACCTTCGCCTGGTTCATGGCGGCAACCCACCCGGCCTACAACGTCATGAGGATGCCCAGGAGCAGTGGCGTACTTACTGTAGCTGGAGATACCAAGGATGCACTGCTGGAATTAAGGTCACTCTCAAGGCAGCCGCTAGAGTGCAGCCCGCCGACGCGGACGCCACCAAGGCCAAGGAAGCTATGCCGACCAAGAAAAAGCAGCTGTTCACCCAGGACAAGGCAGAAACCAAGCAGATACCAGTTGAGGAGGACGGATCCTCCGGAGCCACCTTCACCATAGGTACCAACCTCATCCCCGACCAAGAGGAAGCGTTAGTGAAGTTCTTGCGCGCAAACAAGGACGTGTTCGCATGGGAACCCAAGCAGCTGGCAGGGGTCCCGAGGCAGGTGATTGAGCATCACCTGAATGTGTGCCCTAATGTGCGACCTGTGAAGCAGAAAGCTAGGCGGCAGTCCACCGAGAAGCAGACCTTCATCATCCAGGAAACTCACAAGCTAGAGGTAGCGGGGGTCATTCGTGAGGTTCGCTACCCCGAATGGCTGGTGAACCCCGTTGTCATACCAAAGAAAGGAGGAAAGGAGCGCATGTGCGTCGACTTCACTAACCTCAACAAGGCCTGCCCTCAGGATCCGTTTTCCGCTCCCCCGCATCGACCAAATCGCCGACTCCACCGCCGAGTGTGACTTGCTGTGCTTCTTGGACGCATTCTCGGGCTACCACCAGATCAAGATGGTAGTAGAAGATGCGGAAAAGACGGCTTTCCTAACCCCATGTGGGGTATACTGCTACACATGCATGCCGTTCGGGTTGTGCAATGCAGGCGCAACCTTCCAGCGGCTGATGCACATTGCTTTGGGACGACATCTCGGGAAGAATGCCGAGGCTTACGTCGATGACATTGTGGTGAAGTATCAGGAGGCGAAGACTTTGATCCAAGACCTAGAAGATACCTTTGCGAGCCTTCGCAAGGTGGACCTGTGGCTCAACCCGGATAAATGCGTCTTCGGGGTACCTTCGGGCAAGCGTCTGGGCTTCCTCGTGTCCCACAGGGGGATCGAGGCCAACCCAGAGAAGGTCAAGGCGATTGAAGACATGAGTCCACCGCAAACCGTCAGAGAAATGCAGAAGCTCGCCGGGCGCGTGACGGTGTTGGGACGCTTCATCTCAAAGCTGGGGGAGCGCGCCCTGCCCTTCTTCAAACTAATGAAGAAGAAGGGCCTGTTCGAATGGGCGCAGGAGGCCGATCAAGCGTTTCAGGACATCAAGAAGTGCCTAACCAACCCTCCGGTGATGGTGGCGCCACGCCCCCTCGAGCCCCTGGTGCAGTACCTGGCCACCACACCCTACTCTGCCAGCGCAGCTCTGGTGGCAGTCCAGAAAGAGTGCCACGACAAGGCCACGCCACGACCGACCAAGGCCATGCAAGACCAAGAAGGCCTCACAAAGGCTGTGGCCTCGGCACACGGCAGCCAGCCTCCACAGGAGGATGCCCCAGGGTTGAAGGGACCTTACCAGGCGGCCAGGTGCTGGAGGTTCCGTTTCCTCAGGAGGCGCATGGCCCTACGGAGGGAGTAGGCCTCGTCAGCACACCCGTCCTTGTCGAGCATCCAGTATACTTCATCAGCATGGTACTGCAGGATGCAAGGGCACAATACCCCATGCCCTAGAAGCTCTTGCTCGCGCTACTGGTGGCCTTGCGGAAGCTGCGACACTACTTCCAAGGTCACCCCATTAAGGTCATCTCTGCTTACCCACTTGAAAGGGTGCTCAGGAGCCCCAATTCCGCTGGGAGGGTCGCTGAATGGAACATTGAGTTGCAAGCATTTCAGCAGGAGTTCAACACGACCAGGGTCATCAAGGGAGCCGCGCTTGCAGATTTCGTGGCAGAATGGACAGAGGCGCCGGGGCTCGAAGCAGGTGAAGACATGTCACTTTCCCTAGGGAGTGAGGCGCCGGATGGTTGGGTCATGTACTTCAATGGAGCATTCTCGCGGCACGGTGCAGGGGCTGGCGCAGTGCTCATATCCCCCACTCAGGACAAGCTCTATTATGCTGTGCAGCTCTGTTTCTAGCATGGCGAGAACGTCTCCAACAACATAGTAGAATACGAAGGCCTCATAGTGGGCTTGAAGTCTGCCGTAGCTATGGGAGTGAAGCGCCTCGTCATCAAGGGTGGTTCACGGCTCCTCGTCAACTTATCCAACAAGGTGTACGAGCCAAAGGACGAGCACATGGATGCGTACTTGGCAGAGGTGCGCAGGATGGAAAAGCAGTTTTGGGGGCTAGAGCTGTAGCACGTGCCCCGTGGCACCAACCAAGAGGCTGATGACATTGCCAAGAGGGCCTCCAGGCGGCTGCCTCAGGAGCCTGGCGTTTTCTAGGAGTGGCTCTTCAAGCCATCGGCAACACCCTCACTATCAAGCGCAGCGCAACCTCGGGAGGAACTCCCTCAACCGCCTGCCACAGGAGCCCCGATCTATGGCCTAACCTCGGGAGCACTCTTGCTCTTGGCAATGGAGCCTTAGGAGGAATGCTGGATTATGAAATTCAAGGACTACCTGATACAGGGGACACTACCGGAGAAGGAGGAGGACGCGGAGCGCGTAGCCCGTCAGGCCACGGCCTACTGCATCCGTGACGGAGAGCTCTACCGAAAGCGGCCAAATGACATCTCCCTGCGTTGCATCTCTAGGGAACAAGGGAAGGAATTGCTAGCTGACATACACGCTGGAGATTGTGGGCATCACTCATTGTCACGGACCCTCGTCGACAAGGCGTTCCGTAGCGGGTTCTACACGCCCATGGCACTCAACGACGCAGTCGAGCTGGTGAAGGCCTGCGAAGCCTGCCAGTTCCATGCCAAGAAGATACATCAGCCGCCTCAGGTCCTGCAGACCATTCCGCTCTCATGGCCGTTCGTGGTCTGGGGGCTGGATATCTTGGGCCCATTCCCTCGAGCGCCTGGGGGCTACCGGTACCTCTATGTTGCCATCGACAAGTTCACCAAGTGGGCAGAAGTGGAAGCTATCCGCACCATCCCGGCTGGTTCGGCGGTCAAGTTCATCAAGGGCCTCGCGAGCCGGTTCGGGGTCCCTAACCGCATCATCACTGACAATGGTTCGCAGTTCACCAACAACCTCTTCAAAACATATTGTGCTAAACTTGGAACGCAGATATGCTACGCTTCGGTTGCACATCCCCGAAGTAACGGCCAAGCCGAGCGCGCCAACGCGGAAGTCCTGAAAGGCCTCAAAACCAGGACCTTTAAGAAGAAACTGGAGACCTGCGGCAGGGGCTGGTACGACGAGCTCCAGTCCGTGCTGTGGTCCATCAGTACCACCGCCACCAAGTCGACTGGTGAGACCCCGTTCTTCCTCGTCTATGGAGCGGAGGTGATCCTCCCTCACGAGGTCAGGCATCGCTCCATGCGGGTCCTGGCGTTTGATGAAGCGCAGCAGGACGCCATGCGGGGGATGGACCTAGTGCTGGGGGAGGAGCACCGTCAGGAGGCTGCGCTACGAGCAGCAATGTACCAACAAGCGCTGTGGCAGTATCATTGCCGCAACATCTGCCCCAGGACACTCGAGGTAGGTGACCTCGTGCTCAGGCAGGTGCTCTCTAGGGAAGGGCTGTACAAGCTCTCGCCCATGTGGGAGGGCCCGTTCAAGATCGTCCATGTTTCCAGGCCTGGCTCCGCACGCCTGGAGACTCAGGAGGGAGTGCCCATCCCAAACGCATGGAACATTCAGCACCTCCAGAAGTTCTACCCCTAAAAAGGCCCAGTGCCTATGAAGAAGGCCCGGTGCCTATGAAGATAAAAAGGCTCAGTGCCTGTGAAGAAGGCCCGGTGCCTGTTAAGCTAAAAAAGGCCCAGTACCTGTGAAGAAGGCCCGGTGTCTGTGAAGGTAATAAAGGCCTAGTGCCTGTGAAGAAGGCACAATGCCTATGAAGCTAAAAAGGCCCAGTGCCTGTGAAGAAGGCCCGGTGCCTGTGAAGCTAAAAAGGCCTAGTGCCTGTGAAGAAGGCCCAATGCATGTGAAGCTAAAAAGGTCCAGTGCCTGTGAAGAAGGCCGAGTGCCTGCCTGTGAAGAGGTCCGGTGCCTATGAAGCTCACCGCCCGTGACACTCTCACGTAATAATGAGTTGGGGCTGTACACACCCCAGAGTGTCCGGAGTGCCACCCTTGGGCCTCGGGGGCTCCCGCCCACGCCCAGTGGCAACACTTAGCTCTGTGCCGGTGAGAAGATGTTGAAGACTAGGCTAGGTGCCGGACGCGGATTTTCATTTGCTTTCTGCTGTTGGCCTGTTCCCCCTTTGTTTGAACCCTTCTTTGAAGTCATTTCAGTACTGTTCGCCGTCTTCTGCTCTTGCCCCCTGTTTTCCGTTTTTGTCCGGCTTGCTCTCTCCCAACCTCGCGAGTGGGCTGCACAGGCACCCTCGCGAGTCCCACGTTTTCGCTTAGCTTTCGCAAAGCTCTCTTACAAATTTACAACGGGAGCACCCCTCCCTGTCCGTGCGCCACAAACATCACGACACAAGAGCTCCGGACCTAAGCCGGCAACCCTCGCGACCAAGGTTCAGGAACTGTTCTCCCAGCTAACCTTGCAGATCTCAATACGCCTGGCGAGGACTCGAGCGGGGGCCATGCAAGGCGGAAACTACTACCAGCATCCTGAGCTAAGTTGTTCATACACGCGAGCACATAACCGCAACACAACAATACAGCACAGGGACGGAAAATATAGCATGATAACTGGGGATAACGGTCTGTTACACGCCCCCGTGGGTCTCCATACTTCTCTCTCTCAATGCAGGAAATGGAGAAAAAAATTAAAGATGGCGTGCACCTTGCGGCAACTCGCAGGGGGAGGATCCAGGTCCACCTCCCGATCTCAGTTGGACTCCTCCTCGTGCTTCACCGGGGCGTGACGACGAAACACCCCGTTGCCTCCCTCCAAGCGGGCGCGGTGACGCGGAGGCTGGTCATGACCACCACTAGAGGAGCTGTCACCAGAGGAGGAGCCACTGAAGCTCGGCGAGCTGCGGGCACCACCAGGCGTGGGCCCGCCTTCACCCTCGCCACGACCGTCGCCAAGGGCAAGCACCTCACCGCCGTCGTCGTCTTCGGGGTAGCACCCAACGCGACGGGCGTCCTCCCCAAACACCCTCACATAGAGGGTCGCATCGCCATCGAACTTGAAGTGAAGAGTGCACCGCATGCCCAGGCCCCGCGCGCGGGCAAACGTTTGCCAGCCCCGGGCCAGGGCTACGTTCCTGGCAATAGAGATCTCCACAACGACCCAGGAGGCCCTGCTAGAATAGCCATCCGCCTGCAGCCAAAGCCCGACGGGGCCGGCGACCAGCAGTTCGCCGGCGCAGAAGTGAGGGAGCTGGAGCCAATTGCCAGCCGGCTTGTCCAATCAAACAACAAACTCCGGCAGCACCTCCACCAAATGGAAGCGTGGCCGGGGAGGCCGCGCGGCCACGATGCGCCTTTCTACACCTCCCGGGCTGCCTCGGTGCAGGCGATCACCGCCACGCGACTGTCCACCGCCGCGACCACGAGGAGTCGCGATGGGAGTCGCGGGATGCTTGCGAGGGCGGCCACGACCGCGCCTAGCCGGGGGAGGGACAGGCTCATCCCGGTGAGCCTTCCCCTTTTCCGCGGCCAAGAACTTCGTTGTAGGCTCCATAGGACCCTACAAGAAACTGGAACAAGAAGGAAGAAGAAGCAGGCGGGGCAAGGAGAAATGCGAATGGGGGCTTCCATCCTTCCCCATTTATAGCCCAGAGGAGGTCAACCGTCGGCCTCCATGACCATAGGTAATGATGACTCTTTGCTGCATGCAGCAGGCTCTCGTCAAGTCGGGCAGTTGCCGAGGCAGCGTGGGGGAGCGGAGACGCCCACGTCCAATCAAGTCGCCACGCGTCGCCCAAGGCCTCAGGCTTTTTGGGGCCCGCGGCACTCCGCACTTGACCTTGGCTTCATCGCTAAGCCAAGTCCGAGCGCGCCTTGGGCCCGGGGGCTACTATCGGCGTCCTGGATATGGGGGTAACCAGACTTGCCTGCCTTCGGCCTGTGGCGCGGCTCACCAGTGGGCCAGTTCGGCCCGTCTCCATCAACCCAAGTTCAAGACCCTCGCGAGGGGCCGAGCCTCGCGGGGCGGACGACGCGAGGCCACCTCAGGGGCGGCCTCATCAGGCAGGCTCGCGAGGAGGCGGAGAGATCAAGGCAAGGAGTACCTCACGAGGTGCATATGACGCAAGCCATGACGATCGAGACTAGGCGGGCGCCAGGCAGGCGCCGGCCGGCGCAGTGTCCTTGTTTCCTCTTTGGTGCTAAGGGGGCAAGTGCAGGCGCAGAGTACCGAGGCCTCAAGCAAAGGTTTCCATATCGGTTCAACAAGACCAGGACCAGGAGGACGGCAAGATGGAGGTCACCATGGAGCCCAAGACGACATCATCATCAGTGCCTTTGGTAGTCGAAGACCACCTTTAGTCAGGATAGCCTGTACTGGCTGTCCCCTTTCAAAATCCCGCCACTGTGGAATCCCTTCCCGCTCAATATTTGAGAAGAGGACCAAGCCTCGATAAATAGGACTAGCCACCCCCAAGGCAAGGGGATCAACCAATCGAACCTTGACCAAAACCACCCACACCAGCACAAGAGCTCCTCCCCTCGGGAGGCTGTTCTTCCCCTTGTACTGTTCATCATCAGCCCCAGAGGCAATCCGCACACCACACACTGGAGTAGGGTATTACACCACAATGGTGTCCTGAACCAGTATAAATCTCGTGTCCCTTGTGTTGTTCATCTTGTTAGCTTAGAACTGCGGCGAGGTGAGGGAACAGATCGGTAGGGAGAAGATCTTCACGCGCACCCCAGAGTTCAAACATTAAGGGTTTTGCCGGAACCCGAAATCTGACAGTTTCCTCTTTGGTGCTAAGGAAGCATGGACATGTGCGGGTTCCCGAGGGAGCCCCCCAAAGGTTCCCATTCCAGTGCAATGAGACCAAGACCACGAGCTCAGCAGGACGGATGTCATCACCGAGCCCACCACTGCATCATGGCCAGAAGCTTTGCAGGCGAAGACCACCTTTCGCCAGGATAAGATGTACCTCTTATCCCCTTTCAAAATTGTCCACTGTGGAATCCCTTCCCACCTAAGCTATGAGGGAATAGGACCAAGGCCACTATAAATATAGGCTAGACTCCACCGTAGGAGAGGGTCGACTCATTCTCACCCTTTGAGTCCTCACGAGGCAGCTCGTCCTCTGTACTAGTTCATCTTCAACCTCCTCGTGAGGCCAATCCATCACAAAGAGGAGTAGGGTCTTACGCCACAAGGTGGCTCAAACCTGGGTAAATCTTCATGTTCCTCCTTTCTTCCAGCTCGCGCATACTCGGTGAGATCAGGCTGTGTCGGTGGTGAGCGGGGCGTCATCATGAAGCGAGATCCTTCGTGCATGCCCCAGAGTTCGAACCTATTTACGGTCTGCGGAGCCCTGATTCTGACATTTGGCGTGCCATGTAGGGGCGTGTCGAAGCCTCCGTTTATTCATCAACCATGCTCCGCCCTCATTTTGGCACGTCCATGCCCAAAGGTCGCCGCATTAGTGCTAAGCGCACGGCCACTCGCGTTGCTTAGATGGCCCCGGGGGGGCCGCGAAGCCCCTCGCCGCCCCGCTTCCCTGGTGGTGAACGCTGCCACTAACCCTGCCGCTCGAGAGTAGAAGGATTCTTTGCTGCCTCCTTCCGTGCCGCGTGACGGCCGCACCGCCACTCCTTCCCTCACCCCTGTCACGGTCTCGTCCTCCCATGCTCACCGCGGGCCGGGGAACGCGCAGGCTGCGCTGCTCATGGCGCGCGAGCTGCTACGCTACCGCCACACCGACGAGGGGTACGATGCTTGGTTGGGTTGCATCACCGAGCTCGTCAACACCATGGGTGGGGCACTGGCGCCCTCCCACTCGCCCCACCCCCGCCGTCATGTGCACCCGACGTGGCTCATGACACACCTCCACCTCCGCCCTGGTGCAACACCGGTTGAGGGAGTCCTGGATTAGGGGGGTACTCGGACAGCCGGACTATATACTTTGTCCAGACTGTTGGACTATGAAGATACAAGATTGAAGACTTCATCCCGTGTCCGGATGGGACTCTTCTTTGCATGGAAGGCAAGCTTGGCAATTCGGATATGTAGATCTCCTTCTCTGTAACAGACTCTGGGTAACCCTAGCCCCCTCCGGTGTCTATATGAACCGGAGGGTTTAGTCCGTAGGACAAGAACAATCATAATCATAGGCTAGCTCCTAGGGTTTAGCCTCTACGATCTCATGGTAGATCAAGCCCAGCCTCCTGTTACCATTAGCCTGCACAGTCCGGGACCCCCTACCCGAGATTCGCCGGTTTTGACACCGACATTGGTGCTTTCATTGAGAGTTCCACTGTGTCATCACGATAAGGCTTGATGGCTCCTTCAATCATCAGCAATGCTACGGTCCAGGGTGAGGTTTTCCTCCCCGGACAGATCTTCATATTCAGCGGCTTCGCACTGCATGCCAACTCGCTTGGCCATCTGGAGCAGATCGACAACTACACCCCTGGCCATCAGGTTAGGTTTGGAAACTTGAGCTACACGGCCGACATCCGCGGAGACTTGATCTTCGACGGGTTCGAGCCTGCGTCAGGAGCGCCGAATAGTCACGACATGCATGACTTAGATCTGCCATGGGATGGTGTTTGGGATATCGCACCTGTGGCTGCCCCAACCCTTAATCTGGAGCAGATCGCGCCATCCGAGGATGGGTGGATGGACCCTGCCACGGAGGCCGCACACTCATCGGCGTTGGAGCCGAATACAAACTCCACCTCTAAGGAAATATGTGTCACCGGACCCCGGACTTGTCTCCGGTCTTAGGTTTCGGACCACATGCATCCGTGCCTATCAAATCTGATTGGGCACCAATCGTGGAGTTTACCTCCGCGGATATCTTTCAACACTCACCCTTGGGTGACGTGCTAAATTCATCGAGGTCTCTCTCTTTATCAGGAGACTCTTGGCCGAACTATGTCCGGCTCGAGTGGGAAGCGGACGACAAAGAAATTCGTTACCCACACACCACCCACTTAATAGCCACTGTCGATGACTTAACCGACATGCTCGACTTCGACTCCGAAGACATCGACGGTATGGACGACGATGCAGGAGAAGAACAGGAACCGCCGCCCACCGGGCGCTGGACAACCACCTCATCATACGATATATATATATGGTGGACACCCCCAAAGAAAACAATGGCGATGAGGCAACAGAAGATAATCCCTTAGGGAAGCAATCAAAGCATGGGCATCACCGGCGCCACTCTAAGCCCCGCCATAGAAATACCGGCACAGGAGACAATAGCAATTCGGATGGTGCCAAAGACGAATACAATCCCGACCAGCCTAACTTTGAGCAGGCCGAGCAAAAGGATGGGCAAGCTAGCCCTAAGGAGCAGGCAACAGATGGAGAATCAGAGGATGATGATTACATGCCTCTCTCCGAAGATGAGGCGAGCCTTAGCGATGAAGAATTTGTCGTGCCTGAGGATCCCGTCGAGCAGGAGTGCTTCAACCACCGGCTTATAGCCACTGCAAAAAGCATGAAGAAAAAATAGTAGCAGCTTCAAACTGATCAAGATCTACTAACAGATAGATGGACTGAGGTCCTGGCAGCCGAGGAATACGGACTCGTGCGCCCAACCAAAAGTTACCCAAAGCGCAGGTTGCTACCTCAACTCAAGGAGGGTGCATTAGAGCCCACATTACCAGCGCAGGACGAGGTTGACCGGCCACCTCGTGGCCGAGATAAAACAGCGCATCAGCCCGAGCACCAGCCTGCACCCCGCCGCCAATACACTACGGCTAGGGGCTACACGCAAGACCTGCGAGGCATACTGGGAAACAAAGCAGGACAGTCAAGATCGATCTACGGATCGCCGGGGCACGCCACAGCGCATGAAGATAATCGTCATGCCGGATACACTAAAAACAAGTCTGGCCTGGCCGAATAGAACAGACCAGACTCATTCGAACTGCGTCGTGGTATAGCCCGGCACAGAGGCGCCGCACACCCCCTATGCTTCACCGATGAAGTAATGGATCATGAATTCCCAGAAGGGTTTAAACCCGTAAACATTGAATCATATGATGGTACAACAGACCCCACAGTATGGATCGAAGACTTCCTTCTCCACATTCACATGGCCCGCGGCGACGATCTACATGCCATCAAGTATCTCCCACTTAAGCTCAGGGGACCGGGTCGGCATTGGCTTAATAGTCTGCCGGCAAACTCCGTTGGTAGTTGGGAGAACCTGGAAGACGCATTCCTTGACAACTTCCAGGGCACTTACGTGTGACCACCGGACGCTGAGGACTTAAGTCACATAACCCAGAAGCCCGGGGAGTCAGCCAGGAAATTCCGGACTCGGTTCCTAACTAAAAAGAACCAAATCGTCGACTGTCCGGATGCCGAAGCCCTAGCGGCCTTTAAGCATAACATCCGCGATGAGTGGCTCGCCCGACACCTCGGCCAAGAGAAACCAAAATCCATGGAAGCCCTCACGTCACTCATGATCCGCTTTTGTGTGGGCAAAGATAGCTCGTTGGCTTGTAGCAACAACACATCAAGCAATCCTGGCACATCAGATGCCAGAGACAGCAATAGAAAACCTTGACGCAACAAACACAAGCGCCAAAAAACAATGATGGCGCCAAAGGCACGACAGTCAATGCCGGATTCCGTGGCCCTAAGTCTGGTTAGCGGCAAAAGCCACTTCAAAAGAACAATTCGGGCCCACCCGGTCTGGACCGCATACTTGACCGCCCATGCCAAATTCATGGTACCCCAGGAACGGCAGCTAATCATACCAACAGAGAATGCTGGGTCTTCAAACAAGCCGGCATGTCAGGTGCCGAAAACAACAAGGGATCTGACAGCGATAAAGACGACGAGGAGCCCAGATCACCAACCAAAAGAGGGCATAAGAAATTTCCCCCGCAAATCAAAACGGCGAACATGATAAACACCATCTGCATCCCCAAACAGGAACGGACGAGCAGTTTTCAGGATGTCGACTTAATGAAGCAAGTCGCCCCACAATACGAACTATGGCCGATCACTTATGATCATACAGATCGTCCGGCCAATACCAACCAGGGTAATTCAGCCGCACTTATCCTCGACCCAATAATTTGCGGGTTCCACCTCACACGAGTCCTTATGGATGGAGGCAGCAGTCTAAACCTGCTGTACCGGGACACAGTGCGCCGGATGGGCATCGATCATTTGACGATCAAACCCACCAAAACCTCCTTTAAAGGTGTTATACCAGGTGTGGCGGCTAGTTGTATAGGCTCCATAACTCTGGAGGTAGTCTTTGGATCACCAAACAATTATCGTACCGAAGAGTTAGTCTTCGACATTGTCCCTTTTCGCAGTAATTATCATGCACTACTGGGGCAAACCGTGTTTGCTCAATTCAACGTGGTACCATACTATGCCTACGGAAAACTTAAGATGCCTGGCCCGCGTGGCATCATCACAGTTAAAAGGAAGGCCGAACTCCACCTCGGCGCCGAAGAGTATACCGCCGCTTTAATAACAGAAGTAGCAAGGGGCACTTTTCAATTGAACCTTGAGTCGACGGCCAAGCCCCCGGACACTAATAAAGGAGTCCGAACTACTGCACGGCATGGTAGCTCGGCTCGACCAGAGCTCAATTAAATACTCCGGCAAAAGCCGGGAAGGGCCACATTACGCGGCTCAACCGCTCCGTAGCACAAAAATACTTCTCGCATTTCCTTCGCAGGTTCGCTTTGACGTAGGACAGGACTGGCGACCGGGAATCAGCTCGGACGCACAACGGAATCCCTAGATATCCCCCTCGAAGACAATCTGGATACACTCCGTATCCACACACAGCTCCTTCCCGCCTGGTCTCAGCAGGTTCCGCCGTCATACTTCTCTTTATAACATCATCTGTACTCATATGCATAGACATATTACTCGAATACAAAATGTATATTTATATGACGCTTATCTGCTATCATTTCTTATTAACACCTTCCGTCATAACGGCATCCGTACATCCTGTCATGCCTTAATACGCCAGGGGCTTCATTGTACCCATAACATGGCAATAAAGTCCAACCACCTTCTCAGTCGCTCGGCACCCTGAACTTATAACATTATATGCATCAGCTCCGAATCATGTCTTGGGTCAATAGTTGGGTTTGCCCGGCTCCCATGTTTTGGTACCTTACGTTCCACTATATCGGCTAAGGTAGCGCTGGGAGAACTACTATGATTGTGTCCCGGTTCTTCCGGACGAGCACCTCAGTAGAGAAAGCCAAAAACTGACTGTCATGATACAGTGAGAGCTGGTTAGCTGTTCGAGAGGTTGTAAAATCTTTAAAGATTTATTCCGTATAATGCCATAACCAATGCAGCGTGCGATGGATCGGTTTTTCTCCCGATCAGGTGCTTATAGAGCCCCTCGTGCGGTCTTCCGAACACCTGGGGCTGCGCCTACCATACTTTTGACAAACTCCTATGGCTAAGTGAGAGTGATAAAGCCCTATAGTCTAATTGCCTGGTTCGTTGTGCTGAACACCTCCTTCAAGGACCCAAAAATGGGATAAAGAGTGCTCAGGTTTATCCCGAACACCCTGGTACTTCCTACATGGGGACAGAAGCCGACGCCTAGCCAACTCTCAGGATTAATATATTTCAAATGGCCGTACAGGATGAAAAACTTTCACATAAACATGCAATAAATAATAGAAATGACCTTGTTTAGCATTACAAAGGACAACATGACCATACTCATGGAAATACAATGTCCTTGGTGCATTTCTCCGCCACAAGGCGGGCTCCTTTCAGGACACTATCATAATATAATTCAGGCTTGCGGTGCTCCTTCCCCTCCGGCGGTCCCTCGGTCATCAACTTTTCCGCATCTAGCTTTCCCCAGTGCACTTTTGCGCGGGTGAAGGCCATCCGCGCACCCTCCATACAGACCCACCGCTTGATGATTTCGAGTCGAGGGCAGACACTCACCAGCCGCTTCACGAGCCTGAAATAACCGCTTGGAATTGGCTCGGCAGGCCATAGCCGGACAATCAAATCCTTCATGGCTAGTTCGGCCGCCTTGTGCAGTTCGATCAGCTGCTTCAGCTGATCAGTAAATGGCACCGGATAATTCGGCGCCAAATACTGCGACCAGAAGAGTTTCTCCGCAGTCTTCTTTTCCTCAGCTCGGTAGAATTGGGTGGCATCAGATATGCTGCATGGCAGCTCCGCAAACACCCCTAGAGAAATTAGAATTCAATTTACCAACTTGATTTTCTCCTTTCACAAAATAAAGACCGCTTTGTATAAGAAAAAGCCTTACCAGCCGCAATCTTCCTCGCCTCCTGAATTTCCTTCAGAGCACCTTGGGCTTCTTCCCGAGCATCATTTGCGGCTTGAGAGCTTGGGTGAGTTCGAATTCTTTCCCTGATAATCTCTGCTCCAAAGTCTCGCTTTTCTTCACGGCATCCTGAAGCTCTCGTTCAACTTCAATGACCCTAGCCTCGTGCTCTTCGTGAAGAGCTTGCTCCGCGGCTGCCTTCTTCTCGGCTTCGGCCACAGCCTTCTTAAGAGCCCCAACTTCGGCCATCGCCCCTAGAGCATACAATAAAAATATTTTAATTAAGCGCACTTATTCATTTGTGCTGAAGGAAACAAATGTTTTTTGCATACACTACAAAAAAAGACACATCCGTGATATTTTGGGCCGAACGAAATTTTTTTCCGTCATACATATGACACTTCTATGACGATAATTGTGACAAAACCCGGTATCATCATAGATGTGGTGGGCTCCTACTTCTATGACAAAAAATCATGACAGAAAATGGGCTTTTCGTCCTGGGCGGGCAGGAGACACAGCTGCATGACATTCTTTGGGCCGTGCATGACGGAAAAAACCGTGGTAGAAGCGAGGGCGAGGAAAATATCGGGGAGTTGCCGGTTACGATGGGAGGTCGGGGGCCGAGCGATGCGCGTTTCTCTTGTACACGTACGCGTGTGTGTGTGAGGCGTTGGCTCTAACTGAACCCGAGCGAGGCGTTGGGATCTAATTGAACCCAAGCGATTGCACTGCATGCTACGCGTTACTGAACCTGAGCGATCGATCGATGGCTGTTAACTGAACCCGATGGAGCAATTCCTTCGCTACTGCTACTAGCTGAAGCCGATCGATTGGATGAACAGTGAGCATTGCAGGGGGGGGGGGTTAGATGAACAGTGAGCGGTGGCGTTGCCTCTGGATGAACAGGACCCCGTGGTGTGGAGGGCTGGATGAATAGTAGACAGTGGAGGGGTGGCCGTGGAGGGGTGGTTGTACAGGACCCCGTGCTGTGGTGGAGGGATGGATGAATAGTAGACGGTGGAGGGGTACCCGTGGAGGGGTGGTTGAAGAGTAGCCAGTGGAGTAGCGCACGATGGAGGCTGGATGAACAGGAGCCCGTGGAGGCTGGAGGAGGTCGACGATGGAGATGAACAGTATCCCGTGGAGTCCCGTTTTGCGGTACGCCACACCCCTCCCGATGAACAGGACCCCCGTTTCGACCGTAGCGCTCCAACAAAAGTCCATTTCGTCCGTTTTATGGTACTCCACACCCCTCCCGATCAACAGGACCCCCGTTTCGACCGTAGGAGGTCCGTTTCCTCCATTTTGTGGTACGCCACACCCCTCCCGATCAACAGGACCCCTGTTTCGACTGTAGGAGGTCTGTTTCCTCCATTTTGCGGTACACCACACCCCTCCCGATCAATAGGACCCCGTTCCGAATGTGGCCGGTCGAACACATGGCCGTTTCCTCTGTTCTGTGGTATGCCATGCCTCGTTTCCATGGCCTATTCCATCGAAGCCGGTTGGCTCCCACGCGTTCCATTGCCTCCCGATGAACACGACGCATTCCGTTGCCTCCCCATGAACACGACGCATTCCCTTGCCTCCCCATGAACACGACGACGACTCTGTTTCTCCGTTCTGACCCATCCATGTACGTATGCACGAGTAGGCATTCGAGACCCTGCCCGTATGTACGTACGTGGCCATATTTTCTTTCTTGCACCCTCGCCACTGTACGTACGTGTACATGCTACGTGCGCGCCTCTACTATGACACGTGCGCGCCTCTACTACGACACATGCACGCCTCTACATTGACCAGTATGTACGTACACGTTCGCGACCAGAATGACAACGCTACGTACGCTTTGACCAGGTGGGTCCTGACTGTCAGGCACTTCCTTGCCTGCGAAGATGTAGCTGGTGGGTCCCAGCAGTCAGGGGGGCGAATCGTTTTTTTGCCCGGACGCACTTCCTTGTCTGCGAAGATGTAGCTGGGAGTCCCAGCAGTCAGGGGGGCGAATCGTTTTTTTTTGCCTGGACACACTTCCTTGCGTGCGAAGATGTAGCTAGTGGGTCCCAGTAGTTAGGGGGAAACATTTTTTTCGCGAAATACGGTGGCCCGTCCGGTGGGTCCCCGCTGTCAGGTGGAGGAATCATTATTTTCCGCGTAATAAGGAGGCACTTCCTTGCTGCGGCCGTGGACCCAGCTGTCAGCCTCTCCACGTATAGTCCACGTCCGATGGAAGTCGTTCCTTGACCACGTTGACCACGCCGCACCGAGAGCACCACGGAGGTGGACGACGGCGAGGCCTAGGAAGGGGACGACTCGGAGCCGGGGAAGACGTAGCATTGGATGCCCACGCGAAGAGGAGTACGAGGGTTCACTGGTTCGGCTGCGGTGTGAGGCTGCTGTCGCCGCAGAATAACAGGGGGTGTGGGTGAGTAGAGGGATGGCCTCGCCAGCAGTGGGAGTAGTAGGGGGCGGTGAGGCCTCCGCGGCATCACAGCCGGCCATGGGAGGCAGGAGCACGAGGCACGACCGATGCTGGTTTGGGCGGCTGGAGCTAGAAGACCAGAGGTTGAAGAAGCATTACAACCGTTGGATGAACATCGTACGGTAACAGGAGCTAGAATTGTTCATATTGACTAAGTTGACAAAGACCTCCGTCCCCGTCAACTTGGTAGGCCCACAAGTCAGCCTCCCAGTATGCTGGGTTCCAGCTGGCAGGGGAGTATTCATTTTTTGTGCGTAATAAGGAGGCACTTCCTTGCGTGCTGTCAGGACCCCGACTCGATGTCACATCGATCTAGCCGGTAACACCTCATATCACTTTGCGGCCTCACGCACGGTATCCCCACGGGTGTCGCCTTACCTTTGCCCGGGACCGTTTGCGCCTTTTGGCTCACGTATATGATAGTGTCGCTAGCATCCATATGATAAGGAGCCCGGGCTGACATGACTAGTCGTAAACCCAAAGTGGCACAGACTTACAGGGACAGGCATCCATGACCCAGCTTCGAACGTGTCGGTCATCAGCAAATGGGTCCGGGCTGTAGCACTGGGCTAGCAGGACTCCAGTAAACCGGGCTGTAGCGGGCTAACAGGACTCCGGTACTGAAAGCGTGACATTTCCCCGAAGGGACAGACACAGGAACGAAGAAGGACACATGCCGGCCAGCCTAAGTGTTCCAGAGCAGTAGCAAGCTACCATGGCTCAGCGGTAACACTAGGAGACATTTCCCGGTAAGAGAGGCTACTAAAGATAAACAACTAGATAGTCAGATCCCACACATACCAAGCATTTCAATCATACACACAATATGCTCGATATGTGCAAATACAACGAAGCATCACAACATGACTCTACGACACAAGTACTTTATTTAAGGCTCAGGGAGCCATACATAACATACACAAAGGTACGGGTCTCACGACCCAACATACAAGTCATACAGTCATACAAACCAGCAGCGGAAGTACATTGTCTGAGTACAGACAACTAGTAAAATAAAAGAGGCTTGGAAAGCCTAGCTATACTACGTGGTCCTTCACAAGCTCAGGGTCACCACCTGGGTCTTTAGCCTACTCGTTGATGTCAACGTCTACATAGAACCCATCAGAAGGGGTTGCAGCGTCTTCTGTAAAAATGTAAATTATAGCAACATGAGTACAAAGGTACTCAGCAAGACTTACATCAGATCCTACATACATGCATAGTATCAAGAAGGGTTGGTGGAGTTATTGCAGCAAGCCAGCTTTGACTCTTGGCTAGACTATCCTACAATACTTCAACTTGAAATGGTTTTTCGCACACGAGTCCACTACTCACCACTTCAATACACTACCGAGGATCCACCTCCGTCTTCCTACGGAAGAGCCATCCTCGGCACTCACACTTATCTTGAGGCTTTTAGTAGTTTCCATTTACTTGTCTATGAACTGTATAGGCAACCAAGTAGTCCTTTACCGCGGACGCGGCTATTCGAATAGATCATGTTAACCCTGCAGGGGTGTACTCCTTCATACACACTCTCACCACTTACCGTCGTTTACACGACATGTACTCGGCAACCTTCAAGCGGAAGCCCAACGTGGGTGTCGGCCACGACCTACCTAGTCACCTAAGCCTCCAGTCCAGGTTTATCGCCTATTCAGGTTCCATCCGCAGGGAGTCCGGCCGAGGTTTCCCATACGGCCCCGAACGATGTGAACAGGGTTCCCGAGATACCTAACGGGTATTCGGTACACCCGGCCACGTACCTACCGCATCACAGCCCACCCCTACGGTCAGCGCTGTCCACGGCCTCCAGTAGGCTACAAACACCAGAAACTACTTGCAACTCCTGGACGGAGAACTAGGGTGAATAAGAAGCCGAGAGGGTCCATTGGTTTTGGGCCCAATGCATGGTAGTAGCTGATTCTTAAATCACACATACAGATCTCAGTGCTTAAGGTCGGCTTCAATGAAACAACCCACCATGTACTCCTACATGGCCTCTCATCGATACCTTTACCAAATCGTGTTCACCACACCACTCTCATTACCGACATAAACATTTCACTCTAGCCCATCACCCAGATGAACCAGACCTGACACGACTCTAAGCATAGCAGGCATAGCAAGGTAGGAACAACACATACATATGGCTCAATCAACTCCTACACATGCTAGTGGGTTTCATCTAGTTACTGTGGCAATGACAGGTCATGCAGAGGAAATGGGTTCAACTACCGTAGCACACAGCAGTTTGAAACGCGTTGTCTTAATGCAGTAAAAGAGAGCAGGAGCGAGAACATGGGATTGTATCGATATGATCAAATGGTTGGTTGCTTGCCTGATGGTTCGATGCACTGATACGGTTCTTCATTAGGGTAATCACGGTACTCCTCGGGGGCAGAACCTGTCGCAAAGAACACCGATACACAACCATCACCAAACAATGTGCAACAATATGATGCATGCATGAAACATGGCAATATGAGTGTGTTGGGCTAATGCAACTAAAACCAGAAGGGTTTGAACAAATTTGAATCAAAGATTCAAATTTCAAACTCAAACATGGCCTTTTAAAGTGCTTTTCCTTGTCCTGCTTAAAACATCAATTTAACTTGTTTCATCATGCATGAAAATAGTACAGATGGATAGATTGGATTTTTCTGATCATTTTTCATATATAATTTGTCCAATTTGGAGTTACAGAATAAAAGTTATGAATTTTTGAAGTTTAAATTATATTCTGGAATTTCCTGATTTAAATTAAATCCAAAAAATCAATTACTGCGTCAGCCTGACGTCAGTGTGACGTCAGCAGGTCAACGGAACAGGTCTGGGTCAAACCTGACAGTGGGTCCCGCATGTCAGGGTGATTATTTTAATTAAAATTTAATTAAAACTAATCCTGTTTAATTAACAGGGCTGGGCCCCACCTGTCATTGACTCAGGGGAGTCAACCAGGGCCCACCCGTGGTCAAAGTTAAAACCAGCGACGCCGGCGTTTAGCCGCCGGCGAGCCCGACAAGCGGCGGGAGTGGTTTTGGCCATTTCGGCCACCAAATGGACCGCGGAGACCACCGGAGTGGAGCTGAGGACAAACCGCAGCTCTTGGCGGAGTCCGTTGGGGTCGGGGTGGCCGGAGTTGGCGCCGGCGACGACTTTGGCGGCCACCGGGGTTCGGTCGAAGATGAACTTGGCGCTAGAGGGGTCGGTGAGGCTCGTGGAGTGGCTAGCTAGGTGCTGCGGGACTCGGTGAGTAAGATGGACACCATCTTGTGGCTGGAGTGTGGCCGGAAGCACGTCGGCGACGAGATCCGCGGCGGTGCGGGCGTGTGATCCTCGTGCGGTGGCTACACGGCTCAGGAATGAGAGAGAGAGGGTCAGAGGAGTAGCTAGGCTCACAGCGCTCCCGTAGAGGCCACCGGCGAGGTCGGGGACGAGCTGAGGCGGCGACGGCGTTGAAGGGGATCTCCGGCGACGGTGAGCTCGGGCGAGGTCGGTGCGGCGGCATCGGGGCACGCGAGCGCTCGGGGCTCGGCTAGCTCGAATAAGTAGAGGACGGCGGAGCTTCTGGACAGGGTGGCGCGGCGTGGAGACGACGGGGAGCACGGCTACGGCGGCGGTGCGGCGACGGTGGCGTCGGCCATGGCGTGGGAGCGCGAGGGAGAGGAACTGGGGGCGAATGGAGGTGTCCAGGAGGGTCGGGGCGCGACGTGGAGCTCGTCCAGGCCATCAGGGCGGCGAGAGGGGGAGGCAGGGCGGCGTGCAGCTGCGTGGCGAGCTGCGGTGCCGCCGCCGAGCACCTTGGCTGCCTGCCTGGCAAGCCAAGCAGCTCGCTGGAGCGGTGGCCGGGCTGGGCCAGCCAGGTGGGCTGGCTGGTGGGCCTGTGGTGGCGCCAGGTAAGTTTTCCCTTTTTCTTTCTGTTTCTGTTCTTTTTAATACTTCTGCAACTTTGTTGAATTAAATAAAATACTTAGGCAACTCCTAAAATCACCAAATTACTCCTGGTCCATAGTTGGATTATTTCCAACATGAAACATTTTAGTTTGGAGATATTTGAGCATTTAAATATTTTATATAATTTTAAATGCCCAAATTCAAATATTTATGATTTAATTCAAAAACCCTAAGATGGCCTAGGAAAATGTGCACCACTTTTGGCAGAGGTTCTGAACCAAGACAAAAATGATGGGCATTTTAGAAGGGCATTTCAGGTTCATTGAAAAGTTTTTTTAGTAAACCCTAGTTGGTTTCAGAGGGGACAGGGGGTTCTGTCATCCCCATTTCAAGTTTCTGATGAAAAAGTAGAGATGATGCAACACTCTAATGCATGGACAACTAGGATGTGACAACTCACCCCCACTCAAAAGAATCTCGTCCCGAGATTTGGGTTCCTCCGGGAAGAAGGCGGGATACTCGAGTCGAAGACGATCCTCCCTTTCCCAAGTTGCTTCATCCTCAGAATGGTGCGACCATTGAACTTTGAGAAACTTGATATTATGACGTCGGGTGGTACGTTCGGCCTGATCGAGGATACGAATGGGGTACTCTCGATATGTAAGATTATCTTGGAGATCAAGCGTTTCGTGGTCCACTCCACGGATAGGATCCGAGAAACAACGCCTGAGTTGAGAAACGTGGAAGACATCGTGGACTCTGGAGAGGTGGGGAGGTAGTTCCAACTGGTAGGCAACTTCTCCTCGTTTGGCGAGAATGCGAAAAGGTCCAATGTAACGAGGAGCCAATTTGCCTTTGATACCAAAACGATGGGTTCCCTTCAGAGGGGTGACCCGAAGATAAGCCTTCTCATCAACCTCGAAAGTCATAGCCTTATGTTTTCGGTCATATTGACTCTTTTGACGGGATTGGTCTGTTTTCAACTTTTCACGAACGATGCGAACTTGTTCTTCTGCTTCCTGAATCATATCCGGGCCAAAGAATTGTCTTTCCCCGGTCTCTGACCAGTTAAGGGGTATTCGACACCGTCGTCCATAGAGAACTTCAAAAGGGGCTTTACCCAGGCTAGATTGATAGCTGTTGTTGTAAGCAAACTCGGCAAATGGAAGGCACTTCTCCCAGTCCATTCCGAATGAGATAACAGAGGCTCGAAGCATGTCTTCTAGAATTTGGTTGACGTGTTCCACTTGACCACTCGACTGAGGGTGGAAAGCGGTGCTGAAGGAGAGACGAGTCCCCATAGCATTTTGGAAACTTTCCCAAAATTGAGAGGTGAAAAGACTTCCTCGATCCGAGTTAATTTCCAAAGGAACACCATGGAGGGACACTATTCGGGAGATGTATAAGTCTGCCAGCTGACTAGCGGTTATACTCTCACGAACAGGTAAGAAATGGGCTACTTTGGAAAGACGATCGACCACGACGAAAATAGCATTATTCCCTCTCTTGGTCCTGGGAAAACCGGTAATGAAATCCATACCAATTTTATCCCATTTCCATTCAGGAATAGCTAAGGGTTGAAGGGTGCCAGCAGGCCGTTGATGCTCTGCTTTTACACGACGATAGACGTCGCAATTAGCAATATACTGAGCAATTTCTCTCTTCATCCTAGTCCACTAGAACCTCTGGCGTAGGTCCTGATACATCTTAGTACTACCGGGATGAATGGTGAGAGGAGATTCATGAGCTTCCTTAAGGATCAGTCGCCTCAGGTTGCGCACTTTGGGAACCACTAGTCGATTTCCGAAGTATACGACCCCTTGATCATTAACGGAGAAGCAATTCGCAATTCCTTTCTGAACGTTTCTCTTGATGCGGGAGATTCCCGGATCTACCTTCTGTGCTTTGATAATCTGATCCGTAAGGGTAGGTTTTGCTACCAAGGTGGAAAGAAAACCTTGAGGTACAATGTGAAGGTTAAGCTTCCGAAATTCCTCATGGAGAAGCGGTTGACTTTGTTGTAACATTAGATTGTTACAATAAGATTTACGACTTAGCGCATCAGCCATGACGTTGGCTTTCCCTGGGGTGTAGGTTAGTCCTAAGTCGAAGTCTGTGATCAATTCAACCCAACGTCTTTGCCTGAGATTCAGATCCGGTTGGGTGAAAATGTACTTCAGACTTTGGTGATCAGTGAATATTTCGCAATGATTACCGAGGAGGTAATGTCGCCAGGTCTTAAGTGCATAGACTACGGCTGCAAGCTCTAGATCATGAGTAGGATAATTCTCCTCATGTGGGTGCAATTGCCGTGAAGCGTAGGCAATTACGTGTCGATCTTGCATGAGAATGCAACCTAGTCCTTGTCGCGAGGCGTCGCAGTAGATAACAAAGTCCTTGGAGAAGTCTGGCGGTACCAGTACGGGAGCAGAGGTCAGGCGTCTTTTCAGTTCCTGAAAGCTGTGCTCACATTGTGGAGTCCATTCGAACTTCTTATCTTTCTTGAGGAGTTCGGTTAGAGGTTTGGCAACTTTGGAGAAGTTCTCGACAAAGCGACGGCAATAGCTCGCTAAGCCCAGAAAACTCCGAACTTGCTTGACCGATTCAGGTGGAGTCCAATTAAGGACGGCTTGAACTCGCTCAGGGTTAACAGCAATACCTTTACCAGATATTACATGACCCAGATAGGTCACTTCTGACAACCAGAATTCACATTTAGAAAATTTGGCATAAAGGCGATGCTCTCGAAGTTTCTTCAACACTAGCCTTAAATGTTCGGCATGTTCTTCCTCGTTCTTGGAGTAGATGAGTATATCATCGAGGTAAACCACGACGAATTTATCCAAATACTCCATGAAGATTGAGTTCATTAACCAAGAAAAGGTGGCTGGAGCGTTGGTTAAACCGAAGGACATGACGGTGTACTCGTATTGGCCATAACGAGTAACAAAGGCCGTCTTAGGAATGTCCCCGTTTCTGATTTTGATTTGATGGTAGCCCAACCTCAAATCCATCTTGGAAAAGACTGAGGATCCAGCGAGCTGATCATACAGGTCATTGATCCTGGGAAGCGGATATTTGTTCTTGATTGTGACCAAATTGACAGGTCGGTAATCTACAACCATCCGGTCCGTACCATCCTTCTTCTTGACGAATAGGACGGGGCAAGCCCACGGAGATGAGCTAGGTCGGATGAAACCCTTTTTCAAGGACTCATCGAGTTGTTTCTTAAGCTCGGCTAGTTCTAGGGGTGCCATCTTATAAGGTCTTCTAGCAATCGGAACGGTTCCTGGAATGAGGTCTATTACGAACTCAACATCCCTGTCAAGTGGAACACCTGGCAATTCCTCTGGAAAGACATCCGGGAAGTCACGGACTACCGGAATGTCCTCAAGGTCTGGCAAAGGGCTGGCGTTAAGAGAATATAATTGTCGCTTGGCTATTCGGGTCAAGACATTGACTATCTTCCCCGAAGGATGGGTGAGTTGAACAGTCCTAGAGAAGCAATCAATTTGGGCATGATGAGCTGACATCCAGTCCATACCCAGAATGATATTAATATCTGAAGATTTAAGGGCTATCAAAGACGCGAGGAAAACAAGTCTGTCGACTTGGATTTCATTTCCATAACTTACCCTAGAGGTCTGCCATCTAGAACCAGGGGTAGAAATTTCCATAGTGGATGGCATGTCACAGAATGCAACGTTATGCAAACGAGCATAATTTTCAGATATAAAAGAATGAGAGGCTCCTGTATCGAAAAGAACAGATGCCGGGTGGCAATTAACAAGAAGCGTACCGAGAACGACGTTGGGATCCTCTTGAGCTTCTTCGGCAGAGATACAGTTGACATGGCCACGTGAAGCGGCGACCGACTTGGCGTGGAATATTTTTCCTGTCGGCTTGCCACGGCCAACAGCTTTAGCAGACTGGTTGGGGTTGGTCTGGGGACACTCACGCATATAGTGACCAGATTCCCCACACTTGAAACAAGTCACGGAGCTGGTACGTGGAGGAGCATTGTTAGTTGGACCCCCATAGGGCTTGGCCGGTGCAGACTGTTGAACAGGGCGAGGCGCCTGGAAAGATGGCCTCGGTGTGAACCTGGGTGGCAGGGCGGTGTTGGGTACCCACACGCGGCGCTTCTGAGGACCATCACCGGATGAGGAACCCATATCACGGCCATGCTTGCGTGTTGCGTCATAGTCAGTCTGACCAGTTTCAGCACTGATGGCTTTGTTGACAAGTTTCTGAAAAGATGTGCACTCATGCAGACGGAGGTCGCGGCGAAGCTCAGGACTAAGTCCCTTACGGAACCTTGCTTGCTTCTTGGCATCAGTAGACACTTCCTCAGTTGCATATCGGGCGAGATTACCAAACTCCCTGCTGTAAGCATCCACAGAAAGTCGGCCTTGGGTGAAACTGCAAAATTCTTCACGTTTACGGTCCATGAGACCCTCCGGAATGTGATGTTCACGGAAAGCCTCGCTGAATTCAGCCCAAGTAGTGACATGGCCCGCCGGGTGCATAGCTCCATAATTCTCCCACCATAGACTGGCGGGGCCTTCAAGATGATATGCAGCAAAGGTGACCTTGTCAGCCTCAGCTACTAGCGCGGAACGCAGCTTATGAGAGATACTGCGAAGCCAGTCATCAGCGTCGAGAGGCTCGACGGAGTGGTGGAACGTGGGTGGATGCAATTTGATAAAATCACTGAGTGACACCACGTTAATCCTCTGATGGTGTGCTGTATTCTGTTCAATACGCTCCAACAAACGGTTGGTCTCCCGCTTGTTTCTCTCAGCTTCCATCATAACCTCGGCTAGGGAAGGAGGATGAGGCAGATTTTCATTCCTGCCTTCACTGCCTTCGGCCTACTCTTGAGAAGCAGGGTTAGCGCGCGTGTTGACCATCCTAGGTAAACAAGACAATGATTTAGTCAGAATGATAAAATTCCGACATAGGATACAGAATGTAAGGAATAACTCGAAATGCAAGATGATCATCCGTATGACATGGTAAAAACAGAAACTGCTTCTTTTATTCCATCGTCATACACACCATACAGGGTTTAGTACAAGACCAAACAAAGTACTATTACGGTGAGAAAAGGATTACATCTCATCGGAGGCATCCCAAGCTCCTATACATTATTTTTCTACACCTCCGGAAAGAGTACAAACTAGGTCATATCCCACGAGTCACGCGGGACGATAGACGACACAGCTAGTGCGAACTAGTGATACTACCACTAACTCAGACTGATCCGTAGTAGTCCTCGTAGAAGTCACCTCCATAGCCTGGAAGCTCAACATGATCATCCGGAAACAGACGATCTCGCGGAGCTTGTGGACCATAGGGGCTAGGAAGAGGTCTTGGACCAACAGACGGTGGCCTGCGGGGACCGCGAGGTGGGGTGATGCCTCCTACATCACGCCAAACCATCACGTCCGGCAGAGCAGATCTCACAGGATAAAGATCGCGCATATCCGAATATCCAGCTTGCACCGCCGGTGCGAACCGAGTCAAAGTGGCCCAGTGGTCAGCACGGGTATTGAAGAGCTCTAACCTCAAGGCCCGATTTTCACGGTCCTTATCCTCGAGCATCTCGGCAGTAGTGCGACTCCGTGAATCCTCCTGAGTGGGGTCAGCATAGATAGCCTGGAGATACCCTTGTGCTCCCGGAAGTGATCCTGGCATATACCGGAAATCAGAGTCCCGAAATAAACCAGATCTGACTCGCATAATGGTCATCATAGAGTAGGCGGCGTCCTGCACAGCCATCTCAATAGTAACCCCGAGTCCATAGGAGCAGTGAAGGGGCTCGGTGGATCCAGGGTAAGATGGAAATATCCGGACAGTGCAGAGATACTGGCTTTGATTGAAGTCTCGGAATTGCTCTTCGATCGTGTACTCAGGATACCAGCGGTATCCAGCCTCAGTCATTACCCTGACCAACTTGGCAGTATGGCCGGGTACATCAAGGCATCGAGTCAGGCGAACCACTTGATTGAGGTCGCGAGTGGCCATCTGAAAGCACAATCATAATGCAAAGGCATTAGAATTTCTAGCAAAATTTCGGCAGCATAACGGCTGTAAATGCTCAAGAAGGATTTTGAGACATTTGACAAAGGATTTCGTACACACTCAACATCATCATATCAAAGTTCTGAATCCATTCTAGCAACATAATATGGTAGTAGAACTGAACTAGGCTTGTATCCATCAAACTTATAAGGTACTACTGATTAGTAACACGTGATCCTGATAGAGAGAACAGATCCTAATTCCTTAACCCCCGGTAGAAGAATGGACTGACTCAGATCAGAATGTCATAAGATAGAGGAGTAAAAAGAGCCTTACGTTCCAACCCACAAACAATTCCCCTACACATAACTAAAGAATTTCTAGACTCAACATCGACCAGTTTGGCTTGAAGAACCTACAGGCAGTCCAGCTCTGATGCCAACGCTGTCAGGACCCCGACTCGATGTCACATTGATCTAGCCGGTAACACCTCATATCACTTTGCGGCCTCACGCACGGTATCCCCACGGGTGTCGCCTTACCTTTGCCCGGGACCGTTTGCGCCTTTTGGCTCACGTATATGATAGTGTCACTAGCATCCATATGATAAGGAGCCCGGGCTGACATGACTAGTCGTAAACCCAAAGTGGCACAGACTTACAGGGACAGGCATCCATGACCCAGCTTCGAACGTGTCGGTCATCAGCAAATGGGTCCGGGCTGTAGCACTGGGCTAGCAGGACTCCAGTAAACCGGGCTGTAGCGGGCTAACAGGACTCCGGTACTCAAAGCGTGACATTTCCCCGAAGGGACAGACACAGGAACGAAGAAGGACACATGCCGGCCAGCCTAAGTGTTCCAGAGCAGTAGCAAGCTACCATGGCTCAGCGGTAACACTAGGAGACATTTCCCGGTAAGAGAGGCTACTAAAGATAAACAACTAGATAGTCAGATCCCACACATACCAAGCATTTCAATCATACACACAATATGCTCGATATATGCAAATACAACGAAGCATCACAACATGACTCTATGACACAAGTACTTTATTTAAGGCTCAGGGAGCCATACATAACATACACAAAGGTACGGGTCTCACGACCCAACATACAAGTCATACAGTCATACAAACCAGCAGCGGAAGTAACTTGTCTGAGTACAGACAACTAGTAAAATAAAAGAGGCTTGAAAAGCCTAGCTATACTACATGGTCCTTCACAAGTTCAGGGTCACCACCTGGGTCTTTAGCCTACTCGTTGATGTCAACGTCTACATAGAACCCATCAGAAGGGGTTGCAGCGTCTTCTGTAAAAATGTAAATTATAGCAACATGAGTACAAAGGTACTCAGCAAGACTTACATCAGATCCTACATACATGCATAGTATCAAGAAGGGTTGGTGGAGTTATTGCAGCAAGCCAGCTTTGACTCTTGGCTAGACTATCCTACGATACTTCAACTTGAAATGGTTTTTCGCACACGAGTCCACTACTCACCACTTCAATACACTACCGAGGATCCACCTCCGTCTTCCTACGGAAGAGCCATCCTCGGCACTCACACTTATCTTGAGGCTTTTAGTAGTTTCCATTTACTTGTCTATGAACTGTATAGGCAACCAAGTAGTCCTTTACCGCGGACGCGGCTATTCGAATAGATCATGTTAAACCTGCAGGGGTGTACTCCTTCATACACGCTCTCACCACTTACCGTCGTTTACACGACATGTACTCGGCAACCTTCAAGCGGAAGCCCAACGTGGGTGTCGGCCACGACCTACCTAGTCACCTAAGCCTCCAGTCCAGGTTTATCGCCTATTCAGGTTCCATCCGCAGGGAGTCCGGCCGAGGTTTCCCATACGGCCCCGAACGATGTGAACAGGGTTCCCGAGATACCTAACGGGTATTCGGTACACCCGGCCACGTACCTACCGCATCACAGCCCACCCCTACGGTCAGCGCTGTCCACGGCCTCCAGTAGGCTACAAACACCAGAAACTACTTGCAACTCCTGGACGGAGAACTAGGGTGAATAAGAAGCCGAGAGGGTCCATTGGTTTCGGGCCCAATGCATGGTAGTAGCTGATTCTTAAATCACACATACAGATCTCAGTGCTTAAGGTCTGCTTCAATGAAACAACCCACCATGTACTCCTACATGGCCTCTCATCGATACCTTTACCAAATCGTGTTCACCACACCACTCTCATTACCGACATAATCATTTCACTCTAGCCCATCACCCAGATGAACCAGACCTGACACGACTCTAAGCATAGCAGGCATAGCAAGGTAGGAACAACACATACATATGGCTCAATCAACTCCTACACATTCTAGTGGGTTTCATCTAGTTACTGTGGCAATGACAGGTCATGCAGAGGAAATGGGTTCAACTACCGTAGCACACAGCAGTTTGAAACGCGTTGTCTTAATGCAGTAAAAGAGAGCAGGAGCGAGAACATGGGATTGTATCGATATGATCAAATGGTTGGTTGCTTGCCTGATGGTTCGATGCACTGATACGGTTCTTCGTTAGGGTAATCACGGTACTCCTCGGGGGCAGAACCTGTCGCAAAGAACACCGATACACAACCATCACCAAACAATGTGCAACAATATGATGCATGCATGAAACATGGCAATATGAGTGTGTTGGGCTAATGCAACTAAAACCAGAAGGGTTTGAACAAATTTGAATCAAAGATTCAAATTTCAAACTCAAACATGGCCTTTTAAAGTGCTTTTCCTTGTTCTGCTTCAAACATCAATTTAACTTGTTCGATCATGCATGAAAATAGTACAGATGGATAGATTGGATTTTTCTGATCATTTTTCATATATAATTTGTCCAATTTGGAGTTACAGAATAAAAGTTATGAATTTTTGAAGTTTAAATTATATTCTGGAATTTCCTGATTTAAATTAAATCCAGAAAATCAATTACTGCGTCAGCCTGACGTCAGTGTGACGTCAGCAGGTCAACGGAACAGGTCTGGGTCAAACCTGACAGTGGGTCCCGCATGTCAGGGTGATTATTTTAATTAAAATTTAATTAAAACTAATCCTGTTTAATTAACAGGGCTGGGCCCCACCTGTCATTGACTCAGGGGAGTCAACCAGGGCCCACCCGTGGTCAAAGTTAAAACCAGCGACGCCGGCGTTTAGCCGCCGGCGAGCCCGACAAGCGGCGGGAGTGGTTTTGGCCATTTCGGCCACCAAATGGACCGCGGAGACCACCGGAGTGGAGCTGAGGACAAACCGCAGCTCTTGGCGGAGTCCGTTGGGGTCGGGGTGGCCGGAGTTGGCGCCGGCGACGACTTTGGCGGCCACCGGGGTTCGGTCGAAGATGAACTTGGCGCTAGAGGGGTCGGTGAGGCTCGTGGAGTGGCTAGCTAGGTGCTGCGGGACTCGGTGAGTAAGATGGACACCATGTTGTGGCCGGAGTGTGGCCGGAAGCACGTCGGCGACGAGATCCATGGCGGTGCGGGCGTGTGATCCTCGTGCGGTGGCTACACGGCTCAGGAATGAGAGAGAGAGGGTCGGAGGAGTAGCTAGGCTCACAGTGCTCCCGTAGAGGCCACCGGCGAGGTCGGGGACGAGCTGAGGCGGCGACGGCGTTGAAGGGGATCTCCGGCGACGGTGAGCTCGGGCGAGGTCGGTGCGGTGGCTTCGGGGCACGCGAGCGCTCGGGGCTCGGCTAGCTCGAAGAAGTAGAGGACGGCGGAGCTTCTGGACAGGGTGGCGCGGCGTGGAGACGATGGGGAGCATGGCTACGGCGGCGGTGCGGCGACGGTGGCGTCGGCCATGGCGTGGGAGCGTGAGGGAGAGGAACTGGGGGTGAATGGAGGTGTCCAGGAGGGTCGGGGCGCGACGTGGAGCTCGTCCAGGCCATCAGGGCGGCGAGAGGGGGAGGCAGGGCGGCGTGCAGCTGCGTGGCGAGCTGCGGTGCCGCCGCCGAGCACCTTGGCTGCCTGCCTGGCAAGCCAAGCAGCTCGCTGGAGCGGTGGCCGGGCTGGGCCAGCCAGGTGGGCTGGCTGGTGGGCCTGTGGTGGCGCCAGGTAAGTTTTCCCTTTTTCTTTCTGTTTCTGTTCTTTTTAATACTTCTGCAACTTTGTTGAATTAAATAAAATACTTAGGCAACTCCTAAAATCACCAAATTACTCCTGGTCCATAGTTGGATTATTTCCAACATGAAACATTTTAGTTTGGAGATATTTGAGCATTTAAATATTTTATATAATTTTAAATGCCCAAATTCAAATATTTATGATTTAATTCAAAAACCCTAAGATGGCCTAGGAAAATGTGCACCACTTTTGGCAGAGGTTCTGAACCAAGACAAAAATGATGGGCATTTTAGAAGGGCATTTCAGGTTCATTGAAAAGTTTTTTTAGTAAACCCTAGTTGGTTTCAGAGGGGACAGGGGGTTCTGTCATCCCCATTTCAAGTTTCTGATGAAAAAGTAGACATGATGCAACACTCTAATGCATGGATAACTAGGATGTGACAACTCACCCCCACTCAAAAGAATCTCGTCCCGAGATTTGGGTTCCTCCGGGAAGAAGGCGGGATACTCGAGTCGAAGACGATCCTCCCTTTCCCAAGTTGCTTCATCCTCAGAATGGTGCGACCATTGAACTTTGAGAAACTTGATATTATGACATCGGGTGGTACGTTCGGCCTGATCGAGGATACGAATGGGGTACTCTCGATATGTAAGATTATCTTGGAGATCAAGCATTTCGTGGTCCACTCCACGGATAGGATCCGAGAAACAACGCCTGAGTTGAGAAACGTGGAAGACATCGTGGACTCTGGAGAGGTGGGGAGGTAGTTCCAACTGGTAGGCAACTTCTCCTCGTTTGGCGAGAATGCGAAAAGGTCCAATGTAACGAGGAGCCAATTTGCCTTTGATACCGAAACGATGGGTTCCCTTCAGAGGGGTGACCCGAAGATAAGCCTTCTCGTCAACCTCGAAAGTCATAGCCTTATGTTTTCGGTCATATTGACTCTTTTGACGGGATTGGGCTGTTTCAACTTTTCACGAACGATGCGAACTTGTTCTTCTGCTTCCTGAATCATATCCGGGCCAAAGAATTGTCTTTCCCCGGTCTCTGACCAGTTAAGGGGTGTTCGACACCGTCGTCCATAGAGAACTTCAAAAGGGGCTTTACCCAGGCTAGATTGATAGCTGTTGTTGTAAGCGAATTCGGCAAATGGAAGGCACTTCTCCCAGTCCATTCCGAATGAGATAACAGAGGCTCGAAGCATGTCTTCTAGAATTTGGTTGACGCGTTCCACTTGACCACTCGACTGAGGGATCATTATTTTGCACATAATAAGGAGGCATTTCCTTGTGTGCGGCCGTGGACCCAGCTGTCAGCCTCTCCACGCACTGTCTACTTTCGATGGTGTTGTTCGTTGACCACGTTGACCACGCCGCGCCGAGCGCATCCAAGGTGGTGGACGACGACGAGGCCCCGGACAGCAACGAGCCAGAGATGGGAAGACGTGGGAGTAGAGTCGCAGACAGAGAGGTGTACGAGGGTTAACTGGTTCTAGTGTGGTGTGGTTTGGTAGTCGGTGGAGAAGAACATGAGGTGTGGAGGGGTGGAGGGATGCCCTGGCCAATGGTGGAGTAGCGCTTCATAGGGAAGCGTGCTAAGCAGAGCTGCTAGCAGCAGGAGGCGGGAGGTGGTCCCGGCGGCGCTGGAGGAAGAATACGAGAGATTGAAGATGGATGCCAGTCATTGGATGTAAATCCAACGACTAACATGTCAGAATCATTTGTTGACTGAATTGACAACGACTTGCGTTGGCTTCGACCTATTGGCCCACATTTCAGCCTCCAAAAATGTGGCACGTATTGAATCCATCTTTTCAGAATTTACAATCTTTTTTTTGCGCAGTAGAATTTACAGTCAATTTGATCTTTTTTTGAATTACAGCCATTAGCTGGGCTGGGTGAACAATTAATGTAGCATCCATGTGGCGAATTTATTTTATTTAATAAATAATTACATGCCATTTGCACTTTATCTAGATACATGGTTTTGCTGGGCTGATTCTAATTATAATGTTGGGTTGGGCCAGCAATGTTATCAAAAAATGAAAAAAGGGCTGAGCATTTTGTTATAAATATATTTAAGTAATAAGTGATATTATTACATTCGTCCTTAAATCTTACCAAGCTTTTGTACACAATCACTAGGATTTTCGTGCCAAAACAATCCAGGATTTTATTTGTTAAGAAATTATTTTTATAAGTTAATAAGATGTGGGATATTGTTTTCTTACATATGTAAGTATCTGTTAAATATATGATGACAATAAAAATAATATATAATAACATATAAAATAATTTAAATATATATAATATAGTTAGAAGGGAAACATAAGTTGTACCTGGCGTTCCTATTCTTATATAGAAAAATAGAACAGACCTCTGTGTTTTCTTCAAAAAAATACATAAATTGGGCTGCCAAAAATAAAACCTCGGATGGGAGGTCCATAGGCCGGTCGATACATGACGGCCCTAAGAAAATACAAACAGGCCCTCATATCTGAGGTCGTGGGCTGCGCATGTTAAAAATGAAAGCCTAGACGGGCAGCCCAAAACCACGTCCAACACTTGCCAAAACTTCGTCCCTCGTTTTCTCTGTGTTTCGCACACTCGACATTGTGTTGGCATTTTGACTGTGCATCATATGAAGATGTGCTATGCATGAAAGTTGATCAGCATGATGTTAACTGGCTGGTAGTTCCATTTTCGACCATGAATAAAACTTCCAACATGATGTTAACCCTGTTTGAAAAGGCCGTGTTAATATAAATGCCCTGCCTCTAAAAGTTGCAGTTTCTTATCTGAAACTGAACTTGCAGTTTCTTCCTGTCTGCACTTTTATACTCCTATGAAACTACATTTTTTTAAGTGCTAAAAATAGATCTCTAGAATTCCTAAAATTCTTCATATGCTCAATACTGCAAATCTGAAATTCAAAAGACATTCATATCTGAAAGTACTCTCAAAATACACAACACAAAACACAATTCACAACCTGCAAATACTGAGAACCCTAAGCTCCTCCTGACAATTCACAACCTGTCCGGCTATTGGGCTGGGGGGTGGGGGGCAGCCCCCTCCTATTCCACGGCGGCAGACAGCCACCCCTTGAGACGATGTGAACGGCGAGGGAGACAATGGCGGGGAAGCGTCATCGGGCCAACTGCTTTTCTCCTCTTGCAGTTGGGTTCGGTCGACGAAGACTCCACCGGCTCGCTCTGGCAGGACACCCTCACAAACAGCACCCTGTAGATGCTCGATCCTTCAATCTCTGGTGGATGCTCCATCTGTTATCGATACTCCCACCACCGCTCCTTAACGATCGGATTCAGTGAATCTGTTTGCTCCATGGCCCAAAGGAGAAGCTCTATGTACTCTGGCATGACTCCCTCCAGGAGTGTCGCGGCCTTTTCACTCTGTTGCAGATATTTGGCCATGGATGTCGCCGTCGCCGCTAGTTGGTCCTTGTTGTGAAACCGAGACTGTATTTCCAACATCCTAGCTAGCTTCACAGGGTCGCCGTCTGCGATCCTCACGTATCGGTTGCTCCTCCATCGATCTACTTCTCCACATCACCTTCACTCGCCGGCAGTGGTTTTTGAATGGAAGAGGAGAGGAGCAGCGCTGGTTTTGGATTAGAACGGGAGAGGAGCGACGCTGGTTTTGGACTGGAACAGGAGAGGAGGGGCGTTGGTTTTGAAATGGAAGAGGAGAGGAGCGGCGCTGGATTTAGATTGGAATAGGAGAGGAGCGGCGGTGGTTTAAGAGGAGAAGAGCGGAAGAGCGGCGCTGGTCTTGGAAGTATTTTTTTGTTGTTTTGCGTATTTTGGGTCAAAGTTTGACCACGTACTGTATGTGACAAGCAAAATGTGAATGCATGTCACCAAAAATTGTATCATTTGGTTCCTATCTGAATGTACTTTCAAATTATAGTATTTTTGCAACGTATAACATATATTTTATGTGCGAAAATCATGGTCAATTATGACCCAGAATAAAAGGGAGACTAGTTAATGTGGGGTCACTTTCTTAATTGAAGGGTAAATTGATTTTGATTTTGATCCAGTCACAGCGTGCCGGCCCTCTCGCCCAATCCTAAATCGCTGCCGCACGCTCCTCTCCCTCTTCTCCATTGCAAAACCACCTCCTCTCCTCTCCATCATCTCCATTCCAAAACCACCGTCTCGCCTCTCCCTCTTCTGATCTTCTCCATTGCAAAACCACCTCCTCTCTTCTCCATCATGTCCATTCCAAAAACCACCTCATCTCCTCTCCATCATCTCCATTCCAAAACCACCGTCTCGCCTCTCCCTCTTCTGATCTTCTCTCCATTGCAAAACCACCTCCTCTCCTCTCCATCATCTCCATCCCAAAACCACCTCCTCTCCTCTCCCTCTTCTCTATTGCAAGACCACCGTCTCTCCTCCCATCTTCCAAAGCTAGCACCAGACCACTCATAACGACATCTATGGAGAGGATGCAACAGCGAATCAGGCAGATCGCCAGCGGCGACCAGGCAAAGTTAGCCAGGTTGAAGGAGATCCTTAGTTGGTTTGACAATGAGTGGGAGATTTCGAGGACGGTGCGGGCCATGTGGCAATGTATGCGAAAGAGCGCGACAGCGGCAATGAGGGCGGCGATGTACATGTTCTCCTCGGCGGCAGTCACATCGTAGTCCTCCGAGTTCATCGAGTACCTCCTATGGGCGATGGAGCAGACAGATTCGCCCGAGGCGACAGTCAGGCGGAGGTGGTGGGCGTACCAGTCGAAGGCCGAGCACCCAGAGGATAATGAATCGATCGAGTATGGTGTGCCGTTCGTGAGGGTTCAAAGCCAGCCGGAGCCATAGGAGTATTCGTTCTCCCACCACAAGAGGAGGCTGGATGGCGCAACGTCGCTTCCCTACCGTTCTCCATGGTTCCCTTGACGCTCGCCTCGTTTCAACGGCGGCGGTAGGGTTTAAAGTATGCTTCGCACTAACCTAATCTTCCACCTGCTCATGCTTACAATCAGTGTGACAGCTAATGAAAATCATGCTTACAATCAGTCTCCGAGTACTATGCAAATCACCCTAAAATAGCTCTGGACCTTTGGGTCAAAGTTGTGACACAGCGTACAAATAAAGAAAAATAGATTGGTGCTTCTTTTAGAAAAGAGTACTCCCTAGAAAACTGCCAATATAAGCTACTAGTATTTGGTTAGAGGATTTGCGGCCGAGAAAGATCCGTCCATAGAGAGCGCCACACATCCCACTGGTGGTGGTGGATGCCAATGCGTGCATGTAGCATGGTTGGTGTCGGTAATTTTTACTTGGCACACCTCGCACTCTGCATATATGCCGGTTCCATACGTACATTTGTGCAGTTCCACCAAAATGCAGCTGAATAACCCTGTTTGCACAGATAATGAAAAAGCGTGATTACATTATAGTGGCAATAGTTGATGAAACACACAAAATAAATAGAATAAAATATTGCGATAGTATCATAGTATGCCATGCCGCGAGGGTGAGATGGGCCCTGCGACGCCTCATATGGTATGCCTCATACTGGACATCGTCAAGTCTCCTAGATACACCTTCTGCCAGTGATGAACATTAGTGTACATCAGTAGTACAAGGTGGCGCCTTGAGATATTCAAATCTCTATTTTTATACATATCAACTAAAATTAAGCACCCAAGTTTGCAGAAACGCTTAAACATTAACAATGGGACTAGTTGATGAAACATACTTTAACAAAGAGAAGCACTTTCTTTATCTACATTGGAAATGAAATGATAGAGATGACACTCACTCTATTATAACTGTATTATTACTTCATTTTATCAGTAACACTAGGGTCGAGCAGGTGGCAAATGAGGTGTACCGTGTGTCGCAAGGATGGAGGCCAGGGGTGCTTAGACTGGGATGCTGAAGCTGGCTCTTTCAGTCACCAACATGGATGATTCAATTCATGGGACCTTTTGGTGCAGTTCACCTAAAATGAAGCAATGTCCAGTGAGCTAGCAGCTTCTTCTTCATTTTTTTAAGAACAGGGCTCCAACCCCGGTTCCATTTCCATCAGAAAACGAAACCCATAGAGCTTCTTCTTCATTAGTTGCAATAAAATTGAGCAACATCAAGGTTGGTTGTGAAGCTCCTGGAATGCTCAACTATAATTTGGATATCATTTGTGCAGTTCAACTAAGATCGAGCGTGAAATGTATATCTCTGTTTGAACAAAAAAGGTGGAAAGGAGGGTGACTAACAAGTGATGAAACATGCATCAAATGAAAAGAAGCATGTTCCTTATCTGAATGGCAATCCTACAAGGATAGTAGCAATTTCTAAAGCAGTGGAATTGCTAGATATTAGTGTGGGCATTAGGATTAACTATGACAACCGTTAAATACAACATTACTTTGGGCACGGGAGAGTAGGCGGACCAGGACAGTTGCAATTCTAACAAAAAGAACCAACTTATCTTAACGGGAAATTTTAGCAGGACATGTAAAGAAGTGCCATTGATTCATATTACTAGAGGCATTACATTGAAAACAACATTGGTTTAACGTGTCCTTACTTTTAACAGTGCGACTGCTACATTTTACTAGTGGCATTACATAAGAGTGGCTAGGGGCAACAAACATCAGAACAGGACTAGCCACCTTATACTGTGTGCGGCTAGCAAATCTAGTGCTGGACTTACTCTGTTGACTTGTCCCCCAGTCCCCACTTTCTTTCCTTTTTCAACCAATAGATCGGGTTTATATTGAGTTTGTACTGCGTTTCCCTTTATTTCCCTATTAGACCTAGAGACCAGTTGGATAGCCAGTCTCTGCTACTTTTCGCCCCCATTATTTCCTCTTTCGACCAAGTCCTAGATTCAGGTAACAAATCCTCCCCACCTCTTTCTTCCTTGTTTGAACCAAGTAGTACTAGATTCAAGTGCATGAACTAGTTTTACCTCTTAAACGTAAAACAATTAGGTGGTTTTCCAACAGCCGATTGATCCTATCTATGAGGGGGCCTGAGAAATAGTAAAAGTTACAAATGCAGCGACGTCAGGAGCTCGGGAAGTAGAGCAAGGCCGGTTTCAAAGGAAGTTATACCTGATGGTCGCCGGTATGTCGCTAGGTGGGCGGCGGGAGGCCGGATCTGCCCACACTATGACAGCGAGGAAGAAGGGGTCGGAGGCCCTCCCTCGCCAGCGGTGCTTGGGAGAGAACAACAAGGCAGGATGATCGGGACGCGCCCAGCAGTGGGTAAGAGCCGTCGCCGAGGACGACCGCGTGAATGTTGCACCTTCTCACCTTCCCCAGCGGAGAGGATCCGGCTGGATCTGTGACCAAGGATGAGCAGAGAGAGAGAGTGTGTGGCCACCACTGCCGTGTTTAGATCTGGAGAGGACGAGACAGTGTGAAGAGAGCAACACTAGCAAGCCAGCGCGGAGGCTCCTGCCTATATAGTGGAGTAGTACTTAGTTTTCTTTTGTTTACTAGAGCTGGCTTGGCCTCGTCAATGACTGTCGAGAACTCTTCATGCACGTGTCCCAGAGGCGTAGTTGTCGTCATTTTGATCTGAAGCGCCGTATTATAACATATAACACGAAAAAATGCCACATGACAAGAAATCATAACCTCACTGCCCAAAGGAGATAACATGAATCCCGACGGATAAACTAGACGAGGAACAAAGCTCAAATTAAATATAAACTCATAGAAAAAGGGTCCATCGATAGATGTCCTAATTAACATAACCGGCTTGACCTAGATGGCAGCCGAGTAGCCACTGTTCGTGCATGTGCCCCCAATTACTAGCCCAACTCAGTTGTCGCTGTTTAACCCTCGCAGTTATCCGAAGCACATGACACATAATTTTGCGAGATGACAAGAAACCTTTTTTAGATTTCTCACCACAACTACAGCCATGTACAACACAGCCTGCACGATATGTAGATGATAGCCAATCCAGGCATGTCTACTAGAGTCTGGTCACATGCATGGACGAATGATACGTCTCCAACGTATCTATAATTTTTGATTGTTCCATGCTATTATATTACCTGTTTTGGATGCTTATGGGCTTTATTCTACATATTTTTATCATTTTTGGGACTAACCTACTAACCGGAGGCCCAGCCCGTATTGCTGTTTTTTTTGCCTATTTCAGTATTTGAAGAAAAGGAATATCAAACGGAGTCCAAACGGAATGAAACCTTCGGGAGCGTGATTTTTGGAACAAATCTGATCCGGAGAGCTTGGAGTACAAGTCAAGAAACAGCCGGAGCCTCCACGAGATAGGAGGGCGCGCCCCCCTGTAGGGCGCGCCCCCCTGTCTCGTGGGCCCCTCGGGCGTCCACCGATGTACTTCTTCCTCCTATATATACCTACGGACCCAGAAAACATCCAGGGGCACCACGAAACACAATTTCCACCATCGTAACCTTCTGTATCCGCGAGATCCCATCTTGGAGCCTTCGCCGGTGTTTTGCCGGAGGAGGAATCAACCATGGAGGGCCTCTAGATCAACACCCTTGCCCCTCCTATGAGTTGTGAGTAGTTTACCTCAGACCTACGGGTCCATAGTTATTAGCTAGATGGCTTCTTCTCTCTTTTTGGATCTCAATACAATGTTCTCCCCCTCTCTTGTGGAGATCTATTCGATGTAATCTATTTTTGCGGTGTGTTTGTCAAGATCCGATGAATTGTGGGTTTATGTTCAGATTTATCTATGGTTAATAATTGAATCTTCTCTGAATTCTTTTATGTATGATTGAGTTATCTTTGCAAGTCTCTTCGAATTATCGGTTTGGTTTGTCCTACTAGATTGATCTCTCTTGCCATGGGAGAAGTGCTTAGCTTTGGGTTCAATCTTGCGGTGTTCTTACCCAGTGAGAGAAAGGGTTGCAAGACACATATTGTATTGTTGCCATCGAGGATAACAAGATGGGGTTTATATCATATTGCATGAGTTTATCCCTCTACATCATATCATCTTGCTTAATGCGTTACTCCATTCTTATGAACTTAATACTCTAGATGCATGCTGGGTAGCGGTCGATGTGTGGAGTAACAGTAGTAGATGCAGGCAGGAGTCGGTCTACTTGTTTTGGATGTGATGCCTATATACATGATCATGCCTAGATAACGTTATAATTATTCGCTTTTCTAGCAATTGCTTGGCAGTAATTTGTTCACCCACCGTAATACTTATGCTCTCGAGAGAGGCCTCTAGTGAAACCTATGGCCCCCGGGTCTATCTCTTATCATATTTGTTTTCAATCTACTTTTATTTGCATCTTTACTTTCTTGCATCTATATCATAAAATACCAAAAATATATCTATCTTATCATACTATCTCTATCAGATCTCACTTTCGCAAGTGGTCGTGAAGGGATTGACAACCCCTTTATTGCGTTGGTTGCGAGTTCTCAGTTTGTTTGTGTAGGTGCGTGGGACTTTTGAGGAGCCTCCTACTGGATTGATACCTTTGTTCTCAAAAACCGAGGGAAATACTTACGCTACACTTGCTGCATCACCCTCTCCTCTTCGGGGAAAACCAACGCTAGCTCAAGACGTAGCAACGAACTGATCTTCCGTGTCTTGCAGGGATCATCCAGGCACCAACGTAGTACAACACTTCTCTAGTACTATCGCTCGTCTCCCTCTTGTATTAAGTCACCCGACTTGCGGGGCCGGGGAGTGTGCCTATGGTCGGTTCTCAATTCCCGTCCCACATGTGTGTGCAAATGCAATATGACGCATGTTCCATTCGGAGAGCAGCGTGCCAGACCGACCGACCGTCTGGGGTGCGACGCGAACACGACGGGCGTGCTGTATACTCCGTACATGTGTACCACTGTTTTCTAGACGCTTTGCTCCATGGCACGAGCGCAATCCATGGATACAAAATTAGTATTTGTATACTATTTAAAACTCGTGGGCGGGGCTTTTCCTGCCCGGTAGGTGGCGGGACAGATCCACCTAGTCGGTTCGACAGAGACGCGAGAAGATGAGGGAGTAGGCTGCTGCAAACGTAGGGCTGTGTGATTTGACAGCGAGTTACTGCTGGACAGGTGGGGCCCCGTGATTTGACTTGCCATTATCATTTTAACTGCGGCGCTACGACCGGCGTGAGTCTCCCAATTCCTGATCACCTCCATACATGTGCCTCTCCCAATGCTCCACCATGTAGTAGAGGCTGGCTCTTGCATGAGAGCCCACTTCTCCACTTTTTCCTTGCCTCTCTTTCCTCCACATATGCAAAAATGCCATGTAAAGGGCACTATTGTACTTACTTGCTCCTACAGGTGCTTAAGCTTGCCACATAGGCATAAAGTCCGATGTGACAACTTAATCAAGAAGAGAGAGACTAGTTTGGTGACCCAAGGAAGAAACGGTGCTAAGCGCGTGTACCTAGGTGAAAAGACAATTTTGAGTCAAACTTAGCAACACCATTTCATTGGAAGAGGTCACTCCTTGGCAAATGCAATAAATACTAGTACTCCCCGTGTCCCATTATATAAGAACGGTTTTGACACTACACTAGTGTCAAAAACGTTCTTATATTATGGGACGGAGGGACTACGAAGAAAGAGATAGAGAGGAGTAAAAAATACACTTATAGCCAACCTTGTTGTAGTATGAGTGACTAAGTGATGACTATGTATGACATGCCAACATCAGATAGCCTAACGCACCGTGTTAAATCTCCAAGGGCGCGACCACGCAAGCGACGCGACGGTCGTGGTAGGCGCGACCATGATACGGGCTCCTGGCAGCCTTTGGATCTGAGATCAAACGGTCGCATGCTAAGCTGCTGAAAATTTGCAGAATAACCCTCCTGGATAGGATATTCACCCATAGGTCTAGAATCACGCCATGCAACCGTTCGATCTCCGATCCAAGGGCTCTCGGAAGCCCGTATCATGGGAGAATGGAAAGCCACTACCCTGCCGTTCGCACGCTGGCAGTTCGCTCCTACTCGTCCCCGCACGTCCTTTAATACTACGGCGGTTCACTCCTAGTCATCCCGTCCATTCACATTAGTACATTACGACAGTTCCACTAATCCTAACCCTCCTCCCAAATCCATGGCATCCCAAATCTCCTCGATCGGCAGTGAGTACAAGGTTATAACCATCACCGACGATGAGTTCGACGTCATCCACACCCGTTCTTCCGCGACGGTGAAAGGATGCCTTTCTCCCTTCAGACGCATGTTCGAAGACTCAGATGATGAGTGGGTCGCTGGGCTAGATGTTGAGTACACCACAGTCGTGTGACGAGAGAAGGATCTAAAGGACGAAGAGAGGAAGAAGCCTGCCGTGATCCAGGTTTGCGTGCATGACTTATGCTTGGTCTACCACATATGCCATGCCGATGTTGAGTGCAAGGATTTTAAGGACTTCCTCGAGAGCAACCTAGTCAAATTCATTACTGTAGACTTTGGTAACGACAAAGAAGTCCTGCGTCGGATAGGCCTCATTGTAGGAAACACCTTCGACCTCCAAAAGAATCGGCTAGTGTACTCTCGTCAGCCTTCAATGCTGACCCTGGAAGGAGCCATGGTTCATCCTTTGTACGGTAAACTGGAGAAACCTCCATACACGTTTCATCGTCATGCATGGCAGCGGAATGTACTAGATATAGACCACATCTAGTACGCTGCAATGGATGGCTACCTTTGTTTCAATATCTACAAGGGTTGGATGAAGAGCAACAGCCAAGTTGGCGGTTCAAGCAAAGAAGTATCGGCCAAGAGGAAGAGGGACAAGGACGAAGTCGAGGACGGGGACGAGAACTCCGAGTAAGGTGGCAGTGTCGTTGCTCATGGTGGTTCTAATGTAGTGTCTACCAGAATAGTTGCAAAGTTTAATTTCATGTGTGCTTAATTTAATTTGAGGGGTGTGTTGTGCTGAGCCCCCAGCAGAACTATGTTATGTTTCTTCTTGTTACGTTAAATCTCCAGTAAGTACATACTAGTATTTCTTACATTTCATCTTTTAGTTGGTATAGTACTACCACTCGTTTCTTCACATTATATACGTACAATATATATGGCCAACATCATATAGCTAGCAGTTTAGTTGTCAAAGAATTTCAGGGCGCTTAGTTTTGTTAAAGAATTCCAGGGTGCTTAGTTTTATTTGAGGGGTGGGTTGTGCTGGACACCATTATTGTGACTAGCCTTTTTAATAGTACTATATGCATAATTTGGCGACGAGCGCTCTCTATATGTACCACCTTTTTTTTATTTCAAGTTTTGCTCCATGGCGCAATCCATCGATACTACTGCTGTACAAAAGTATACATTTTTTAAAAGGGTAGAGGGCGGGGCAGTCTAACTTGGTCGGTTTCACGAGAGGCGAGGGCCTTTGTGATTTGACGGCTCATTACTGCTAGAAGGCGGGGCCTTGTGATTTGACTGCTCGTATAAATGCACCGACGACCTAATCGAGGAGGAGCAAAGAACCGTGCGGTATACTCAAGTTTTCCACTGGAGTAGTACCGCGACGGAGGAGCACGAAACACGGCAGCCCAGTGCCATATGGCGATAAAAAATGATCTAATTTGCTAGTCATCTCATTGTTAGCATTGTTCTATTCATTCCCTCAAAAAACAAAAACCATTGTTCTATTCATGCCTCGCAGAGAACGTGACACGTGCGGCGAAACACCCGAACCAAAAGATGAAACACAATAGCAAAAGAAGAAGGAATATTATGACCCCAAATGATCTAATTCGTCGCGGAGTCGTAACTGCTTCTTCATCGCCTCCACAACCTCCATCTCCTTGCGTGTCTCCTCCGCCATCTTCTTCATTCTGTCCATGACGCGGGATTTCTCGACGCGAGCCTTCATCATCTGTTCCACGGCCGCATTACGTACCTTGACAGCAGACGGGTGCTCGATGCGGAGCTTTGCCAACTCCTCCTTCTGTTCCATGACGAGGGCCTGCAGCATCTTCATCGAGGAACTACTATTCTCATGCAGCTTCTTCTAGCCGGCGTTCTTCTCCTTCAACAGGTCGATCTCGTGGCAGAGCTTCGCCTTGTCCTCCTGAAGTCGCAGGATTTCACCGGTCGCCTTCTTCTCCAAGGCAATGCTCCTCTTCAACAGCATCACCAAGCCGGCGGTCAACTCCCCCTGCTGATTGAGCTCAGCGGGCATGTCGTCGAGGTTCTCCTTCAGCAACTCTGTCAAGCCTTGGATGAACACCTTTTTCTTATTGAGGTGCTTATTGAGCTGATCGGGCATGCCGTCGAGGGATAACGACTCCAGCTCCGCCGGCTCGGCATGTTTGCCTCCACGGCTAGGGCGCTCCTGGGAGCCATCACCTGCACGTGAGAGATCTTTCGAGGTCTCTGCGTGGCGGCGAGCCCTCTCTTTTTTTCTGCAGCCTGTGTTGCCACTCCCTTGTTACGAGTAGTTCTCGACCTAGAGCTCTGCTCACCGGCCATGGCAACGACGGACGAAGAAGAAGAACTTATGAGGAAAGGTAGAGTAATTTTCGATTAGGTAGTTCCCCTTTTTATAACCTAAGTACTAGCACTAGTAGTACTAATACCTGCATAGTGGGAACACGTTCAGGTTTGGTACGTACTAGTAGGTGTGAGCAGGCTTTCGAATGTGATGGGAACAAGGTAAAGATTAATTGATGGTTTTGGTTTTGAGGCCCGAAACGGCTCCCGATGAGTTTAGCGGAACATAAATTTCAAGTACTACACTGCTCAAATGCGTAAATATTATGTTACTATCAAAAATTGGCACAAAATACGAAGGAGACCAATGGAAGTACTACTAGCAACCCATGATTTAACTACTCGCATGCGCGCAGTGGAGTAATAATGTCTTTCTTCCGCCCTCACGTCCACTCAATTTGCATGCGCTGTATTAATTGACCATCAATGAAGTGAACGACTTTGCATGCGTCAAATTATCACATGGGGTGGATCTTGGTAGAAAATTGCATCCGCCCGTGTACCCGTGTGTGCGTGCGAGGGAATGAGTGCGTGTGTGGCGTGCGTGCACATCTTCGCTTCGTGCATGTACCGCCAATATGGCTCAGTGAGGATGAGTAGATTCTTCTGGAACCAGCAGCACGTCACTGTGATCAATCCATGCAAGGAGGTCGCAAAAATACCTCCACATGTGCCACGTGGCTTCATGAACTGTAAGAGAGACACTGTGTAGCGTGCCATTGGTATTCTAATTTACGTGTTTTGCACATACTCGAAGCACTAGTAAGGTAAACATGCATTGCACGCATCAGATTTTGCAACCAAATTATGAATAAATACCACACTATAGCATGTAAGCTCTGAGTCATATATGCGTGATGTAGCCCTTCGTTTAATTCTTATAGTTCATCTCATTCAAAATCAATTAGTTTTTATAAAAAAGCTAAGAACGCGTGAATAGGAAAAACATGGGATTATAGTGGAATGTCGTCTTGAATCCTACAGGATTGTACGAGTGTTTGATTGTGCATAGAAAAAACACAGAATTCTTTCAAAGAGGTTTGAGTGGATGGGATGTTTCCTATGAAATCTAGTGCAAATGAATCATATGGAAAAATTTCTATGGTTTACAATCCTACGAATCAAACAACCAAGATAGGAAAAATTCCTAATGATTAGAATCCTCCAAAATTCCTTTGAGAATCCTTTGAATCAAAGAAGCCCTTAATCTATTTTATGATTAATGGAATTGTGCATTGTAAAGCATACAGTAAAAACAAATAATGGCAATTCAACTAGAAAAAAAGTTTGGTCAGTTATGATATGGAAGATTCTAGAACAAAAGAGAACCACTATTGTTTTGAGGTTTGTGCATTATGCTTAAGTTCAACCATGGAGTCTGCTAGATTGTACATGTGGCAAAATCCGGTGGGGGGCTAGAAGATGGTGCAAGGGGCCAAGTGGAGGGAGACTATGAAGGAATGCACAAGTGCAAGATCGATATTTAGAGAGAGGGGGCGAACACGTGCGCTGTTGCACGCAGTGGCGGAGCCATGAAAAATAAATGAGCTAGGGGGCCAAGCATTGCTAATCCTTTACGAGGAGGGTCAATTCATGAAATTAAACCTTTTTAGCAGCAATTGTCTAATGATCACATTCATATTAGCCTCAATATATAGTGATGTTAGGGGGGGGGGGCAGGGCCCTTACTGCCCCCTGTCTTCGCCATTGTGCACGCGTCTGAGAGATGAAGCAGAAGGCATGGATGATGAGAGGGGGACATTGGATATATAATTAATGTGGGTGTATTAGCTATTTATGTTAATCCTATATAGAGAGGTATAGATTGATCGATGTGGATGTGGGAAAGAGGGTGAGACCCCACTGGATATATTGATTGATCGGTTTGTGTGGAAAACTATGAAAGACCTAGCTATACACACACATACATAGAGGAACATCGATCATTGCGCATGCACTCGTGAGAGATAAAGAATGCCTGGTATGATGGAGAGGGGGATGTGTGTGGGTGTGTGCCTTCATGGGAGACCGACCTGAAGAAAAAGATTGCATGCGTGCGATAGATAATGCCGACTGGTAGTGTGTGTGCATGCATGCACAAGAGAAAGTTAGTGGTACAATTATAAAGAGAAGACTACTGTGTGGTTGTAAAAGAATAGGTGAGGTCATAATCAATGTAAAGTTGAATTCAAATATTTGAATAAGAGATCCTGATGTTTGAAACCCATGCATGCATGAATATAACGGAGATCTGCGCGGTGTGGTTTGGAAACGAGCATGTTGTAATGTATACACATTGAACAAGGTCAGACTGATTTGAATTTGAGATACTGATGGCAGACATCATTTGCCCACGTCGCATCCGTGCATGGACACACTATTCTAATTGGAGATGATGGGCGGCTTTCGCATCACATATCTATATCTATACCCCTATATATATTATATTATATTTTTTTATATTATGTGCGGGTAACATTAACTTTGGAAGATGGTCGTTGGATGAGGCGAATCCGATGGTCCAAAGACGGCAAATTTGAGCACTATTGGCCGTTGGATATCATCTAGATTCCACTAGATTTCGCCACATGTATAATCTAGAAGACTCCATGGTTGATGAGGGAGTCCTGGATTAGGGGGGTGTCCGGATGGCCGGACTATGACCTTTGGCCGGACTCCCGGACTATGAAGATACAAGATTGAAGACTTCGTCCCGTGTCCGGATAGGACTTTCCTTGGCATGGAAGGCAAGCTTGGCGATTCGATATGAAGATCTCCTCCCATTGTAACCGACTCTGTGTAACCCTAGCCCTCTCCGGTGTCTATATAAACCGGAGAGTTTTAGTCCGTAGGACGAACAACAATCATACCATAGGCTAGCTTCTAGGGTTTAGCCTATCTGATCTCGTGCTAGATCAACTCTTGTACTACCCATATCATCAATATTAATCAAGCAGGAGTAGGGTTTTACCTCCATCGAGAGGGCCCGAACCTGGGTAAAAACATCGTGTCCCTCATCTCCTGTTACCATCCGCCTAGACGCACACTTCGGGACCCCCTACCCGAGATCCGCCGGTTTTCACACCGACATTGGTGCTTTCATTGAGAGTTCCTCTATGTCGTCACCTTTAGGCCCGATGGCTTCTTCGATCATCAACCATGACGCGTTCAGGGTGAGACTTTTCTCCCCGGACAGATCTTCATATTCGGCGGCTTTGCACTGCTGGCCAATTCGCTTGGCCATCTGGAGCAGATCGAAAGCTACGCCCCTGGCCATCAGGTCAGATTCGGAAGCTTAAACTACACGGCCGACATCCGCGGGGACTTGATCTTCGACGGATTCGAGCCACGGCCGAGCGCGCCGCACTGTCACGATGGGCATGATCTAGCTCTGCCGCCGGACAGCGCCCAGAGCGTCACTCAGGTGTCCGCTCCGACCATTAGCTCGGAGCTGACTGCGCCAGTCGGGGATGGACGGTTGGACGCCGCCCCGGGAGCTGCAATCTCTACGGCGATAGAGCCGAATACCAGCCTAGTCCTTTGCGAGGCCTGTGACTCCAAGGTGCCGGACTCCTTTCCGAACTCCAAATCTTCCGCACCCCTTCCGATCGAACCCGATTGGGATCTGATCATGGAGTTCACTGTCGCGGACGTCTTTCAGCACTCGCCCTTTGGCGATATCCTGAATTCACTAAAGTCTCTCTCTTTGTCAGGAGAGCCTTGGCCGGACTATGGTCAGCAAGGTTGGGATGTGGACGACGAAGAAATTCGAAACCCATCCACCACCCACTTCATAGCCACTTTCGACGACCTAACCGACATGCTTGACTTCGTCTCCGAAGACATCGACGGTATGGAAGCCGATGAAGGAGACGACCAAGAACCAGAACCTATAGGGCACTGGAAAGCCACCTCGTCATATGACATATACATGGTGGACACCCCCAAAGCAGGGGATGGCGATGAAAAAACGGAGGACGACCCCTCCAAGAAGCAACCTAAGCGCCTACGTCAGCGGTGCCGCTCTAAATCCCGCCAAAGCAAAAACGGCGAGACCGGCACTAGAGACAACAATACCCCAGACAGTGCCGAAGACAACCCCCTCCAGCCGGATTCAGCGCAGGAGGACGGAGGAGCCAGCCCTCATGAGAGACCGGCAGACAGGGAGGTCGAGGACGACAATTATATGCCTCCCTCCGAAGACGAGGCAAGCCTCGACGACGACGAATTTGTCGTGCCAAAGGATCCCGTCGAACAAGAGCGTTTCAAACGCAGGCTTATGGCCACAACAAGCAGCCTTAAGAAAAAACAGTAGCAGCTTAGAGCTGACCAAGACTTGCTAGCCGACAGATAGACTGAAGTCCTGGCGGGCGAAGAGTATAAACTTGAACGCCCCTCCAAGAGCTACCCAAAGCGCAGGCTGCTACCCCAACTAGAGGAGGAAGCAACTAAACCTACATCACCAGCGTACGATGCACCTGATCGGCCACCCCGTGGTCGCGAAAGAGAGGCCTTTTGGCCCTCAACTCAAGCCGCACCCCAGCACCGCTCCAAAAATACCAAAGCACGGGGAAACGCAACAGGACTGCGAGACATATTGGAGGATAAGGCAAGGCAAACAAGATCGATCTACGGATCGCGTGGGCGCCCCACGTCACGTGACGATAACCGTCATGCTGGATATGATAAATACGACCAGGCCGAACACAATAGACAAAGCTCATCCGAGCTACATCGCGACATAGCCCATTACAGGGGCGCCGCACACCCACTATGCTTCACAAACGAAGTAATGGATCATCAAATCCCCGAGCGTTTTAAACCCGTAAACATCGAATCATACGATGGCACAACAGATCCCGCGGTATGGATTGAGGATTATCTCCTTCATATCCACATGGCCCGTGGTGATGATCTACACGCCATCAAATACCTCCCGCTCAAGCTTAAAGGACCAGCTCAGCATTGGCTTAACAGCCTGCCAGCAGAGTCAATTAATTGTTGGGAGGACTTGGAATCCGCATTCCTTGACAACTTCCAGGGCACTTATGTGCGACCACCAGACGCCGATGACCTAAGCCACATAATCCAGTAGCCAGAGGAATCGGCCAGACAATTCTAGACACGGTTCCTAACCAAGAAAAATCAAATAGTCGACTGTCCGGACGCAGAGGCTCTTGCAGCCTTCAGGCACAACATCCAAGACGAATGGCTTGCCCGGCACCTAGGACAGGAAAAGCCGAAATCTATGGCAGCCCTCACGACGCTAATGACCCGCTTTTGCATGGGAGAAGACAGCTGGCTAGCTCGCAACAATAACATAACCAAGAGCCGTGGCAACTCAGATACCAAGGACAACAGTGGCAGGTCACGTCGTAACAAGCACAAGCGCCGCATTAACGGCGATAATACTGAGGATATGGCAGTTAACGCCGGATTCCGAGGCTCTAAACCCGGTCAACAGAAGAAGCCATTCAAAAGAAACCCTCCGAGCCCATCCAGTTTAGACCGGATACTCGATCGCTCGTGCCAGATACACGGCACCCCCGAATGACCAGCCAATCACACCAACAGGGATTGTTGGGTGTTCAAACAGGCAGGCAAGTGAAGTGCCGAAAACAGGGACAAGGGGCTGCATAGCGATGACAAGGAGGAGCCCCGGCCGTCGAACAACAAAGGACAGAAGGGCTTCCCCCCGCAAGTGCGGACAGTGAACATGATATACGCAACCCATATCCCCAAAAGGGAGTGGAAGTGTGCTCTCAAGGACGTCTATGCATTGGAGCCAGTCGCCCCAAAGTTCAACCCATGGTCCTCCTTCCCGATCACCTTTGATCGAAGGGACCACCCCACTAGCATTCGTCACGGCGGATTCGCCTCATTGGTCCTAGACCCAATCATTGACGGATTTCACCTCACCAGAGTCCTCATGGACGGCGGCAGCAGCCTGAACCTGCTTTATCAGGATACAGTGCGAAAAATGGGTATTGACCCCTCAAGGATTAGACCCACAAAGACGACCTTTAAAGGCATCATACCAGGTGTAAAAGCCAGTTGTACAGGCTCAGTTACACTTGAAGTGGTTTTTGGATCCCCGGATAATTTCTGAAGCGAAGAGTTAATCTTCGACATAGTCCCATTCCGCAGTGGCTATCACGCCCTGCTCGGACAAACCGCATTCGAAAAATTCAATGCGGTGCCGCACTATGCATATCTCAAGCTCAAGATGATAGGCCCTCGCGGAGTCATTACGGTCAATGGAAACACCGAGCACTCTCTCCGAACGGAGGAGCACACGGCGGCCCTAGCGGCGGAAGTACAAAGTAGCCTCTCAAGGCAATTCTCCAATCCGGCTGTTAAACATCCGGACAACGCCAAGCGCGCCCGATGTAACCTACAACAAAACCGGCTGGCACGTTCCGAGCAAGCATAGCGGTGCAGCCCCAACCCCAGCCCTCGCCAGATGGAGATACGGTACCACGCGTACATAATTACGCTTTGGAAATACCATGGGCATAAGGGGAGGGGCACAACCACGGGCACGCCCAGAATGCGGCTCAACCGCACTAGGGGCTCCCTATTCTCCCATTTCCTTTTTTTATTTATACTTTCAGGACCCAAATATTCGGAAGGTCTGTCCGGCAATACACTCGCCGAACACACGTTGCAACAGCCAGGGAGACAACAAGCCACGTCAAATGTCCAGGTGGTCTCTATAGCGAGCTAAATACCTTTTTTACTTAAAGTGTCGCAGCTTGCCCCTGGAGGGGGGCATGTCAAATAATCCCATCTCCTGCTTATCGCACTATTTGTATCGTCCTGCTTTCATAGCAGCCCTTTTTAATAAAAAAATACATAGCTCTTATCTATTATTGTATTCATTTATTTTTATACAAATATGTTCAGTCATGACATTATGCAACCGTACACTTTGGTACGGCCAATACACCAGGGGCTTAAGCACCCCATAATATGGTGTGAGAAGACCGAACACTCTCATGAGTGCGGCACCTCGAACTTATAGCACTATATGCATCGGCTCCGAATCATGTCTTGGGTCAATAGTTGGGTTTGCCCGGCTCCCATGTTTTGGTACCTTACGTTCCCCAATGTTGGCTAAGGTAGCGCTGGGAGAACTACTGCGATTGTGCCCTAGTTGAGCTGGGTTAACACCTCAGTAGAGAAAGCTAAAACTGACCGTCATGATAGTGCGAGAGACCGGTCACTGTTCGCGAGGTTTTTCGAGTCCTTAAAGACTTATGCCGCTTAGAGCGAGGAGGCGGATTTATCTGGCCCAGGCGTGGATAGCGCCCCGAACTCGGTCTTCCAAATACTAGGGGCTTCGCCAAAATTTAAAACTATAGAATTCTATGGCTAAGTGAGAGTGATAAAGCATTATAAGTTCGATGGCCTTGTTCGTTGTGCTGAGCGCCTCCCTAGATGGACCCAAGAATGGGAACAAGTGTGCTCAGGTTTATACCGAACACCCCAGCACTCGTGGCATGGGGGTAGAAGCCGACGACTTGCATCTCTCAAATTTCATAAATGGCCGCACAGAAGGTAATATTTTAAATTCAAAAAGCTTTGCTTAGCGCATATGAACAAGTTTTCAGTGCACAGGATAAACACGAGCGAGTTTACTCAAAAATTACATCCGTGGCACATTCCTCCACCACAAGACGGGCACCCATCAGGACGCCCTCATAATACATCTCGGGCCTGCGATACTCCTTCCCCTCCGGTGGCCCATCCTTCACCAGCTTCTCAGCATCCAGCTTGCCCCAGTGCACTTTAGCACGGGCAAAAGCCCCACGGGCGCCCTCGATACACACGGAACGCTTGATGACTTCAAGCCGTGGACAGGCATCCACTAGCCGCCGCACCAGCCCAAAGTAGCTCAAAGGCATGATCTCACCAGGCCATAGCCGGCCTATCAGGCCCTTCATGGCTTGTTCGGCTGCCTTATGAAGCTCGACCAGCTGCTTCAGCTGGTCGCTCAAGGGCACCGGGTGTTCGGCCTCAGCATACTGGGCCCAGAACACCTTCTCCGTCGAGCTTCCTTCCTCGGCCCGGTAGAATGCGGCGGCATCGGATACACTGCGGGGCGGATCTGCGAACGCTCCTGGAGAACTCCGGATGTGGGTAAGTAACAATTAATTTACTCTCACATGCTTGCTTTGCATAAAGAATGCCTTACCCGCCGTAATCTTTTTCATCGCCTCAATCTCCAGGAGGGCTTTTTGGGCTTCGGCCTTGGCAGATTTGGCGCTTTCAAGTGCCGAGGCGAGCTCGGACTCTCGAGTCTTCGAGTCAAGATCTAACCTCTCATGTTTTTTCACAAGAGCATCGAGCTCTTGCCGCACCTCCGCCACCTGCGCCTCTTGCTTCTCTCGCTCGGAGCGCTCCATGGCCGCATTGTCTTCGGCCTTGGAAAGCGCTTCCTTCAGGGTTGCCACCTTGGTTATGGCCCATGTAATATTCACGTTGGTCCTGTCATTATTTGCAACCAGGTATTTATATATACATTTACATACGATACTTCAAACCTTCTTTGTCCTTGAGCTGCTTCTTGGCACGGCCGAGCTCGTTCTCGGACCGCTCGAGGCTCTGCTTCAATGCATCGACCTCCGCAGTCAGTGCGGCAGAGGTCAGCAGCGCAGCCTGCATTCGCATGTTGACATATTTATATTAGACTCCTGCGTATATCTTTTTAGATCCTCAGTCCGGCTTTTCTTTCCGAACAACAAACTGAGCATCAGGGGCTACTGTCTATGCGGTAACATTTTTATATGTTTTGAATACATACCTCAAAGCCTGTTAGCAGGCTGGTACAGGCTTCTGTCAGCCCGCTCTTGGCAGACTGAACCTTCTAAATCACCACACTCATAACAGTGCGGTGCTCCTCGTCGATGGAGGCGCCGTTAAGCACCTCCAGCAAATTGTCCGGCGTCTCCGGTTGGACGGAGGCTGCCGGCGTCGTAGGCATGCCCTTCTTGCGAAGGCGCCGCCTACCGGACTCTAGAACCGTTGATGGTTCCGGAGTGGTGCCCGGCCTAGGGCCGGACTTAAATCCCTCTAGGCTTTACCCCCTGTGGGCTTGGAGTACGGGAGGTCACCTTGCGGCACCTCCAGGACCATCTCCTCCTGGTTTAGTCCCTTTTGGGACTCCACCTCGGCGTCGTCCGTAGGGAGAGGGGAGGAGGCCGTCGAAAGTGAAGCGTTATTCACATCCAACGAATCCAAGGAGCCGCTCGACGAATCACCGAGCTGAGCCTTGGGCGGACTGCATGATTGAATTCGGCGTCAGATGGTACTATTCAATAGAGGAGCGCCACAAGTTATTCTGGTATTCGGATACTTACGATTTTGCTAGGGGCTTGACCCTGGATGGCCATCCCTCCCCGCCGTCTTCGGCATCGGAGGCGTAGTTCGGCAGAAGGGTCCTCCCCTTCTTGGACCCTCCGGCCTCCCCAGTTGGGGCAGCCTTCCTTTTCTTTCCTCCCCCCGCTAGAGGGGGAGAGGCTTCTTCTTCTTCCTCCTCCTCGTCCTCAGAGGCGGAGGGTGCTTAGGGGTTGTCAGGCGATGAATCCAACACCACCAGGCGCCGGGAACTCTTTCGAGTCCCCGTGGACTTCTTCTTGGCCTTCTTCTCCGGCACCACGTGAGGTGCCGGAACTAGCAGCTTCGTCAAGCGTGCGTCTGCTGGGCCTTCAGGCAAAGCGGTTGGACAGTCAAACTGTCCGGATGTCCTCTTCCAGTCCTGTCAAAGGAGCAGGAGTTTAGATCCTACATGGAATCAAACTACGAAAATTAAGTGTCCCGTGGAGGACTAAAAGCAAGCTTACTTCGGTGGCTTGGCGCCTGGCACAGAATCCACGATCCTCGGTGACAGGAGGGGAGACCTCGGAGCTCTTGAATAGAACCTTCCAGGCGTCCTCGTGCTTTGTGTCAAAGAGCCGAGACAGAGTCTGGTGCTGAGCCGGGTCAAACTCCCACAAGTTGAAGGCCCATCGTTGACACGGGAGGATCCGGCGGAAGAGCATGACCTGGACTACGTTTACAAGCTTGACCTTCTTGTTCACGAGGTCTCGGATGCAGGTTTGGAGTCCGGTCACCTCTGCTGGACTACCCCATGATAGGCCCATCTGTTTCCAAGATGTGAGCCGTGTGGGGATGCCAGATTGGAATTCGGGGGCCGTTGCCCATTCAGGGTCACGCGGCTCGGTGATATGAAACCACCCCGATTGCCACCCTTTGATGGTCTCTACGAAGGCGCCCTCGAGCCATGTAATGTTGGCTATCTTTCCCACCATGGCTCCTCCGCACTCCGCTTGGTGGCCGCCCACGACCTTCGGCTTGACGCTAAAGATCTTCAGCCATAGGCCAAAGTGAGGCTGGATGCGGAGGAAGGCCTCGCACACGATGATATCCGCCGAGATGTTGAGGATGAAGTTCTGGGCCAGATCGTGGAAGTCCAGGCCATAGTAGAACATGAGCCCCCGGACGAACGGGTCAAGAGGAAAGCCCAGTCCGCGGAGGAAATGGGGGAGAAATACGACCCCCTCATGAGGCCCAGGGGTGGGGATGAGTTTCCCCTCATCTGGAAGCCGGTGCGCGATGTCGTCAGCCAAGTATCCAGCCTTCCTCAACTTTTTGATTTGCCCCTCCATGATGGAGGAGGCCATCCATCTACCTCCCGCTCCGGACCTGATTGGAGAAGGTTGAGGTGGGAAGTGCGGACTTGGTCGCTGGAGCTCGAGTGCGCAGGAATGGATAAGCAAAGGAGGAAGAAGGCGTGAATGGAAAGGGTGGATCCTTATCCCCTTATATGGGCGGCCGAAACTATGAGCCCCCACCAGCCTAATAAAACTCGCTTATCTCCCAAGCGCCGCGGTTAAATGGCGCGGTTGGGTTACCCATGCCCGTATTGATGAGAATCCCGGAATAAGGGGACACGTTCTCTTGTTTGACAATACGTGCCAAGGAAACCGCCTCGCTAAATGCGCTGAGGTGGAACAGTAAAACGATTCGAATAAAGGCTTGGCCGTAGCGTGATGTCACACTGCGGAATACGTCAGCAGATTGGATTTTTGCAGATATTCTTCTCTCTATGGTGGTATTTGGAACTTATTTTGCAGAGTCGGACACTATTCTTGTGTTCAACATCTTCTATGAAGTATTCGGAGGATGAACCCGCCTTGCAATGCCGAAGACAATTTGCGCGCCGGACTCATCGTCGTTGAAGCCTGGTTCAGGGGCTACTAAGGGAGTCCTGGATTAGGGGGTGTCCGGATGGCCGGACTATGACCTTTGGTCGGACTCCCGGACTATGAATATACAAGATTGAAGACTTCGTCCCGTGTCCGGATAGGACTTTCCTTGGCGTGGAAGGCAAGCTTGGCGATTCGATATGAAAACCTCCTCCCATTGTAACCGACTCTGTGTAACCCTAGCTGAGGGAGTCCTGGATTAGGGGGTGTCCGGATGGCCGGACTAAGACCTTTGGCCGGACTCCCGGACTATGAAGATACAAGATTGAAGACTCCGTCCCGTGTCCGGATGGGACTTTCCTTGGCGGGAAAGCAAGCTTGGGATACGATATGAATATCTCCTCCCATTGTAACCGACTCTGTGTAACCCTAGCCCTCTCTGGTGTCTATATAAACCAGAGAGTTTTAGTCCATAAGACGAACAACAATCATACCATAGGCTAGCTTCTAGGGTTTAGCCACTCCGATCTCGTGGTAGATCATCAATATAAATCAAGCAGGAGTAGGGTTTTACCTCCATCGAGAGGGCCCGAACCTGGGTAAAAACATCGTGTCCCTTGTCTCCTATTACCATCCTCCTAGACGCACAGTTCGGGACCCTATACCCGAGATCCGCCGGTTTTGACACCGACATTGGTGCTTTCATTGAGAGTTCCTCTGTGTCGTCGCCTTTAGGCCCGATGGCTTCTTCGCTCGTCAATCGTGATGCGTTCCGGGATGAGACTTTCCTCCCCGGACAGATCTTCGTATTCGGCGGCTTCGCACTACGGGCCAACTCGTTCGGCCATCTGGAGCAGATCGAAAGCTACGCCCCTGGCCATCAGGTCAGGTTTGGAAGCTTAAACTACACGGTCGACATCCACGGGGACTTGATCTTCGACGGATTCGAGCCACGACCGGGCGCGCCGCACTGTCACGATGGGCATGATATAGCTCTGCCATCGGACAACACCCAGAGCGTCGCTCAGGTGTCCGCTCCGACCATTAGCTCGGAGCCCACTGCGCCAGTCGGGGATGGACGGTTGGACGCCGCCCCGGAAGCTGCAACCTCTACGGCGATAGAGCCGGATACCAGCCTAGTCCTTCGCAAGGCCCGTGACTCCAAGGTGCCAGACTCCGATCCGGACTCCATAAATCCCGCACCTCTTCCGATTAAGCCCGATTGGGCTCCGATCATGGAGTTCACCGCCGCGGACTTCTTTCAGCACTCGCCTTTTGGCGATATCCTGAATTCATTAAAGTCTCTCTCTTTGTCAGGAGAGCCCTGGCCGAACTACAGCCAACACGGTTGGGATGCGGACGACGAAGAAATTCGAAGCCCACCCACCACCCACTTCGTAGCCACTGTCGACAATTTAACCGACATGCTCGACTTTGACTCTAAAGACATCGACGGCATGGACGCCGATGAAGGAGACGATCAAGAACCAGCACCTATAGGGAACTGGAAAGCCACCTCGTCATATGACATATATATGGTGGACACCCCTAAAGCGGGGGATGGCAAGGAGAAAACGGAGGATGATCCCTCCAAGAAGCAACCCAAGCGCCAACGTCAGCGGCGCCGCTCTAAGTCCCACCAAAGTAAAACCGGCGATTCCGGCACCGGAGATAACAACACGCCGGACAGTGCCGAAGACAACCCCCTCCAGCAGGACTCAGTGCAAGAGGATGAAGGAGCCATCCCTCATGAGAGAGCGGCCGACAAAGAGGATGAGGACAACAATTATATGCCTCCCTCCGAAGACGAGGAAAGCCTCCACGACGACGAATTCGTCGTGCCAGAGGATCCCGTCGAACAAGAGCGTTTCAAACGCAGGCTCGTAGCCACGGCATGCATCCTCAAGAAGAAATAGCAGCAGCTTAGAGCTGACCAAGACTTGCTAGCCGACAGATGGACCGAAGTCCTGGCGGCCGAAGAGTATAAACTAGAACGCCCATCCAAGAGCTACCCAAAGCGCAGGCTGCTACCCCAACTTGAGGAGGAAGCAACTAAACCTACATCACCAGCATACGATGCACCCGATCGGCCACCCCTTGGCAGTGATAGAGAGGCCTTCAGGCCCTCAACCCAAGCCGCACGTCGGCACCGCTCAAAACATACCAGAGCACGGGGAGACACAACAGACCTGCGAGACATCTTGGAGAATAAGGCAAGGCAAACAAGATCGATCTACGGATCGCATGGAATACCCCACTTCACGAGACGCTAGCCGTCACGCCGGACATAATAAGTACGGCCCGGCCAAATACAACAGACCATGCTCGTCCGAGCTGCGTCACGATATAACCCAGTACAGGGGCGCTGCACACCCACTATGCTTCACAGACGAAGTAATGGATCATCAAATCCCCGAGGGCTTCAAACCCGTAAACATCGAATCATACGATGGCACAACAGATCCTGCGGTGTGGATCGAGGATTATCTCCTTCATATCCACATGGCCCGTGGTGATCATCTACACGCCATCAAATACCTCCCGCTCAAGCTTAAAGGACCAGCTCGACATTGGCTTAACAGCCTGCCAGCAGAGTCAATTAGTTGTTGGGAGGACCTGGAATCCGCATTCCTTGACAACTTCCAGGGCACGTATGTGCGACCACCAGACGCCGATGACCTAAGCCACATAATCCAGCAGCCAGAGGAATTGACCAGACAATTTTGGACATGGTTCCTAACCAAGAAAAACCAAATAGTCGATTGTCTGGACGCCGAGGCCCTTGCAGCCTTCAGGCACAACATCCGAGATGAATGGCTTGCCCGGCACCTAGGACAGGAAAAGCCGAAATCTATGGCAGCCCTCACGACACTCATCACCCGCTTTTGTGCGGGAAAAGACAGCTGGCTAGCTAGTAGCAATAACATAACCAAGAGCCCCGGCAATTCGGATACCAAGGACAACAATGGTAGGTCACGTCGCAACAAGCATAAGCGCTGCATTAATGGTGACAATACTGAAGATATGGCAGTCAATGCCGGATTCAAAGGCTCTAAACCGGGTCAGCGGAAGAAGCCATTCAAAGGAAACCCTCAGGGCCCATCCAGCTTAGACCGGATACTCGATCGCTTGTGCCAGATACACGGCACCCCCGAACAGCCAGCCAATCACACCAACAGGGATTGTTGGGTGTTCAAGCAGGCAGGCAAGTTAAGTGCCGAAACCAGAGACAAGGGGCTACATAGCGATGACGAGGAGGGGCGCCGGCCGCCAAACAACAAAGGACAGAAGGGATTTCCCCCACAAGTTCGGACGGTGAACATGATATACGCAACCCACATCCCCAAAAGGGAGCGGAAGCGTGCTCTCAAGGATGTCTATGCGTTGGAGCCAGTCGCCCCAAAGTTCAACCCATGGTCCTCCTGCCCGATCACCTTCGATCGAAGGGACCATCCCACCAGCATCCGTCACGGCGGATTTGCCGCACTGGTCCTAGACCCAATCATCGACAGATTTCACCTTACCAGAGTCCTAATGGACAGTGGCAGTAGCCTGAACCTGCTTTACCAGGACACAGTGCAAAAAATAGGCATCGATCCTTCAAGGATTAAACCCACAAAGACAACCTTCAAAGGTGTCATACCAGGTGTAGAGGTCAGCTGTACAGGCTCAGTTACACTCGAAGTGGTCTTCGGATCCCCGGATAACTTCCAAAGCGAGGAGTTAATCTTCGACATAGTCCCATTCCGCGGCGGCTATCACGCCCTGCTTGGATGAACCACATTTGCAAAATTCAATGCGGTGCCGCACTATGCATATCTCAAGCTCAAGATGCCAGGACCTTGCGGAGTCATCACGGTAAATGGAAACACCGAACGCTCTCTCCGAACGGAGGAGCACATGGTGGCCCTGGCGGCGGAAGTACAGAGTAGCCTCTCAAGGCAGTTCTCCAATCCAGGCATCAAACGTCCGGAAAATGTCAAGCGAGCCCGAAGTAACCTACAACAAATCCGACTGGCATGTTCCTAGCAAGCATAGCAGTGCGGCCCCAACCCCAGCCCCCGCCAAATGGCTATACTGGTACCACGCATACATAATTACGCCTTAGAGATACCATGGGCATAAGGGGCAGGGCACAACAACGGCACGCCCAGAATGGGGCTCAACCGCACTAAGGGGCTCCCTATTTCGCTGTTTTCCTTTTTACACACTTTCAGGACCCAACTATTCAGAAGGCCTGTCCGGCAATACACTCGCCGAACCCATGATGCAACAGCCAGGGAGAGAGCAAGCCATGTCAAAAGTCCAGGTGGTCTCTATAACGAGTTTAATACCTGTTTTACTTACAATCCCGCAGCTTGCCCCTGGAGGGGAGCGTGTCAAATAATCCCATCTCTTGCTTACCGCACTTCTTGTATCGTTTTGCTTTCGCAGTAGCCCTTTTTTAATAAACAATATATAGCTCTTACCTATTATTGTACTTATCTATTTTTTATATACAAATATGTTCAGTCATGACATTCTGCAACCGTACACTTTGGTGCGGACAATACACCAGGGGCTTATAACACCCCATAACATGGTGTGAGAAGACCGAACACTCTCACGAGTGCGGCACCCCGAACTTATAGCACTATATGCATCGGCTCCGAATCATGTCTTTGGTCAATAGTTGGGTTTGCCCGGCTCCCATGTTTTGGTACCTTATGTTCCGCATTGTTGGCTAAGGTAGCGTTGGGAGAACTACTGTGATTGTACCCCAGTTGAGCTGGGTTAACACCTCAGTAGAGAAAGCTAAAACTGACTGTCATGATAGTGCGAGAGACCGGTCGCTGTTCGCGAGGTTTCTTCGAGTCCTTAAAGACTTATGCCGCTTCGAGCGAGGAACCGGACTTATCCGGCCTAGGCGTGGATAGCGCCCCGAACTCGGTCTTCCAAATACTAGGGGCTTTGCCGATATTTAAAATTATAGAATTTTATGGCTAAGTGAGAGTGATAAAGCATTATAAGTCCGACGGCCTGGTTCGTTGTGCTGAACGCCTCCCTAGATGGACCCAAGAATGGGAACAAGAGCGCTCAGGTTTATCCCGAACAACCCAGCACTCGTGGCATGGGGGTCGAAGCCGACGACTTGCACCTCTCAGAATTGATAAACGGCCGCACAGAAGGTAATATTTTAAATCAACAAGCGTTGCTTAGCGCATATGAACAAAGCTTCAGCGTACATGATAACAAATGCGAGTCTACTCAAAAATTACATCTTTGAATGCACATTACAAGTGTTGTTTGCTTAGACAACATAAATGTGAATTATTTCATGCCCTGTTTTCTTCCCTACTATCCATTGCACCTGTCTATCTTACAATGTCTGTAAATTCAATTACTTTTCTTGTTTATCAGCCATTTCAATTGGAGGGAGTGATGGCAGTATCTGTGGGAGTAAAAACACGGTCTTCAGAAAAGATCATGCTACTTGTCGATGCAGATAGAACCATGGTTATACTTGCCCAAGAATCAGCCCGACCACACATAACCCACACTCATGCAGATTGTACCCCTACCCAGTTGGACAGAGAACCAGCTACGCCCCTTCTGACCCCAACCCCAACAGATAGACACCCAGTTCCCGTTGACACAGCACCGTCTCCACCATAGGGCACCCAAACGCGAGCAGTTAGTAAGGCAACTAGAGTGCCCAAATCACGAGAACCACCACTCCGAACCCGAAGTCAACGCTTAAAGCAGAAGAAGAATTGTTCTCAGGTCAGGTTCCGTAGCTATGGTTCATACTACTTTGCTCTTGCATCATTGTATTTACTGATACCAACCAATTTCAAATTTGAAGGATGCAATTAAAACTTCAATGGTGCAACAAGTATGTTTTAAACCTGTTTCTTCAATGTGTTTGGTTGTTTGCTGTTGTAACTTGCTCTATGTTGATTTCAGTTTCAATTGATTAAACAGTTATGTTCTCATGCCATGCACATTACAAGTGTTGTTATTGCTGTGTAGTTTCCCACACTTATATTCTATCTATGCTGCTTTGTCTTAAATAGATATGATTCGAACTGTATCTATCTTGATTTGGCAACATAAACTAGAATGATATAGACCATACAGTGACCATACTACATAGATATATGTTTGTTTCATGCTGTTATCCTGTCCACCTTACTACTGATCTGGTTTACCAAAATGAGTTTCATATACTACATTGTAAACCTGAGATATGTTTGTTTGTTTCTCTTTTAGAACGCGGATAAAATATTGGAGAAGAGTACCTTGTTATGCAATGGTAAAGGAAGTGATGCAGATAAGGTTCAAGATAGTGAGACCTCCTTGTTGGTCTCCAAGAAAGCTGATAAAAACTATATTGAGGACACTGAGACAACCCCAAAGTCCTGTCTTGATGTAGTGTTCGAGTTACTGGCTACCACTTCTGGCACCAGCTCTTCGAACTCGTTGTTTGAATCAGTTCGGCTTCTTGAGTCTCAACTTCAAGTTGAAAGACATCGATCAGATGTTATGAGATAGGAAGCCGAAGGACTGAGGAAGTCCCTGCAGAATTCAGATGCATACTTTCTGGTGTAACAGCAAGCGCTGGAGGACTTAACTGCCAAACAAGAGAAAGTTAATAAGCTTGCTAAGCATCTTGCCAGCATTATGGGTACCCAGGATATTGTTTCTTGAGCTCTTCTGAAGTGGTTTCAGTTCTGGACTTGTTTTGCTGCGGCGTTTATATGCTGCTGTGTTCCCTATATTTGCACTGGTGGCGAACTTTGATGCCCAGTGGATGTACTATGTGTAATAGCTATGACAGCCTAGAGTAAGTTGCTTGCTTATTTATTTCCTTGTTGTCTTGTTTATTTGTTTGCTTGTAGTCAGTGCAGTTCTTTTTCTGCGGTTTGCTAGTGGCTGCAATAACCTATTTTTTAAAACTAGGCCACAATAACCATGGGCTAATATTTACTGTAGTGACACTGGACCTACGTGTCATAGAAACAGTGGGCCTTCTACGGTCCGTATAAATAGTGGGCCTTCTACGGGCCGTATAAACAGTGGGCCTTCTACGGGCCGCAGAAACAATGGGCCTTCTATGGGTCGTATCATCAATGGGCCTTATACGGGCAGTATGATCGATTGGCCAAACATGGGCCAATAATAGGTCGCATAATGGCCGTAAACGGGCTAGAGTTGGAATGGTCCGTTCATGGGCCGACCATAACGGGCCATCGTTAATAGGCCGTATTTCATGACGCTATGAAAATGGCCCAACGTGTTAACGAACCACAAACGAGCCGACTATAACCACGGGCTGAATTTGGCCCATAAGCAGAAAATGACAGTAACGGGCCGTAAGTAAATGAATGCTGGAAATGAGCCCAAGAATAAATGGGCTCTGAGAACGCTGAAAGATAACATGGGCTGGAAACGGCCCAATGGAATAACGGGCCCTTAATGGGTATAAAATGATACACTGTTCATTACGGGCCAATTTGACCACGGGCCGTTAATGGGTGTAAAGTAATACACTGTTCATTACGGGCCAGTTTCACCACGGGCCATTAATAGGCCAAGAGTTACATAGGGCCTCATATGGGCCGAAAGACGTCATGGGCCATACATGGGCCAGAAGTGAAAACGGGCTGGAATCATATTGGGTGGCCCAGATGACGCTATTGGGCCTAATTCGGATAGGGTGTAACGGGCCTTGGGTTAGCGGGCTGTAAATGGGCTATATGTGAACAGGCCGTTAACAGGCTTTACATGGGCCGGCCCGCCACCTTTTGACCAAGTCAAACGGGCCAGCCTTTTCACAAGAATGGGCCTCTGTTGGGCCATGCCACGTGTCGATGTATCATAGGCGCCTTCTGTCCAATGAGTGGATGACATCTGTCCCAACGGTGAGCCGACACGTGTTTCCTCCAGCCAATGATGATTTTCCACGTGGAAAATCCCCATTGGTCGGGGCTGTTAACGGGTTATCGGATCCAAAACCCGACCCGATAGCTTAGCGGCGTTCCGTTACGATGGATGCCACGTGTTGGTCACCCTTGACGAAAGCAGTTCTGTGACGTGCGATTTATCGTCTTGGAAGTGGACACTTCCGTGATGATAATTTTGGTAATGTCATGGAACACTTCTACGACAGCATAGGTATGACTATCTTGATTCTGTCATAAATTTGTCATGGATGTACATGCATGACAAAAAACCCGACCTACTATGACAAACACGTATCATCACGGAAGTGTATTTTTTTGTAGTGATACCTTGGTTATCCTCCAACTGCTTCTTTACTCGGCCAAGTTCTTCTTCGGCCTGCTCCAGACTCTGCCTCAGTCCGGATAGTTCAGCAGTATGAGAGGCGGCAGCCGTCACAGACGCCTGCTTATAAAAAAGAGAGAGATGTAGATGTCATCAACAGAGTCTCCTGCGAACATAAATTTGATCCTCTGTCCGGTTCTCTCTTTCACCGGGCAGTGTATCAGGGGCTACTATCTATACTATGACACTCTTCAAAACATCACACAACATACCTCAAAGCCTTTTATAAGGATGATGCAGGATTCCTTCAGTCCACTCTCAGCAGACTGAATCTTCTCAATCACCGCACCCATAAGGGCACGGTGTTCATCAACAATGGAAGCACTTTTCAGCATTGTCCATAAGCTGTCCTGCACCTCTGTTTCGACAGAGGTTGTCGGCGGAACAGGCACACCCCCTCCAGCCGAGGGAGGCCGCCTGCCTGATTCTGGAGCCTTAAAAGTCTCCGGTACTGTGTCCAGCTATGGGACAAACTCGATATTGCCCCTGTCGTCGACGCTCATGGGAACCTTCGCTCCCATACATCCGGCCCCTGAAGCTTGGCCTCTTGGCACTGCTTTTACGGTCTTCCCCCCTCCCTGGTCTGGGTCCTTCTAGGACGACACCTCGGTGTCATTCCTATGTTTAGGGGAATGGGCCTACGGGGGTGTCTCGCTCTCTATGGCATCCGAGCTCGGCGAATCCTCCGACTAGGATTGTTCGATGCGGGACCTTGCCGGCCTGCAAAAAGTATGGCCCAGATTAAAATATTATGCCATAATGAGCCTGGACGCATATGCGTGTTCGGGATTTGTATACTCACGAGTTCACCATGGGCTGGGCCCTTGGATCCCACTCCGGGTTGCTATCAGCAGCGGTGGTGGACGCCTCTGGAAGTGGGGTTTTCCCCCTCTTAGGTGATTCGGCCTCCAAGGATAAGGAGGCCGTCCTTTTCTTTCTCCCCCCCCCCCGCGGGGGATTCATCTTCTTCCTCCTCCTTGTCCTCTTTGGAGGAAGAATGGGCACTGGAGTCTTCGGATTTTGTGTCCGAAGCGCCACGACAATGAAGGCCGCCCTGGTCTCCTTGGCCTCCTTCTCGTCCTTCTTCTTCGGCGCCTCCGGGACTAGCATCTTCATTAGAAGTGGGCTGGCCGGTTCTTTCGGCAGTGGGGCCGGATAGTGGATCCGTCCCGCCTTCTTCATCCAGCCCAAGGAGAATTGTGGAAAGCACATTCAGCATCTTCCTCAGGATATGCAAAGGAAGCATATGAATTGCCAGACATGGCGATGACTTACCGGACTTGCATGGCGGGACAGTTTGTACCCGCGGTCCTCGGCAGAGTCTGGCCACGATTTGCCGGACTTAAAAAGCACCTTCCAAATGTCCTCATGCGAGGAACCATAGAGCGCCCGCAGGGTCTGGTGCTCGGCCGGGTCGTATTCCCATAAAATGCAAGCCAGGTGCTAACAAGGAAGAATCCGGCAAACTAACATCACCTGGACTACATTGACGAGCTTGATGTTCTTGTCTTCCATACCTTTGACGCGTGTCTGGAGTACAGACAACTCATCAGACGAAGACCAGTTCAGGCCCTTCTTGAGCTAGCACGGAAGCCCAAAGGGGCTCCGGATCGGAATTCGGGAGTAGCGGCCCACTTTTTGCTGCGCGGCTGAGTGATGTAAAACCACTGCTGCTGCCACTCCTTGACGGAACCATTGAAGGTGTTTGTTGTCCATGTGACCTTGGGCATCTTGCTCACCATGGTGCCTCCACACTCGGCATGCTTGCCGTTCACTACCTTTGGCTTCAGATTGAAAATCTTCAGCCATAAGCCGAAGTGTGGCGAGATGCGGAGAATGGCCTCGCACACGACAATAAACATCGAAATGTTGAGGAAGGAATTGGGGGATAGATCTTGAAAATTGACCCCATAATAATACATGATGCTGCGAACAAATGGGTGAAGGGGAAACCCTAGCCCACAGACAAAACGAGGGAGGAATACAACCCTCTCGTGGGGTTCCGGAGTGGGGACAATTTTTCCCGCCGTCGGAAGATGGTGGCCGACTTTCTTGGCTAGGTACCTGGCCTCCCGAAGCTCTTTGATATCCTTCTCCTGGAAGGTAGAGGCCATCCATTTGCCTCCTGATTCGAATCCGGACATTTCCGAAGGACCTCTTTGGGTGCAGAAGACGAACGCTTGGGCGCTAGAGCTCGAGTGAAAGGGAATGGATGAGCAGAGGGAGAAGAAGGCGTGGGTAAAAAAGGAGAGTCCTTATCTCTTTATAGGGGCGGAAGAAACTGTGCGCCTCCCAACTTGCCTGGTAAAACTCGCTTGTTCCCCAAGCGCCACGATTGATGGCGCGGTTGGGTTACCCGTACGCATATTGATGAGAATCCCCTGATAAGGGGACACGGTCTCTGCTTCGACAAGACGTGCCAAAGAAAACCGCCTCGCAATATGCGCAGCAGCTGGTTGAGAAAAACGGTTCGAATAATGACCAGGCTGTGGTATGATACCATGTCGTGAAAAATTGTCAGCAGATTCGATTCGTGGAAAATTATGCTCTCTACGGTGGAATGCGGAAATTATTTTGCAGAGTCGGACACGATCCTTTTATTCACGATCTTCTGTGGAGTATTCGGAGAAGGAACCCGCCTTCCAATGCCGAAGACAATCTGCGTGCCGGACTCATCGTCATTGAAGCCTGGTTCAGGGGCTACTAAGGGACTCCTAGATTAGGGGGTACTCGGACAGCCGGAATATATACTTTGGCCGGACCGTTGGACTATGAAGATACAAGATTGAAGACTTTGTCCAGTGTCCAGATGGGACTCTCCTTTGCGTGGAAGGCAAGCTTGGCAATTCAGATATGTAGATCTCCTTCTCTGTAACCGACTCTGGGTAACCCTAGCCCCCTCCGATGTCTGTATAAACTGGAGATTTTAGTCTGTAGGACAAGAACAATCATAATCATAGGCTAGCTCCTAGGGTTTAGCCTCTACGATCTCGTGGTAGATCAACTCTTGTAATAATCATATCATCAAGATCAATCAAGCAGGAAGTAGGGTATTACCTCCATCGAGAGGGCCCGAACCTGGGTAAACATTGTGTCCCCAGCCTCCTGTTACCATTAGCCTTAGACGCACAGTTCGGGACCCCCTACCCGAGATCCTCCGGTTTTGACACCGACATCGGTGACGAACCAAGGCGTGACGCGCATCCGCGCGGCCCGCAGCTCGGATAATCGGCCCCGGCATGAGACGAGGCCAACTGCTAGGTCGTGTAACGACCACAGTACGACGCGTGTGCTACCGGCACTGCCACTCCGGCCCCAAGACCATACCGCCCAGGAGGCCACGGGAGATGGACGTTAAGATCGGGCCCCGCTCGCATGGGCCATCCCCGTGAGCACGGCGGGTTGCCGCGCCTTCTCTCTCAAGCTGCACGGTGTTGTCTGGCCAGTCAAGTTCAAGCCCGACATGCCCCCGCACTACGACGACACCCACGACCCCGCTGAGTTTCTCCATCTCTATTCGCTGAGCATTGAAGCGGTGAACGGCGATGACAAGGTCATGGCGAACTAGATACCCATGGCCCTCAAGGACGGTGCGTGCTCCTGGATCATGCACCTTCCAGAGGGATCCATCTCTTAGTGGGAGGTGCTCCGCGAGCAGTTCATCGCCAACTTCTGATGAATCCGCGACCATGATTTGATCGTCAACAACCTGTGGCGCGTGAAGGAGAAGCCAGGCAAGACCCTCCGGAAGTTCATGGAGCACTTCCGCCAAGTTCGCCTCCAGGTCCCGAAGGCATCCGACAAAGCCATTATCTCTGCGTTCACTCAAGGCATGACAGACATCTGGATGAGCGAGGAGCTCGCCATCTTACGATGACCAATGCTCAGCGCTAGAACTATTCAACCTGGCGGACAAATGCGCCAGGGAGGAAGAAGGCCGACTTTCTCTCCTCAAGCCCGCAAATGATGACCCTGAAGACAAGAAGGCCAAGGTCAAGGAGGTGAAGCGCAAGGGTCCTGTCGGGCTAGCAGCAGAGCCTGAGTTAAAGCAGGACCGCGAGCACGACGAACCAACCAAGGATAACCGCCCATTCTGCATCTTCCACAACGTTCACACCCACATCACCAATGACTTCCAGGATCTTAGGGCACTCTTAGACGAGTGCCAGGGCTGCCGCCCCGAGCGCGGTGACCATGGCTTTGGCCAGGGTGAGGCCGAGGCGGAGGTCATATGGACAGCCGCAACCCTCGTCAGGACTGGCGCGATCAACCTCGCGAGGATCATTGGCATGATCAGCCTCATGAGGGCCCCTGGTGTGATCAGCCTCGTGAGGCCCGTCCTCAGGGTAATGTCGGATTCCCTCCGCCGCGAGCACCGCCAAGAAGCAACGGCGATAACCATTAGGACGATGCGGCTGGGGTCCTCCAGGAACCTCGCGCGATTGCTTGCATCCTTGGCGGTGCCCAAGCGGCCGCCTCATACAGCATCTTCAAGCAGTTCTCTCATGAAGGTGAATGCGGCCCTTCCAAAGCTTAAGGCCGCGCGCCCCCTCCGGTGGTCGTAGTACGCCATCACTTTGTTCTCCAAGGATCACCTCAGGTGCGCGGCCACTGCCGGCATGCTCCCCATGCTCTGCACGCCTACCATCAGCAACATTGCAGTCACCAAGACCCTCATCGATGGTGGCGCCGGCTTCAACGTCCTCTCTGTGGAGACGTTCGACACTCTCCAAGTGCCTTATGACCAAGTCATGCCCACCAAGCCCTTCTCAAGAGTCACTGATGGCTCCACCCACGCCCCTGGGGCAAGTGCACCTCCTCATCACCTTCGGCAAGCACAACAACGACCACACCGAGCTCATCGACTTCGACATCACCCACATCGGCCTCCCATACAACGCCATTCTCAGGTACCATGCCCTCGCCAAGTTCATGGCGGTAACCCACCATGGCTACAATGTCCTCAAGATGCCAGGGTGCAGCGGCATCATCACGGTCGCTTGTGGCAAGAAGGATGCGGTCTGTTCTCTTGAGCACGCCTACTATGCCATGGCAGCAGAAAACTTTGATGACAAGGGTGGCGTCCTGCTTCCCGAGGCCACCACTGAGAAGCAGAAGCAACTCCTCCCCCAAGGGTCATTAGGAGACTAAGAAGCCCGCCAGTGACACCTCTGGCTCCGCGCCCACCATTGGGCGCCTCCCGCATAGGAAGGCGTGCCTGGAGCCTCCCTCAGGATGGGCTCAGGGGCTTCCATTTGGAGAGCCTCTAACCTAACCAAGGAGATGAGGGAGGTGCTCGGGCACCACTTGGAGGCGTGCTTTGATACATGCCCCCGTGAGCAAGGAGCAAGGCGAGAGGCACCAAGGGCACGAGAATTCATCACCAACACGATCAAGGAGCTTCATGAGGTGCACCCCCACTAGTGCAGCTACTGCCCCCTATGTGGGCGACGGGCTGCGCGTTTGCATCAACATCCCGACTCTCAACAAGGCCGCATCTCAGGGCCTCTTTTGGCCGTCACGCGTCGGTCGCAGCGGGGGCTACCCTTGTAGCTACATCCGCATACCCTTTGGCTTGGTGAACATGGGCGCTGCGTACCAGCACCGCGCATGAGATGTGCACGCGTCTCATGAGGCCTGGCGTCTGGCGGTGGCGTATCAGGGGGCCTCGATTCCTCGTGAGCCCCCGGGCCTCGCGAGCCCCTCCAGCCTCCAGAGCCACCGGCTCGTGAGGGTCAAGCTTCATCAGATACGTCGATACTTCAGCAACATCATTGCCAGGTGACTTTTTGGTTTGTTCAATTGAGGGCACCCCACGGGCTGCATTATCCTCAAGCTGTCAGGGCCCTCCCCTGCAATTGTATCGTTTTGCGCATGTATCAGAACTGGCTCTGCCTTTGATGAAATTTCCTTAGTATTCCAACATGTGTGCCTGGTGTTTCGTCACCATGAACGTTGTCGCGCCCTCACAGCCCCACCCTTGACCGCCTCATGATTAAGGGCTGGCACGGCTTCTGAGCTCGGGTTCGTCCCTATAGCGTTGTTAAGTCCAAGTGTTCGAGCTCTGTTTCACGGGCCACGTCTCGTGCACGTCACCTCCCGGGGTGCTTGGTGCCTTATCCTTGCATGAGCTAATAGCGAGTGGGTGAGTCAGGGCGCGCGACCTGGTTTGTTCAACCACAGTTCGGCATTTCCTCATCACAGGAGCTGCACGCTGGGTGTTCTTCCTTTGGATTGTTCCATGAGAAGACTGAGCATGATGTCTGTGCTGGGGTCCGTCCCTGCAGCGTCCATAAACCCAAGGGACCGAGCTCTATCTAGCGGCTCGGCCCCGCTCATGTCACCTCCTATGGGTCCTTGGTGTTCGGCCTTCTCATGCAATGATCTCTGGATGTTCCTTGGCCCAGGTCGCCCCCATCACATATGTTTTGTAAGCGCGCTTCGCACCCAAAGATTCAGGCGCAGCCCGCCGTGAGGTAGGGCCTCCTGAGTCCCGCGCTGGCTCACGAGTGCCCAGATACACCTCCTCCAGGTTCTTCCATGCTAGTCACGCATACGAACGAAACAGGGTTGTACACGCCCTGAGACTCTAACAACGAGCTCCCTACCCAGGCCAAGTGGAAGCCCCATGCTCCGCGCTAGCAGATGACATGGTCGAGCAGCGACTATGCCCATGCCCAAGTGGAAGCCCCATGCTCTGTGCTGGAGGATGACACGGTCGAACAACGAATATGCCCACGCCCAGTGGAAGTCCCATGCTCCGTGCTAGTGGATAAACAACTGAGGCACCCCATGGGTTGCACCAACCTCGGGATGAACGCTAGGCCCTACACGTGGCCCTGTTCACAGTGTTCCCCTAGGATGCACGCACGAGGGGGCTGGGCATGGCGCCTATGCTCAGGACAGGCTTGGGGCAGACCACCTCGCCAGGTTCCTGGTACCTGGTCTTCTTGCGCCCCTCCCAGGTTAAGACCGATGAGGAAAGGTACGAAGGGCTTCGGATTAACCCCATCGCCACCCATGTTTCCTTCATGAGGGTCGCTCCCACGTCAAGGGGGACCCATGAGCATCGCGACTCAGGGGCCTCACTAGTCATGTAGCCGCTCGCCCCTTGGTTTCATCCTAGCATCACGACCAGACATCCCAACGGCGGTCGAGGTATGCGCGGGGCTGGGCCCTACCGACGCAGAGCACAAAGGTAAACAAGAAGGAAACCAAGCACACAAAGGAAATCACAGAGTTCAAACAGTTATTTCATGCACTAAATATGTTGCAAATTCAAACAGAGTCTTACACGTCTACGTGGCATGATAAGTGTCGCGGAATAAACTCTAGGAGGAGGGATCATTGTCGCCGTGGCCGTCACTGCTGCCTGCCTAAGTCGCGATGAGCTCATCGTTAACATCGCTGTCGCTGCCATCGTCACCGTCGTTCTTGCTCACCCCCATGGTCGAGGGCTCGGCGTCAGGGGTGCAGTTGAACTTCTTTAGTACCGCGTCCACATGGCCCTTCATGGCTGCCGCCGTGGTGGCACGGTACTCAAGAGAAACTGGGCCAATTACCGCCTCAAAGTTGAATCCGCGATTGCGGATGTAGAGGTGGCTGAAGACGGCATTGCTGCGATAGAGAAGAGGGAGCGGCACTCGTCCTCTAGGATGGACTCCACTTGGTGGCGGCAGCTTCGAGCTCCTCGGCAAGCCTGGAGGAGAGCCCTATGTAGCCGCCCTCAGGGGACATGAGTGGATCTTTGAATCCTCCCATGCAGATCGACTATAGTGTCTGGCAAGCCCTGAGCTCGAGGGAAGGGAAGGCCTCGCGTTCTGCAGCCACCTATCTTTCGGCAGCGACTATGGTCTTCTCCCGGGCATCCAGCTGGGCCATCACCTCGGAGACGTGCTTGGCATGGGACGTCTGGGCTTTGAAGACCTCCTCCTTCAGCTTGGCCAGGCGATCACGCTCCGCGGCTTGATCAACGGTCACCTTGGATAGCATGGAATTGCGATCGATGAGCTTCACCTCACGAGCCTTAAGGTCCCCCTCCCGCTATTGAAGTCGCTATACATGCACGACCTGCTTCTCCCGAAGGACCTTCAGATTGGCATCCGCCTTGCCACAATGCTTCATCACAGACACTGCATTAGCCAGCGCCACATTGTGAGCCACCTTGGCTTCGGAGGCCTCCTTCCCGCTCTCTGCAGTGGCGGCTTTGGCCCGGCCCTAGGCCGCCCTGGTAGCTGCATTGTCTTGGAGCCACCCCGAGACCAGCCCTAGGCGCTCCCTCGCGAGGCACCTGTCAGCGTCCTTGAGATCTTCCCGGATCCGACTGAGCACGGTGTAGGCTTCATCCAGGGCCCCGGGCCTAATCAGGGGGATGCAATTCACGAGTGCGAGGGTCTAACAAGGACGTAGCGTTGGCACGTTGGCTGGCTCTGTCAGAATTGGGGCTCCCTAGACCCAAGAAGGTTCGAACTCTCGGGCGTGTGCGAAGATCTCAACCAGCTCAAGCCTCAAGCTCGCTACCCCACAACCTAGCTTCGTCGAGTTTGTGTAAGCGGGGAAGGAGATGAACACAATAGTTTACCCAGGTTCGGGCCACCTTGCGGTGTAAAACCCTACTCCTGCTTTGTGGTGGATTGGCCTCACGAGGAGGCTGGGGATGAACTAGTATAGTGGTTGAGTGGCCTCGTGAGGGCTCAGATGGTGAAGGTGGGATGAATCTGATCCGGATCCCTCTCTTGGGTGGTGGCTAGCCTATACTTATAGTGACCCTGGTTCTCTTCCCTCATAACTGGGGAGATGGGATCCCACAATGGCCAATTTGGAAGGGGACAAAAAGTACATCTAATCCTAATGAAAGGTGGTCTTCATCTGCAAAGCTTCTGGTCGTGACATAGAGGTGGGCTTGGCGATGACATCAGTCCTACTGAGCTCGTGGTCTTGGTCCCATAGCACCGGAATGGAAACCTTTGGGGGATCCCTTGGGAACCCACATCTGTCCTTTCTCCCATAGCACCGAAGGGGAAACGGTCTCCTCTGCGCCCGCTCGCGCCCGCCTAGCCTTGGTCGTCATGGCTCACATATCCGCAGCCTCGTGAGGCTGGGTGCCTCCATAGAAGTCTCCGGTCCTAGGGAGGCAGTCTCGGGGAGCTGTCCCCGGGAGGTCTTGATGTCATTCTCCTCGCGAGGCTGGGGGCCCTCGCGAGGGTCTTGGCTTGGGGAGTCCTGCAGCTGGGCCGCACCAGGCCGTCGATGGGGGCCACATGCTGGGCCGCAGGAAAGAAAATTCTAGCTACCCCCGGGCCCAAGGCGCGCTTGAGTTTGCTTCGAGGCAAAGCCTAGGGGCAAGGCGAAGCGACGCGGGCCCCAATCACCTACGGGCTAGGCTAGACGCGTGGTGCACGACTAGGCGCAGATGCTCCCTCTCCCCATGTTGCCTCAGTAACCCCTCCGGTTTGACAATAGCCTGATGCATGTAGTAGGGCGATCATTGCTCAGAACATGGAGGGGCACCAGTTAGCCTTTACTCGCCTATAATAGGGCGAGGGGGCGGAGCCCCCTAGCCCATCTTCGTCTTCTTGCTCTCCCATTCCGAACCACCACCTCGACAACCATGGTGCTAGTGAGAAGGTTCTCTCCCATCGAGAAGAGGAGAACCCACAGGAGGGGTAAGGCTCTTCGCCGCCCAAGAGGGGGTGTGGTCGTCCCTGCAAGTACTCCGCAACGCCGGTGGTGGTCTCCCGATGGCGCGGGCGCACTCCTGCGAAAGCAGGCACTCCCTCCGGCAGCCGTCGAAATGGTTGCTCCAGCGAAGGCGGCTGTAGCAGCTATAGCGGCTGCGGTCAAGGGGTAAGCTCAAGGTGGCCGCCCGGCCACCCCGCCTGCGATCCCACTCGGCCGACTTGGACCAGGAGTTCATCATGTGGGTGGAGAGAGCAGCAGGGATCTGGATCCAGCTCCCGCACTTATTTGGAGGGGAGCTGCCGACCGGAGGGCCCGCCGGCCTATGGCTGCAGCCCGACGACTGTTGTAGTAAGGCCTTGTGGGTGGAGGTCAAGGTCACCTCTGCAGGCTACGTGTTCCTGAACCGCGGGTGGCAGACGTTCGCTCGCGCTTGCGGCCTGCAAGGGAGGCATACCCTCCACTTTAAGTACGACAGGGAGGCGATGCCCTTCATCATGATCTTTGGGGAAGAGGGCTGGCGCCTGGAGTGCTGCCCGGAGGGCGACAGCGACCACCTCTCCACCGGTGACAGCCACAACGGCGTCTACGACCTCGAGCGACCTTGAGCGACGATGACTATGACAAGCCGCCATGTCGCCACGCCCGGACCAAGGAGGATAGCAAGCCGTCACGCCTCCGTGCTCCACTCAGGAGGGCGTCAAGCCGCCATGCCACCACGCCCCTGTCAAGCAGGAGGAGAACTCCGACTGAGCGTGGGTGGCGCCGGAGCCTGACCTCAGGAGTGGCGGTTGTTAGGAGGCCTTCTTTTGTTGTCCTCTTTTTTTATTTCCTACACCAAGAACCATGGAGAGCCCCACGGGGGAGTGTAATGAACTATGGCGCTTGTGCCTTTATGTTTGCGTTTTTCGTCTCATATTCTAGCTTTTATATTGCTACTAATTGAAATATTTGTGCTACCCTGGCTCAGAGAAACCGAAACGCCCCGTATTCCAGCCCAGAGATCGAGATGAAGTCTTTTGGAATACGACACTGCTTGACATAGAACAACTCAGCTCTTATTACAAAGGATAAATACAAATGTCTAATGTTACAAGGGATCACATCAGCATGGCGACACTACGCCTGTGATACTACACTTGCTCTATGCTAGCAGTGGAACAACTTGAAGCAGCGGAAATCTTCTAGCAGCGGAACAACGACGAAGGTGGAGAACTCCACTCCGCAGGGACTCTGGATGGGACACTGTCTAGCTCGCACGAACAGAAACCACGACAAGCAATCAAGCAATCACGGCATCACCTACAATCTGGCATGACACGCCAGGTCAGTACATTGAATGTACTTGCAAGGTCACAACAACCAAAAACATCAAGGTAAGACAACACCATAGCATTAAGCAGGTTAATTAAATTAACAACTACCATGATACGACAACAACTATTAATCATGATATGAAACTACTATAACACTCACTAACATCTCAATCCCAACAATAATCTCACTCTTGGCTAACCATCCAAGCAATATACCATCTCGACCACCTCGTGGTCCACATGATCACCTCGTGATCAAAACATCCATGTGACCACATCTTGATCAACATATCCACATGGTCACCTCGTGATGACATCACCAACTGAATGATCATCCTCAACATCATCTCAACATCATCATCAACATCCTGCCAAACTATTATTGCTCACATATATCATATAAATCATCTATAAGTCATTCCATCATGTGTGTGTTGATCGAACGGTGTGACCTAGAATGAACTTATACCCATGACTGAGGACGCGGCTATCGATAGCTTAAACACACACACACACACACACACACACTGCAGAGGTGGCGCACTTTACCCACACCACAGAACCCATGGCCTCACACTCCCATTTGGGTGGACCAACGGTGTTCCGACAAAACCAATCTACTGCCCTGACACTCTCCCGGCCATTCCGACCAACTCCCCTTTGGGCTAAGTCATGGGTGGCCCCATGCCTACCAAAGGCACCAACAGCCACCGTCGTGGCAAAACAAAACGGTCCCAAACAGGGACATGTGCTCATAACCAAACTCGGGCTCACAAGGCTTATGTCCGCCTACCTGATCAGGTTAGCGCGTGCCCATAACCTTCCCTAGTTGGAGGCACCGGCAAGAGGCATGACAATAGACCCAGCTAGGGCCTCCCATAAGGCAAATGTGGTTGCACTGGAAAAAGCCCGGTTTGATGGCACCTGACCAACTTAATGATGGAATTTAACCCCCAAAATATAACGGTGATAACTGATACTCCGATATCAACTATCAAACTGTAATCCAAGTCATAGCGATATCCAACAAGTAATGCAAGCATAATATCATCATACAAAAATACTCCGAAGACAACATGACACTACTATCATGATGAATCCAAGAACGATAATACTACTACTCCAATATGCATGAACAAGCTATCCAGCTAAGATCCACATGTAAACATCATCTCCGAAAATAATACTCCAAGCAGCAGAACATCAACTAGCATCATAAAGGTAATCATATTAACCACTAATAATCCAAAGGCAGTATGACATCCAAAGTAATACTCTAAAATATAATAACAGATATCATCCTGAAAACAATCATAATATCAACCACTAATACTCCAATGGCAACATGATACTCATCAACTGCAAACATAACACCTAGTGATCCAAACAATAGCATGGAAACAGCAAGATCAAAATAATACGCCGAGAAAATGCCATGCACTAAGTCATGTAGCTAAAGCAATATTTTAAACAAGTTCAAATAGATTAAACCATGTCACTGCATTACAGTGATGCAAATGGAGGGTGTGGCTTGCCTGGGGTGGAAGAAATCACCAGGAGAAAGTGCGAGAAGCTCACGGAATGAATCACCGAAAAACGTTCTCTCTCAGAGGGGGGTGATTAAGCGCCAGGGCAAAATGGTCACTTTTAGAATTTCAAAACATGGTGAGAATGATTCCATCGGAGCGGGCTCGAAGAAACAAAGAAGTGAGCTTTGGATTCACCTGATTTGGAGCTACGGGTAAAAAGATATGAATGTTTTTCTGCCAGGGACCTATCTGTAAAGAAATCATCACAAACAGGCCCTCGGCTGAAAAAACAGAAAGCACACTTTGCGGAAATACGCATTCTCCTTCGGAAAACGTATTCCTCGCTACAACAGAGAGAAAATATGCTTTAAGGAAAGGGAAACACACTTTGGCTGAAGGAGAGGAAATATACGCTTCCTACAAGCGAAAACGTACTCACGGGTTTGCGCCTCCACTTAATCCAGTCAGCAGGGTGTGGGGCCGGACCTATTCTCGCTGAAATGCAGGGCCCGCGGCCAGCTGGAAGGGAGGGGGCTGTCTCCTTCTTCTCCTCGCTCGCGCCTGCACCTGGTGAGGCAGAGTCGGCCCCGACGAGGTTGGCCGGTGACTCCGACCACTGTAGGCGGTGCTCGACCTACCCACGTGCTCAGGACGACGAGGCCGACCTGTTCCAGGGTAGCACGGTCATGGGAAAGCTCGTGAATGATGGTGCCAAGGGAGCGGGTGGTGGCTCGGCCGGAGTTGGGTTCGAGGGCAGGGTCAACCCACCGTCGAACTGAGAGAAGGGAGAGGTGCGGTGGTGAATGGGTGGAGCTCTAGTGGTGGAATGGAGGAGGGAGGGAGCTCGGCTTGGCCGAATTTGAGAGGATGGCCGCGGTGGCCGAGGCGAGCAATGGTCGCGAGGAGAGCCGTTCGAGCTTGGGGAAGAGGCTAGGTGAGTTTCTGGGAGAGTTTTGAGGTCGATGGGGTGCTCAGGAGAGGATCGGGTGGCCTTATATAGGGAGAGGGGGAGGAGGCCGAGCATGCTCGTGGCGGACGCGTGTGCGCGCGCATGAGCTCAGGGTTAGATGACGAGAGAGAACATGAGCGAGAGCTCACGGGGAAGAGGCGGCCCAGAGAGCGGAGGGAGGAAGAAGACGGCAAGCTCCAAGCCAAACCGCCACTATACGTCCGTGGGCGGGCGGCGGTTTGCGTCGGTGAGGAAGTGGACGGAGGGGGAGAGGGGTACAGAGGAACGGTAATGACGAGAGGAATACAAGGGACATGGTCACGCGCGCGAAGACGACAAGAGGAGAGCGGGCGAAACAGAAATGGCGCACTGGACGCGGCCACTGCGCACAGAGCGCGCACACAGGCTTACCAGCTGCGTGGTCACCATGAGACAATGCACATGGAGCTCACGAGAGGCAAGAAATGGTGTCTAGCATTATGTCCTTCCAATATGGAGCATTTATGAGTCCATGGATTTATCTGGGGTGCTATGGTTAAATGGTAACAAAGCTCTGAAGTTTACTGCATCAAACTTGGCAGAGCACTGCTGATCAATAGGAAACTGATTGGGTCAAATGGTGTTGTCTGGGATGATTAACTATGAAAGGAATATGATCCTGGAGGTTTTGAAGCATAATGGAGCACAAACTAATATAGTTGTTGTGTAACCCCAAAATTGGTCCAGAATCAAGATTTGGATGATGCACTCACATGGTGTTATGGAACGGGATGCAACTTGGAAAATCCTCATTATATGGACATATAAAGATGTTGTAAAAAGATCATGCCAACTGGACAGGCCAAAATGGCACTTGCTTCACAAACATCATTTCTGTCCAGGAACTTGGAATGATTTTGCTGATCAAATGGATCAACGAAATGATGCCAAATTGGGTGGAGAGATGTTTCATGGGTAGAAGAATGATCTGGTAATTTATCGGAATTTGTGAAGCAATATAAAATACTCTTGCTTCACAACCTAAAACTATTGACAGAATCAAAGATTTGGTCCTGTGCTCACATAGATGATTGGACGGGGCTGCAAATGGGTGGAAGGGGTTAATATGAGCACATGAAGGAGTTTTCAAAAGTACAACCCATTTGGATATTCCTAGCTAGTACTTCCTTCATAATGGCTTCTGTTTGACAGAAACTTCGAAAAATTGTTGAGGAAGATTGGCTAGGCAAATAAAGTTAAACTTGTGCATGAGGCAATTATTTGAACATATAAGCATGCCCAAGGAGTTTGGGAGCAATCAAGAAAAGATAGGTGATACTCCCTTCACAAAAAACCACACTGGACAGAAATGAAGAATAATTATTGGGGAATTATTATTGGGCTAGGTCAGGAAAGTTTGGGCATATTTGAGCAAGATATGACCCAAAGGAATTTTGAGAATTATTTCGGAATTTTTGGATGGACAGAAGTATAGGTTGCTTCACAACCTAGGGCAGATAGGGTTATTCCTTTAATAGAAAAAGGAATATTCCCTAGAAAATAATTTTAGGGTTTGGTCAAGGAGTGAAGTGACATGATCTTGGTAAGGTTCTGAGAATGATGAGCCACTTGGGAGGGGGAATGAGGATGATTCCCCAGGTGGCAAGGCCATAGAACCACTCCAAAAAGAAAAACAGAGCAAAAACCAGACAAATCAAAAGAAAAAGAAAAGGGCCAAAATCTAGGCTGTTACAATTCTAACCCCCTTAAAGAAATCTCGTCCTCGAGATTTGGTTGCTTAGGGAGCATGTATGACTTGAGGACACCGTTTCCAACTCGGGTATCCTTTTCCTTTATTTATTGTTCCCCCGAGAATTTCAGATGATCAACTTACCTTGGTCTAGGTGGTTTGCTTCACCATTCCCAAAATTTTGAGAGGTATTTTCTCATATACCAAATCCTTTTGCAGATGTTGAATCTCTCATATTTGTGCTGATATCTAATGGATCTAATCATAAATTTCCTTTTTCATGAAAGCCTTTTGCTTCTGCCATGGGGCTTGCTCAAACAGACGCATGTCTTCTGGGTTCCATAAATGCTGAGAATCATGGCCATTTTCTGACGGGTTCTGACTGCTCAACAGTGTTACTGATTTCTCTTGATTTGCTTCTCTGGCTTGAGCAGGAGATATTTACCAAATATTCGACTACCTTCTGTCGTGAGTGATATAACAGAATATGGATTTATAGCTATAGCATATCCCACATATTAACCTCTTGATACTGGCCTGACAGGAGTGCTGGCGGAAAGATACTTTTCATGACCTGTTGTCCATGTACTTGGTTCCGTCAGTGAGCATACCGGTTCTGAGTTGTTCGACTTTTGACTTTCTCATATTATCGGTATACCCATCTGTGGTAATAGGCTGTGATATGCTTTAACAGTGCTGCTGAGATCAAACTGCTGAGGTTGCAAAGGAATCTTGGATCTGATAGAACATACATGGATATTCCACACTGACCATGTCAAGCGGGTTAGCGGGATATGAAAATCCTTGTAAAGCATACAGGCCGTTGAGGATATGCCTTTGTGGCTCCATATGTAATTATGGCTTTCAACCGACTTGGGTATCCGGACCCTGATGGTCGCGCAAAATCATCATACCTTTGCTGTCAGTCTCATCCTTTTTACAGTCATGATTTTCTTTGTTAGGATACCTTAATGAAATAACTTGGCCAAACATGTCCTTGATTCTCCGTATGACCATGGACGTGATTAGTGCAATATTTTTGACAATATTCCTTGTACTTGTTTTCTGACCTGAGTTCGCACACATATGACATATACCTGGGGTTTGTAGCTGTACGGAGCTCATCGCTGAGGTCAATCATACAGCAAGGTGATAAGATTTTATGACATCTCCTTGTTAGTTGCGGGAATAATGACCTTGATGACCATTGTCAAGTCTGTTGATTGTGTGATGTCATCTCCAGATCTTGTCGGTCCTTGCAATTCATGAGATGTATCTTGCTTATCTTCCTTTGCCTGACTCGTGAGGATGTGGGATCCTTACTTTCCTTAGGTATATCTACTGGATCCTTGATGCATCTCGTATGGATATGACTGGGGATGCATGCTCACCATATATAAGAATCATATGCCACCGAACACTCGATCCTTGCAGTAGGCATATGTTTTGACTGAATTGTACCTCTGAAAAAATTATTGCAAGTCTGGTCCTTGAACTTCACTATCATATATTGCCAACTCACGGTGTTATCTCTTATAGCAATACTGAATACGACATGCGGTGTCGTACTGAAGAAGGCAAGGTGTCATAGGTTGAAAGCTATCCGAGTAACTTGCATGTCCGAGGATACATTCTCACCATATATGTGGAAAGATATGTAACTGAACAAGACCTATGCCTTGACTGATTGGTGCTTCTGATGAAAATGTTGCGAGTGTGATTCTTGATTGATACTACCATATATTGGGAACTCATCAGATAATCTCCGAGGATGTTGCATGGTGTGGTACTGACACAGACTGAGTGGCTTATTAGAGAAGCCATCTGAGTTGCTTGCTGAGGAAGACTTGTTAACTTCTGCTCAAGTCTTTTGTCTGGGTATCATGCAGAAGAGGGCTCTATAGCTTACACATGAAGCTTGGTCTGATTATTGTGCTAGAGAAGCTTGAGTTCCGTACTTGAGAAGTTTCTCCCCGGGTTTGCTTGTTGAGAAAAATTCATTTCCGTCTGTCAGAAGCTTTTATCGAGGTATGTTGCTGAGAAAGACATGGTATCGTGGGCCTAAAATTGTTCACATATCATGCTGAGGAAAATTGAGGAGCCTTGCATTATAAATTTCTTTCGATAGCATGTGGAAGAAGACTAAGTCTCTTACATCCAAAGCTTCATACTGAAATGCAGACTGAAATCCATACACACGCCCATAATATTCTGAGGCTGATTACTTGCATGAGAAAAATGGTTTGACTGTCTTCCTTGAGCATATCACATTCTGACTTTATTTCGGATGATAACATATTTCAAGCATCATGCATTGCTGAGCCAAAACTTTGTATATGATCCATACCTCTGCCTGAAAACATACCGTTGATCTTGCAACTGACTTGTCTTTCTGCTGGCTGGATCATAACTGCTGTGAGGATTTTGCACAGATGTAGACTCGACACTGATAGTCAATCCAATACACCATTGGTTTTCTGAGTAGACATTAATGTCATAATGCAGTTGACTGGGTAGAACAAAATGTTTAGCTGGGCTTCTTCCAAATATTTGAAATCCTTATTACTTCTTCAAGTCCGATGTCGGTTGATGAGCAACTCTTTATAGGGAGAAAATAATGTAACATCAGGGCCCAAAAAGAAAGAAGCAAACGAAAAATCAACTAAACAAAAGAACACAACAACAATCAATTCCCACACAATCAATGTCACATATTACTGCTAGTCACACAATATGCATGCCTACTTCAGCACACAAATCTCGCGGGATCTCCGGTTCTATGATCTAGCATGCTGTGACCATGTGCACTAGGACGAATAAATATGTGGAAGAGTTGCTGTAAACAGCACTACACCAAGTTCTAGCTTAGCCAGGTAGCAACCTGGACTATCTCGGAGGCGAGGTCGTACTTGGTAATCATGTAGTGGGACACGAAGGTCGCAACCACATTATTATCAAGCGGACGGAAAAAGATCCGTACTCATCCAAGAAATAGGATAGCGGGGAAAAACTGAGGCTGCTAACATTGCCCCTTTCTTGATAACTAAGATCATTAAGGGTTGCTAACACGACAAAATGAAAGAGCGATTCGGGATAGAAGCATGTCCATCACCGAAACGATAGGTGGGGCTGAAAGAAAGACATCGGTGTGATACCTGAGCACCATTTTAGCAAACAGTGTCGGGATCACTTGGCATCACTCTGCTGGGACAGAAATGACACCAAACACTGAAAGAAAAAGGAACTAGAGAAATGCAAAGGTTGAGCTGTAGGGGATCCGAACTGATGCTAGCTACACTTACCAAATAAACCGTTAGCACAAATACTAAGTTTATATGCATGCTATGCAACAAATAAATGCAGCAACCAAATGCAATCCACAAGCCAGCCTCTATGCTACCGATTTCTACCGGTTTCTACTGCTCACACTGACTAGGGCGTCCTACAGCCAGACCTGCTCAGATACCAAGCATGTGGCACCCCGGCTCAGAGAAACCGGAATGCCCCGTATTCCAGCCCAGAGATCGAGATGAAGTCTTCTGGAATACGACACTGCTTGACATAGAACAACTCAGCTCTTATTACAAAGGATAAATACAAATGTCTAATGTTACAAGGGATCACATCAGCATGGCGACACTACGCCTGTGATACTACACTTGCTCTATGCTAGCAGTGGAACAACTTGAAGCAGCGGAAATCTTCTAGCAGCGGAACAACGACGAAGGTGGAGAACTCCACTCCGCAGGGACTCTGGATGGGACACTGTCTAGCTCGCACGAACAGAAACCACGACAAGCAATCAAGCAATCACGGCATCACCTACAATCTGGCATGACACGCCAGGTCAGTACATTGAATGTACTTGCAAGGTCACAACAACCAAAAACATCAAGGTAAGACAACACCATAGCATTAAGCAGGTTAATTAAATTAACAACTACCATGATACGACAACAACTATTAATCATGATATGAAACTACTATAACACTCACTAACATCTCAATCCCAACAATAATCTCACTCTTGGCTAACCGGCCAAGCAATATACCATCTCCACCACCTCGTGGTCCACATGATCACCCCGTGATCAAAACATCCACGTGACCTCCTCGTGATAAACATATCCACATGGTCACCTCGTGACCACATCACCAACTGAATGATCATCCTCAAGATCATCTCAAAATCATCATCAACATCCTGCCAAACTGTTACCGCTCACATATATCATATAAATCATCTATAAGTCATTCCGTCATGCGCGTGTTGATCGAACAGTGTGACCTAGTACGAACTTATGCCCATGACCGAGGACGCGGCTATCGATAGCTTAAACTCTATCTCTCTCTCTCTCTCTATCTATCTCTCTCTCTCCGCAGAGGTAGCGCACTTTACCCACACCACAGAACCCATGGCCTCGTACTCCCATTCGGGGTGGACCAACGACGTTCCGACAAAACCGATCTACTGCCCTGACACTCTCCCGGCCACTCCGACCAACACCCCTTCGGGCTAAGTCATGGGTGGCCCCGTGCCTACCAAAGGCATCAACGGCCACCATCGTGGCAAAACAAAATGGTCCCAAATGGGGACATGTGCTCATAACCAAACTCGGGCTCACAAGGCTTATGTCTGCCTACCTGATTAGGGTAGTGCGTGCCCATAACCATCCCTAGTTGGAGGCACTGGCGAGAGGCATGACAATAGACCCACCTAGGTCCTCCCATAAGGAAAATGTGGTTGCACTGGAAAAAGCCCGGTTCGGTGGCACCTGACCAACTTAATGACGGAATTTAACCCGAAAAATATAACGGTGATAACTGATACTCCCATATCAACTATCAAACTGTAATCCAAGTCATAGCGATACCCAACAAGTAATCCAAGCATAATATCATCATACAAAAATACTCCAAAGACAACATGACACTACTATCATGATGAATCGAGGAATGATAATACTACTACTCCAATATGCAAGAACAAGCTATCCAACTAAGATCCACATGTAAACACCATCTCCGAAAATAATACTCCAAGCAGCAGAACATCAACTAGCATAAAAAGGTAATCATACTAATCACTAATAATCCAAAGGCAGTATGACATCCAAAGTAATACTCCAAAATATAATAACAGATATCATCATGAAGACGATCATAGTATCAACCACTAATACTCTAATGGCAACATGATACTCATCAACTGCAAACATAACTCCTAGTAATCCAAACAATAGCATGACAACAATGTAGGATCGAAAGTATGTCTAGAGGGGGGGGGGTGATTAGACTACTTGACCAAATAAAAACTTAGCCTTTTCCCAATTTTAGTTCTTGGCAGGTTTTAGCAACTTAGCACAAGTCAAGCAATCAACCTACACATGCAATTCTAGAATATAGTAGTGGAATTTAACATAATTGCATATGAAGGTAAAGGGGATGAGTTTGAGGAGGCAATCACAATTGGAGACACAGAGATTTTTGAGCCGTGGTTCCGATAGGTGGTGCTATCGTACATCCACATTGATGGAGACTTCAACCCACGAAGGGTAACGGTTCCGCGAGTCCACGGAGGGCTCCACCCATGAAAGGTCCTCGAAGAAGCAACCTTGTCTATCCCACCATGGTCGTCGCCCACGAAGGACTTGCCTCACTAGGGGTAGATCTTCACGAAGTAGGCGATCTCCTTGCCCGTAGAAACTCCTTGGTTCAACTCCACAATCTTGTCGGAGGTTCCCAAGTGACACCGAGCCAATCAAGGAGACACCACTCTCCAAGAAGTAACAAATGGTGTGTTGATGATGAACTCCTTGCTCTTGTGCTTCAAATGATAGTCTCCCCAACACTCAACTCTCTCTCACAGGATATGGATTTGGTGGAAAGAAGATTTGAGTGGAAAGCAACTTGGGGAAGGCTAGAGATCAAGATTCATATGGTAGGATTGGAATATCTTGACCTCAACACAAGTGTAGGTGGTTCTCTCTCAGAAAATATAAGTTGGAATTGTAGGCATGTTCTGATGGCTCTCTCCATGAATGAAGAGCGGGTGGAGGGGTATATATAGCCTCCACACAAAACCTAACAGTTACACACAACTTACCAATCTCGGTGGGACCGAATTGAAACTCGGTCAGACCGATTCAGTAAATCTAGTGACCGTTAGGATTTTCGATGGGACCGACATCCAACTCGGTAGGACCGATATGGTTAGGGTTAGGGCATAACGTAATCTCGGTGAGACCGATTACACAAACTCGGTGAGACCGATTTTGGTAATAAGCTAACCAGAGAGTTGGTCAGGTAAACTCGGTGGGACCAATTCGCTCATCTCGGTGGGACCGAAACGTTACGAAAGGGAAACCGAGAGTTTACATTGTAATCTCGGTGGGACCGATCGCTCATCTCGGTGAGACCAAAACGTTACAAAGGGAAACAAAGAGATTACAATCCCATCTCGGTGAGACCGAGATCCCTATCGGTGACATCGATTTGCCTAGCGTTTGTGGCAGTGGCTATGACATCTGAACTCGGTGGCGCCGGATAGAAAGAATCGGTGGGGCTGAGTGTGACTTTTGGTTTAGGTCCAATGTGGATGTGAGAAAGTAGTTGAGGGCTTTGGAGCATATCACTAAGCATTTTGAGCACGAACCTCATTAAGCAACACCTCATCCCTCCTTGATAGTATTGACTTTTCCTATAGACTCAATGTGATCTTGGATCAGTAAAATGGAAAATTTAGAGTCTTGAGCATTGATCTTGAGCCAATCCTTTTGTCCTTTGCATTTTGAGGGATCCACTTCTCTCATCCATGCCATGACAATCATTGAGCTTTCCTGAAATATTTATCTTGGAATAGTATTAGCTCAATGAGCTATATGTTGTTAGGAATTACCAAAACCACCTAGGGATAGTTGCACTTTCAATCTCCCCCTTTTTGGTAATTGATGACAACATATAGATCAAAGCTTCGACAAGTGATAATAAGATTGAAAAACGTTGTCACTTTGAGAAGTATGTGAAAAGCAAGAGCTCCCCCTAAATTTGTGCATAGTTTAAGATTTGCTTTGGATTGCAAATGCACAATGAGTTAGGATCATGGGTTACTCTTCCATGTCACATACATCTTGGTGGAGTGCTCGAAATGATAATAATTAAATACATGCACTCACCACCAGGCAAAGTGAATGATCATATGAGGATATAAGAGATAATATCATCCAATCAAGCAATAATGTAGCATAGGATATGATCAAACACATGATCATCCAAGTATCACACAAACACAGAATGTATCTCAAACAAGCAAACAAATAAAGTTCAACCCCCAAAAACAAGAGAGAACAAAAACAACACTCTCTCTCGAAGCCTATGATCTATATATTTTCTCCCGCTTTGGAAACAAGTTACCAAAAAGTTCATAAAAAATGCATAGTGTTAAATTGACTCTCAGGCTTGGTCTTGACGAGGTGGTGTAGGAATTACTCCAAGGACGAAGGCATCAGTTGAGGTTGACGGAGCTGGTGGAGTGGCTATTGGAGCTGGTGGCACTAAAGCTATTGCTGGTGTGGATGAAGTTGCTCTGGTGTCTGTAACTGGCACTACAGCAGATCTCTGACCTGTGGGCACTCTAGCAAATGTATCTATGGTAGACTTGCCCTTCTTCTCCTCCACTTCCTCCTGAAGTTGCTCAACAACTAACTGAATCTCAGTGACCTTCACATCTAAATCATAGAACTTCTGCTCTATGATTCTCTCCAAGCTCTCCTAGTTCTGAGTCAGAGTGGCCAAGCCCTTCTCAATCCTCAGAGTGGAGGCAATTAAGTAGCCAAGCTGATCTTGCTTGCTCTACAGGAAATACTGAGATGCCTCATCAATGGTTTGCATCTTTGTAGCCTTCTCAGTCCTTGCTTTCTCGTTCTTTTCTTGTGCTTGCACAGATGATGGTTCATTCTCATCCATCACTACAGTGTTGTCCTCAAAGTCTGGGTAGATGGGCAGGTGTTCCTTGTCCAAGAGATATGTGCCAGTGCCCATCTTGGAGTTAATAAGCTCCTAAATCTGTGGGGCATACCCACAACTCCTCTTTTGATCAGCAGCAGTCCTCTTGATTGTTTCCACAATCAGGCTCATGACTTTGAACTTCTCAAGCACATCAAATATGTGAAGCAAGTTGATTGCATGGCCTCTGATCCTCTTGTGATCACCTGACTTTGGCAACAGAGTATGCCTTAGGATCCAATTGATTTTTGGCAAACCTGACAATAGATAATGTACTGATCCAAACTTGTGTGTCTCAAGTGCAGCATCTGGGATCTCTCTGTACATATGTGCCATGGAGTTGTGATCCTTCTTCTTCTTGGCATAGACATCCAAGTCGTCCTCATTCTCCTTCGGAGCATTTATCTATTTTTCCCATTCTTCAACTGATGATTGGTACCTAGTACCTTCAGACATCCAGACAATCCTTCCATCTGGGTAGAAATGAGTTGTGGAGTAGAACTGCATAATAAGCTCATCATTCCACTTTGTGAGCTTCTGCCCAACAAAGTTCTCTACTCCACAAGACTTGAAACTATCATAAACTCCAGGATAGTGCTCTTCATTGTTTCTGATGTACTTCCAGTCCACCCATCTCATATCACAGACTATAGGCTTCTTGTCAAGCAGCACTGTCTCATAGAAGTCCTGATGTTCCTTTGTATGGAACCTGTAGTCCACAGCAGTCCTTTTCCTGACAGCATAGGGATCTGTCAATCTCCACTGTCTGAGTCTTGCATCCTTCCTGAGCTTCATGTCCTCAGCTACTGGATGAGCATCATTGTGATCTGGAATTTTGGGCTTCAACTTTCTCAAGACATGTGACTCATCATCATCTTCTTCTTCTACAACAGCTTCAGGCAACGGGGCCTTGTTCTTCTCTGTAGCAGGAATACTCCTGCTGTTCCTCTTGGGTGCAGCTTTGGGCTTAGGTGCAGCTGCCTTGGGAGCTTCTTTGGGCTTTAATGGAGCAAGCCCTGATCTTATATCATCTCCCATAAGCTTTTGAGCTTTAGTTGCTGGTGCAGCAACCTCTTCCTCTTCTTCCATCATAGAGGGTTTTCCAACTACTCTGGCCATAGTCTTCTTAGCTCTTTCCTTCCTTTTCTTATCAGCCACTACTTGCTCTTTGGGTTCAGATCCCAAAGTATCTTGAGTTGATCCTATGATCTTCAACATAGGTGTCCTCTTGGCTGGAACTTTCCTGTTCATGCCAGGCTTAATGGCAGCAGCTGTGCCATATTCCTTCTTCAGCACCTTCCTAGACGTGGCCTCATCCTCTTCTGCCACATAGTCCTCATCTTCAGAATCTGGGGTTCTCTTCTTTCTGGCCCTGGTGGCTGCCTTTGGCAAGTTGCTGGGTGTGCTCCTGCTACCCTCATCTGAGGTACTGGAGGAACTAGTGCCCTCACTCAAGTGAACTTCCTCTTCAGCTCTGTTCTGACTGTCACTCTGATCTGACATAGTGAAAACTCTGACAGCAGACCCTGTGAATAGGTATAGATGAGGTAGAGGGGATGAGCATCACAAAGCACAGAAGTTTTTGCAAAAGAATGAGTCAAAAACTTAGTTTTAGTTTTCCATAGAAAGCATTCCAGATCTACCGATTTGTAAACTCGGTGATACCGAAGCAGCTTTTGGAACCTAAACTAGTGAACTCGGTCAGACCGAGTCACAGTTTGGTGGCACTGAGACTGCTAGGGTTTCATAAAGTCCTGAACTCGGTCACACCGATTTGCAATTCTCGGTCAGACCGAGAATCACAAGTGCAATGGCCTAAGCCAAATCGGTGGAACCGATTTCTATAACTCGGTCGGTCCGAGATGAGTTCGGCAGAAACCTAACCCTAAATTTTCAATCAAAACTAATCTATTTCGCTGGATAGGATGATCTCAATCGTGGCAAGATACATGGCAAAACAATGTGCTAGGAATCGGAGTGAGATTAGAAAAAGTATCAAGTCCATACCCTAAGTGCAGCGGTGGACTTGCTATGGCGGCAACATAGGAGATGATTCCCGTTGACGGCGGCAGAAACCTGCGGCGGGAGGCGGCTGGCGACGAGGAGGACGATCCGGAGACCCAGGGAGGCAGAGCAGGCAGAGCGCGGGCAAAGGGATTCGGAGAAATTTCCAAATTTTGGCCCGGGGGTATATATAGCTTGACCCTGTCGGTGTGACCGAGTGGAACGACTCCGTGGCACCGAGATGCATCACTTCAAGTAGTTACTGCAACTCGGTGTGACCAAAAAGTTCAAATCAGTTGCATCGAGATTGAAAACCTAGATCGACTTAGTGATCTCGATATGACCGAGATGGATGAATCGGTCATACCAAAACGCACAAAGAAGTTTTGGAAGTTTAAGTCTATGATGAATCGGGGACTCCGAGTGCTCCTCACACAGAGTGGTTCGAATCTGACTTGATCAAACTTTGTGATGTAGCATGAATAGAGTTTGAGACAAGAATAGCATAGATAGCTAGAGAGGGTTCTTAGGCATTCTTGTCCATCCACTTGGCAAAAGAAAAGAATCCAAACAAGCAAAACAACAAGTGGATGTCCTCGAATGAGTAAAACATGCAAACGACATGCTCACACAATAAACTAGCAGATAAAATATGTGACAAAGCATGCACAACCAATTCTAGCATCTATCAAGCAATTGACGATGACTAGGTCATCTATATATGAGTATATTGACTTAGGAGTCAAATGAGAACATTTGATCATAGGTCACACTCATTATTTAAGCTCAAGTGGGGTTGCCACTTTTACATAATGCATTGATGTGTTCACATAATTAGAGTTGCTTTAACTCATTTCTTAGAGTAAAGCTCCCCCTAGATGGGAGATCCCGCCTAAGAGGGATGAACTAACCTTGGGTTTTGTCGATGATGACTTCATGTAGGTGTTGAAGATGTGGATGCTCTATGTTGATGTAGATCATTCGGAGCAATCCTTTGGAGTGAGTTACACTTTCAATACCTACACGGGTTAGTACCACAAGGAACAAACAAGGATATCCCTAGACATAGAGTGATGCTCACACAAGATGATGTCTACGAAAGCATTGGGTTACCTTGTCCCTTGTCTTACCAACAAGAGGGTTTGTGACTCCATGAACTAGTGCAAGATGTGGAAGTTGGTTGCACTTGTCCTCGCCAAAATGATAAGGGTGAAGTATGTTGGCGGAGTCACCCTCAAGAACTCTCTAGTTCTTCTTCTTCGGGATCCACACCAACTTGATGGGAATCCTTGGAGTTGTAGTCGTACTTGATGAAGTAGAACTTGATGTAGTCTTGGGAACCCACTTGACCAAGGCCTTAGGAGCTTCTTCAAATGCATCAATCTCCTCTTGAAGCTTATCCTTGCCTTTCTGCTTGTGGTCTTGTGGTGGAAGATCATCTAGAGCTTGTGTCCCTTTGAAAGAAGTAGGATCATACTTCTCTTGTTGAGGAACAAACTTCTTCGTTCAAAACCAACACCTTGGTTCTTCTGGTGCCTTCCTTGCTTGCGTACAATTTCCTCGAATTGCTTACTTCCGGCAAGACTCTTGTAAACACCTTTCTCTATAATTCCCTTCAATAAGATGTTTTCTTGCTCAAGTGTAACTTGGCTAAGAGAATCATTAGTGGAATCAAGAGAACTACTAGAAGCAACAACATTGGATTTAGCATGATGATTGTTGTTACTACTAGAGGAAGAATCTTTCTTGTTCTTGTTACTAGACTTGACTTGAGGCATGTAAGTAGATAAGAGTAAACGCTTGGCAATGTGAGAAGAACTTTTCTTGGGAATATCATCATTGATAGCCTTTAAAAACTCATGTTCTTGCTCAAGCATGAGCTTTTCAAAACGTAATTTCTCATGAGTCCTTAAAAGTTCTCGATGATCTCCTAAGATAGTTTCATGAGCTAACTTAAGAGTGTTTAGTTCTTTAGTTAGAAGCTCAATCTTGTCATTATCATTGTCATTCGTTTTATCTTGATTAGCATGATTAATTCACGTTTCATCATAGTATTCATCACTAGAGTTGTCAACAAGTAAATCATCATCACCTAGCAAGTCATCTTCATCACAATTGAAATCAACATACTTGGGATGTAATACCTTTGGGCCTTTATCCATGAAGCATCTTCCAAGTCCTTCATTTAGTGAATCAAATATGTCCTAGTAATTGGTTGACACAAGTGCTAGACCGGCAACACCTTCATCTTGAGTATGTTCTGAGTCGGAGTGATAGCTTCTCTCAGAGTGATGTTCGGAGTCGGAGCCGGATACCCATTCAACAACATGAGCTTGATATCTTTGTTTTGTGTAGCTCTTTGATGAGTTGTCCTTCCTTTCCGAATCCTTGCTTCTCCGGGATGTTCTTCGTTCATAACGATCATCTCTACTCCTTCTCTCTCTTGGTGGTGATTCTTCTCTTCTACTTCTTCTCTTAGGTGATTCTTCTCTTCTCTTGTAGGGAGCCGTACACCCATTGGAATAGTGTCTGGGTCTTCCACAATTGTAGCAATTACGCTCTCGACTCGAAGATCTTTTGTCATTGTAGGACCTTGACTTGGAACTTCTTTCCTTGCTTTCTACTCTTGTAGAACTTGTTGAAGTTCTTCACCATTAGGCTCAATTCTTCATTCAAGGTTTGTTTCTCACCTGATGATGTGGGAGCTTCACATGAGGCTTTGTAAGCACCACTTGACTTGTTGTGGAGCTCTTCCTTATCCTTGAGTGACATGTCATGAGCAACAATTCTTCTAATGACCTCTGTTGGCTTGAGATTCTTGTAATTGAGCATCATTTGGATCAATGTGCACACGGTATCATATTTTCCATCCAAGGCTCTTAGGATCTTCTTGATGATGAATTTGTCGGTCATCTCTTCACTTCCTAAGCCGGCAATCTCATTTGTGATGAGAGCAAGCCTAGAGTACATTTCAGTGACGCCTTCACCATCCTTCATCTGGAACTTGTCAAGTTGACTTTGAAGCACATCCAATTTGGATTCCTTGACGGAGTCGGTACCTTCGTGCATGTCAATCAAAGTGTCCCAAATTTCCTTTGCATTCTCAAGACGGCTGATTTTGTTGAACTCTTCGGGGCACAATCCGTTGAAGAGGATATCACAAGCTTGAGTGTTGTATTGCAGCATCTTCAACTCTTTTGCGCTAGCTTCACGGTTCGGTTCTCTCCCATCAAAGAATTCACCTTGCAAGCCAATACACACAATAGCCCATATGGCGGGGTTATGTCCAAGCCTATGCATTTTCATCTTATGCTTCCAACTAGAAAAAATAGTACCATCAAAGTAAGGACCTCTACGGTGATAATTTGCCTCGCTAGACGCCATACTCTCCTAGGTTGTGAAACCAAGGCTATGACTACCAAATACTATGGAAATCAAAGCAAATGGAGACCAAAGCTATGATACCACTTGTAGGATCGAAAGTAAGTCTAGAGGGGGGTGATTAGACTACTTGACCAAATAAAAACTTAGCCTTTTCCCAATTTTAATTCTTGGCAGGTTTTAGCAACTTAGCACAAGTCAAGCAATCAACCTACACATGCAATTCTAGAGTATAGCAGTGGAATTTAACATCATTGCATATGAAGGTAAAGGGGAGGAGTTTGAGGAGGCAAACGCAATTGGAGACACGAAGATTTTTGAGCTGTGGTTCCGATAGGTGGTGCTATCATACATCCACGTTGATGGAGACTTCAACCCACGAAGGGTAACAGTTGCCGAGTCCATGGAGGGCTCCACCCACGAAGGGTCCACGAAGAAGCAACCTTGTATATCCCACCATGGCCGTCACCCACGAATGACTTGACTCAATTGGGGTAGATCTTCACGAAGTAGGCGATCTCCTTGCCTGTACAAACTCCTTGGTTCAACTCCACAGTCTTGTCGGAGGCTCCCAAGTGACACCTAGCCAATCTAGGAGATACCACTCTCCAAGAAGTAACAAATGGTGTGTTGATGATGAAATCCTTGCTCTTGTGCTTCAAATGATAGTCTCCCCAAGTCTCAACTCTCTCTCACAGGATATGGATTTGGTGGAAAGAAGATTTGAGTGGAAAGCAACTTGGGGAAGGCTATCAATCAAGATTCATATGGTAAGATTGGAATATATTGAGCTCAATACAAGTGTAGGTGGTTCTCTCGTAGAAAATGTAAGTTGGAAGTGTAGGCATGTTCTAATGGCTCTCTCCATGAATGAAGAGGTGGTGGAGGGGTATATATAGCCTCCACACAAAATCTAACCGTTACACACAACTTACCAATCTCGGTGGGACCGAATTGAGAAACTCGGTCAGACCGATTCAGTAAATCTAGTGACCGTTAGAATTTTCGGTGGGACCGAAATGCAACTCGGTAGGACCGATATGGTTAGGGTTAGGACATAACTTAATCTCGGTGAGACCGATTACACAAACTCGGTGAGACTGATTTTGGTAATAAGCTAACCAGAGAGTTGGTCAGGTAAACTCGGTGGGAACAATTCGCTCATCTTGGTGGGACCGAAACGTTACAAAAGGGAAACAGAGAGTTTACATTGTAATCTCGGTGGGACCGATCGCTCATCTCGGTGAGACCAAAACGTTACAAAGGGAAACAGAGAGATTACAATCCCATCTCGGTGAGACCGAGATCCCTATCGGTGACACCTATTCGCCTAGGGTTTGTGGGAGTGGCTATGACATCTGAACTCGGTGGCGCCGTATAGAAAGAATCGGTGGGGCTGAGTTTGACTTTTGGTTTAGGTCCTATGTGGATGTGAGAAAGTAGTTGAGGGCTTTGGAGCATATCACTAAGCATTTTGAGCACGAACCTCATTAAGCAACACCTCATCCCTCCTTGATAGTATTGACTTTTCCTATAGACTCAATGTGATCTTGGATCAGTAAAATGGAAAATTTAGAGTCTTGAGCTTTGAGCTTGAGCCAATCCTTTTGTCCTTTGCATTTTGAGGGATCCACTTCTCTCATCCATGCCATGCCAATCATTGAGCTTTCCTGAAATATTTATCTTGGAATAGTATTAGCTCAATGAGCTATATGTTGTTAGGAATTACCAAAACTACCTAGGGATAGTTGCCCTTTTAATCTCCCCCTTTTTGGTAATTGATGACAACATATAGATCAAAGCTTCGACAAGTGATAATAAGATTGAAAAACATTGTCGCTTTGAGAAGTATGTGAAAAGCAAGAGCTCCCCCTAAATTTGTGCATAGTTTAAGATTTGCTTTGGATTGCAAATGCACAATGAGTTAGGATCATGGGTTACTCTGCCATGTCACATACATCTTGGTGGAGTGCTCGAAATGATAATAATTAAATACATGCACTCACCACCAGGCAAAGTGAATGATCATATGAGGATATAAGAGATAATATCATCCAATCAAGCAATAATGTAGCATAGGATATGATCAAACACATGATCATCCAAGTATCACACAAACGCAGAATGTATCTCAAACAAGCAAACAAATAAAGTTCAACCACCAAAAACAAGAGAGAACAAAAACAACACTCTCTCTCGAAGCCTATGATCTATATATTTTCTCCCGCTTTGGAAACAAGTTACCAAAAAGTTCATAAAAAATGCATAGTGCTAAATTGACTCTCAGGCTTGGTCTCGACGAGGTGGTGTAGGAATTACTCCAAGGATGAAGGCATCAGTTGAGGTTGATGGAGCTGGTGGAGTGGCTACTGGAGCTGGTGGCACTAAAGCTATTGCTGGTGTGGATGAAGTTGCTCTGGTGTCTGTAACTGGCACTACAGCAGATCTCTGACCTGTGGGCACTCTAGCAAATGTATCTGTGGTAGACTTGCCCTTCTTCTCCTCCACTTCCTCCTGAAGTTGCTCAACAACTAACTGAATCTCAGTGACCTTCACATCTAAATCATAGAACTTCTGCTCTATGATTCTCTCCAAGCTCTCCTAGTTCTGAGTCAGGGTGGCCAAGCCCTTCTCAATCCTCAGAGTGGAGGCAATTAAGTAGCCAAGCTGATCTTGCTTGCTCTACAGGAAATAGTGAGATGCCTCATCAATGGTTTGCATCTTTGTAGCCTTCTCAGTCCTTGCTTTCTCGTTCTTTTCTTGTGCTTGCACAGATGATGGTTCATTCTCATCCATCACTACAGTGTTGTCCTCAAAGTCAGGGTAGATGGGCAGGTGTTCCTTGTCCAAGAGATATGTGCCAGTGCCCATCTTGGAGTTAATAAGCTCCTAAATCTGCGGGGCATACCCACAACTCCTCTTTTGATCAGCAGCAGTCCTCTTGATTGTTTCCACAATCAGGCTCATGACTTTGAACTTCTCAAGCACATCAAATATGTGAAGCAAGTTGATTGCATGGCCTCTGATCATCTTGTGATCACCTAACTTTGGCAACAGAGTATGCCTTAGGATCCAATTGATTTTTGGCAAACCTGACAACAGATAATGTACTGATCCAAACTTGTGTGTCTCAAGTGCAGCATCTAGGATCTCTCTGTACATATGTGCCATGGAGTTGTGATCCTTCTTCTTCTTGGCATAGACATCCAAGTCGTCCTCATTCTCCTTAGGAGCATTTATCTATTTTCCCATTCTTCAACTGATGATTGGTACCTAGTACCTTCAGACATCCAGACAATCCTTCCATCTGGGTAGAAATGAGCTGTGGAGTAGAACTGCATAATAAGCTCATCATTCCACTTTGTGAGCTTCTGCCCAACAAAGTTCTCTACTCCACAAGACTTGAAACTATCATAAACTCCAGGATAGTGCTCTTCATTGTTTCTGATGTACTTCTAGTCCACCCATCTCATATCACAGACTATAGGCTTCTTGTCAAGCAGCACTGTCTCATAGAAGTCCTGATGTTCCTTTGTATGGAACCTGTAGTCCACAGCAGTCCTTTTCCTGACAGCATAGGGATCTGTCAATCTCCACTGTCTGAGTCTTGCATCCTTCCTGAGCTTCATGTCCTCAGCTACTGGATGAGCATCATTGTGATCTGGAATTTTGGGCTTCAACTTTCTCAAGACATGTGACTCATCATCATCTTCTTCTTCTACAACAGCTTCAGGCAACGGGGCCTTGTTCTTCTCTGTAGCAGGAATACTCCTGCTGTTCCTCTTGGGTGCAGCTTTGGGCTTAGGTGCAGCTGCCTTGGGAGCTTCTTTGGGCTTTAATGGAGCAAGCCCTGATCTTATATCATCTCCCATAAGCTTTTGAGCTTTAGTTGCTGGTGCAGCAACCTCTTCCTCTTCTTCCATCATAGAGGGTTTTCCAACTACTCTGGCCATAGTCTTCTTAGCTCTTTCCTTCCTTTTCTTATCAGCCACTACTTGCTCTTTGGGTTCAGATCCCAAAGTATCTTGAGTTGATCCTATGATCTTCAACATAGGTGTCCTCTTGGCTGGAACTTTCCTGTTCATGCCAGGCTTAATGGCAGCAGCTGTGCCATATTCCTTCTTCAGCACCTTCCTAGACGTGGCCTCATCCTCTTCTGCCACATAGTCCTCATCTTCAGAATCTGGGGTTCTCTTCTTTCTGGCCCTGGTGGCTGCCTTTGGCAAGTTGCTGGGTGTGCTCCTGCTACCCTCATCTGAGGTACTGGAGGAACTAGTGCCCTCACTCAAGTGAACTTCCTCTTCAGCTCTGTTCTGACTGTCACTCTGATCTGACATAGTGAAAACTCTGACAGCAGACCCTGTGAATAGGTATAGATGAGGTAGAGGGGATGAGCATCACAAAGCACAGAAGTTTTTGCAAAAGAATGAGTCAAAAACTTAGTTTTAGTTTTCCATAGAAAGCATTCCAGATCTACCGATTTGTAAACTCGGTGATACCGAAGCAGCTTTTGGAACCTAAACTAGTGAACTCGGTCAGACCGAGTCACAGTTTGGTGGCACCGAGACTGCTAGGGTTTCATAAAGTCCTGAACTCGGTCACACCGATTTGCAATTCTCGGTCAGACCGAGAATCACAAGTGCAATGGCCTAAGCCAAATCGGTGGAACCGATTTCTATAACTCGGTCGGTCCGAGATGAGTTCGGCAGAAACCTAACCCTAAATTTTCAATCAAAACTAATCTATTTCGCTGGATAGGATGATCTCAATCGTGGCAAGATACATGGCAAAACAATGTGCTAGGAATCGGAGTGAGATTAGAAAAAGTATCAAGTCCATACCCTAAGTGCAGCGGTGGACTTGCTATGGCGGCAACATCGGAGATGATTCCCGTTGACGGCGGCAGAAACCAGCGGCGGGAGGCGGCTGGCGACGAGGAGGACGATCTGGAGACCCAGGGAGGCAGAGCAGGCAGAGCGCGGGCAAAGGGATTCGGAGAAATTTCCAAATTTTGGCCCGAGGGTATATATAGCTTGACCCTATCGGTGTGACCGAGTGGAACGACTCCGTGGCACCGAGATGCATCAATGCATCACTGCAAGTAGTTACTGCAACTCGGTGTGACCAAAAAGTTCAAATCAGTTGCATTGAGATTGAAAACCTAGATCGACTTAGTTATCTCGGTATGACCGAGATGGATGAATCGGTCATACCAAAACGCACAAAGAAGTTTTGGAAGTTTAAGTCTATGGTGAATCGGGGACTCCGAGTGCTCCTCACACAGAGTGGTTCGAATCTGACTTGATCAAACTTTGTGATGTAGCATGAATAGAGTTTGAGACAAGAATAGCATAGATAGCTAGAGAGGGTTCTTAGGCATTCTTGTCCATCCACTTGGCAAAAGAAAAGAATCCAAACAAGCAAAACAACAAGTGGATGTCCTCGAATGAGTAAAACATGCAAACGACATGCTCACACAATAAACTAGCAGATAAAGTATGTGACAAAGCATGCACAACCAATTCTAGCATCTATCAAGCAATTGACGATGACTAGGTCATCTATATATGAGTATATTGACTTAGGAGTCAAATGAGAACATTTGATCATAGGTCATACTCATTGTTTAAGCTCAAGTGGGGTTGCCACTTTTACATAATGCATTGATGTGTTCACATAATTAGAGTTGCTTTAACTCATTTCTTAGAGTAAAGCTCCCCCTAGATGTGAGATCCCGCCTAAGAGGGATGAACTAACCTTGGTTTTTGTCGATGATGACTTCATGTAGGTGTTGAAGATGTGGATGCTCTATGTTGATGTAGATCATTCGGAGCAATCCTTTGGAGTGAGTTACACTTTCAATACGTACACGGGTTAGTACCACAAGGAACAAACAAGGATATCCATAGACATAGAGTGATGCTCACACAAGATGATGTCTATGAAAGCATTGGGTTACCTTGTCCCTTGTCTTACCAACAAGAGGGTTTGTGACTCCATGAACTAGTGCAAGATGTGGAAGTTGGTTGCACTTGTCCTCGCCAAAATGATAAGAGTGAAGTATGTTGGCGAAGTCACCCTCAAGAACTCTCTAGTTCTTCTTCTTCGGGATCCACACCAACTTGATGGGAATCCTTGGAGTTGTAGTCATACTTGATGAAGTAGAACTTGATGTAGTCTTGGGAACCCACTTGACCAAGGCCTTAGGAGCTTCTTCAAATGCATCAATCTCCTCTTGAAGCTTATCCTTGCCTTTCTGCTTGTGGTCTTGTGGTGGAAGATCATCTAGAGCTTGTGTCCCTTTGAAAGAAGTAGGATCATACTTCTCTTGTTGAGGAACAAACTTCTTCTTTCAAAACCAACACCTTGGTTCTTCCGGTGCCTTCCTTGCTTGCGTACAATTTCCTCGAATTGCTTACTTCCGGCAAGACTCTTATAAACACCTTTCTCTATAATTCCCTTCAATAAGCTGTTTTCTTGCTCAAGTGTAACTTGGCTAAGAGAATCATTAGTGGAATCAAGAGAACTACTAGAAGCAACAACATTGGATTTAGCATGATGATTGTTGTTACTACTAGAGGAAGAATCTTTCTTGTTCTTGTTACTAGACTTGACTTGAGGCATGTAAGTAGATAAGAGTAAACACTTGGCAATGTAAGAAGAACTTTTCTTGGGAAGATCATCATTGATAGCCTTTAAAAACTCATGTTCTTGCTCAAGGTTGAGCTTTTCAAAACGTAATTTCTCATGAGTCCTTAAAAGTTCTCGATGATCTCCTAAGATAGTTTCATGAGCTAACTTAAGAGTGTTTAGTTCTTTAGTTAGAAGCTCAATCTTCTCCTTATCATTGTCATTCGTTTTATCTTTATTAGCATGATTAATTCACGTTTCATCATAGTATTCATCACTAGAGTTGTCAACAAGTAAATCATCATCACCAAGCAAGTCATCTTCATCACAATTGAAATCAACATACTTGGGATGTAATACCTTTGGGCCTTTAGTCATGAAGCATCTTCCAAGTCCTTCAATTATTGAATCAAATATGTCGTAGGAATTGGTTGACACAAGTTCTAGACCGGCAACACCTTCATCTTGAGTATGTTTTGAGTCGGAGTGATAGCTTCTCTCAGAGTGATGTTCGGAGTCGGAGCCGGATACCCATTCAACAACATGAGCCTGATATCTTCGTTTTGTGTAGCTCTTTGATGACTTGTCCTTCATTTCCGAATCCTTGCTTCTCCGGGATGTTCTTCATTCATAACGATCATCTCTACTCCTTCTCTCTCTTGGTGGTGATTCTTCTCTTCTACTTCTTCTCTTAGGTGATTCTTCTCTTCTCTTGTAGGGAGCCGTACACCCATTGGAATAGTGTCCGGGTCTTCCACAATTGTAGCAATTACGCTCTCGACTCGAAGATCTTTTGTCATTGTAGGACCTTGACTTGGAACTTCTTTCCTTGCTTTCTACTCTTGTAGAACTTTTTGAAGTTCTTCACCATTAGGCTCAATTCTTCATTCAAGGTTTGTTTCTCACCTGCTGATGTGGGAGCTTCACATGAGGCTTTGTAAGCACCACTTGACTTGTTGTGGAGCTCTTCCTTATCCTTGAGTGACATGTCATGAGCAACAATTCTTCTAATGACCTCTGTTGGCTTGAGATTCTTGTAATTGAGCATCATTTGGATCAATGTGCACACGGTATCATATTTTCCATCCAAGGCTCTTAGGATCTTCTTGATGATGAATTTGTCGGTCATCTCTTCACTTCCTAAGCCGGCAATCTAATTTGTGATGAGAGCAAGCCTAGAGTACATTTTAGTGACGCCTTCACCATCCTTCATCTGGAACTTGTCAAGTTGACTTTGAAGCACATCCAATTTGGATTCCTTGACGGAGTCGGTACCTTCGTGCATGTCAATCAAAGTGTCCCAAATTTCCTTTGCATTCTCAAGACGGCTGATTTTGTTGAACTCTTCGGGGCATAATCCGTTGAAGAGGATATCACAAGCTTGAGTGTTGTATTGCAGCATCTTCAACTCTTCTGCGCTAGCTTCATGGTTCGGTTCTCTCCCATCAAAGAATTCACCTTGCAAGCCAATACACACAATAGCCCATATGGCGGGGTTATGTCCAAGCCTATGCATTTTTATCTTATGCTTTCAACTAGAAAAATTAGTACCATCAAAGTAAGGACCTCTACGGTGATAATTTGCCTCGCTAGACGCCATACTCTCCTAGGTTGTGAAACCAAGGCTATGACTACCAAATACTATGGAAATCAAAGCAAATGGAGACCAAAGCTATGATACCACTTGTAGGATCAAAAGTAAGTCTAGAGGGGGGGTGATTAGACTACTTGACCAAATAAAAACTTAGCCTTTTCCCAATTTTAATTCTTGGCAGGTTTTAGCAACTTAGCACAAGTCAAGCAATCAACCTACACATGCAATTCTAGAGTATAGCAGTGGAATTTAACATCATTGCATATGAAGGTAAAGGGGAGGAGTTTGAGGAGGCAAACGCAATTGGAGACACGAAGATTTTTTAGCCGTGGTTCCGATAGGTGGTGCTATCATACATCCACGTTGATGGAGACTTCAACCCACGAAGGGTAACAGTTGCCGAGTCCATGGAGGGCTCCACCCATGAAGGGTCCACGAAGAAGCAACCTTGTATATCCCACCATGGCCGTCGCCCACGAAGGACTTGACTCACTAGGGGTAGATCTTCACGAAGTAGGCGATCTCCTTGCCCGTACAAACTCCTTGGTTCAACTCCACAATCTTGTCGGAGGCTCCAAAGTGACACCTAGCCAATCTAGGAGACACCACTCTCCAAGAAGTAACAAATGGTGTGTTGATGATGAAATCCTTGCTCTTGTGCTTCAAATGATAGTCTCCCCAAGTCTCAACTCTCTCTCACAGGATATGGATTTGGTGGAAAGAAGATTTGAGTGGAAAGCAACTTGGGGAAGGCTATCAATCAAGATTCATGTGGTAGGATTGGAATATCTTGAGGTCAATACAAGTGTAGGTGGTTCTCTCGTCGAAAATGTAAGTTGGAAGTGTAGGCATGTTCTGATGGCTCTCTCCATGAATGAAGAGGTGGTGGAGGGTTATATATAGCCTCCACACAAAATCTAACCGTTACACACAACTTACCAATCTCGGTGGGACCGAATTGAGAAACTCGGTCAGACCGATTCAGTAAATCTAGTGACCGTTAGAATTTTCGGTGGGACCGACATGCAACTCGGTAGGACCGATATGGTTAGGGTTAGGGCATAACTTAATCTCGGTGAGACCGATTACACAAACTCGGTGAGACTGATTTTGGTAATAAGCTAACCAAAGAGTTGGTCAGGTAAACTCGGTGGGACCGATTCGCTCATCTCGGTGGGACCGAAACGTTACGAAAGGGAAACAGAGAGTTTACATTGTAATCTCGATGGGACCGATCGCTCATCTCGGTGAGACCGAAACGTTACGAAGGGAAACAGAGAGATTATGATCCCATCTAGGTGAGACCGAGATCCCTATCGGTGAGACCGATTTGCCTAGGGTTTGTGGCAGTGGCTATGACATCTGAACTCGGTGGCACCGGATAAAAAGAATCGGTTGGGCCGAGTTTGACTTTTGGTTTAGGTCATATGTGGATGTGAGAAAGTAGTTGAGGGCTTTGGAGCATATCACTAAGCATTTTGAGCAAGAACCTCATTAATCAACACCTCATCCCTCCTTGATAGTATTGGCTTTTCCTATAGAGTCATTGTGATCTTGGATCAGTAAAATAGAAAATGTAGAGTCTTGAGCTTTGAGCTTGAGCCAATCCTTTTGTCCTTAGCATTTTGAGGGATCCACTTCTCTCAACCATGCCATGCCAATCATTGAGCTTTCCTGAAATATTTATCTTGGAATAGTATTAGCTCAATGAGCTATATGTTGTTAGGAATTACCAAAACCACCTAGGGATAGTTGCACTTTCAATCTCCCCATTTTTGGTAATTGATGACAACATATAGATCAAAGCTTCGACAAGTGATAATAAGATTGAAAAATGTTGTCGCTTTGAGAAGTATGTGAAAAGCAAGAGCTCCCCCTATATTTGTGCATAGTTTAAGATTTGCTTTGGACTGCAAGTGCACAATGAGTTAGGATCATGGGTTACTCTTCCATGTCACATACATCTTGGTGGAGCGCTCGAAATGATAATAATTAAATACATGCACTCACCTCCAAGCAAAGTGAGTGATCATATGAGGATATAAGAGATAATATCATCCAATCAAGCAATAATGTAGCATAGCATATGATCAAACACATGATCATCCAAGTATCACACAAACGCAGAATGTATCTCAAACCAGCAAACAAATAAAGTTCAACCACCAAAAACAAGAGAGAACAAAAACAACACTCTCTCTCGAAGCCTATGATCTATACATTTTCTCCCCCTTTGGCAACAAGTTACCAAAGAGTTCATAAAAAATGCATAGTGCTAAATCGACTCTCAGGCTTGGTCTTGATGAGGTGGCATAGAAATGACTCCAAGGACGAAGGCATCAGTTGAGGTCGATGGAGCTGGTGGAGTGGCTACTGGAGCTGGTGGCACTGAAGTTGTTGCTAGTGCAGATGAAGTTGCTCTGGTGTTCGTAACTGGCACTACAGCAGATCTCTGACCTCTGGGCACTCTAGCAAATGTATCTATGGTAGACTTGCCCTTCTCGTCCTCCACTTCCTCCTGAAGTTGCTCAACAACTGACTGAATCTCAGTGACCTTCACATCTATATCACAGAACTTCTGCTCTATGATTCTCTTCAAGCTCTCCTGGTTCTGAGTCAGGGTGGCCAAGCCCTTCTCAATCCTCCGAGTGGAGGCAATTAAGTAGCCAAGCTGATCTTGCTTGCTCTTCAGGAAGTACTGAGATGCCTCATCAATGGTTGGCATCTTTGCAGCCTTCTCAGTCCTTGCTTTCTCCTTCTTTTCTTGTGCTTGCACAGATGATGGTTCATTCTCATCCATCACTACAGTGTTGTCCTCAAAGTTTGGGTAGATGGGCAGGTGTTCTGTGTCCAAGAGATATGTGCCAGTGCCCATCTTGGAGCTATGAGCTTGAGCCAATCCTTTTGTCCTTAGCATTTTGAGGGATCCACTTCTCTCATCCATGCCATGCCAATCATTGAGCTTTCCTGAAATATTTATCTTGCAATGGTATTAGCTCAATGAGCTATATGTTGTCAGGAATTACCAAAACCACCTAGGGATAGTTGCACTTTCAAACAGCAAGATGAAAATAATACTCCAAGAAAATGCCATGCACTAAGTCATGTAGCTAAAGCAACATTTTAAACAAGTTCAAATACACTAAACGATGTCACTACATTACAGTGATGCAAATGGAGGGTGTTGCTTGCCTGGGGTGGAAGAAATCACTAGGAGAAAGTGCGAGAAGCTCACGGAACGAATCGTCGAAAAACGTTCTCCCTCAAAGGGGGGTGATTAAGCGCCAGGACAAAATGGTCACTTTTAGAATGTCAAAACATGGTTGGAATGATTCCATCAGAACAGGCTCAACGAAACAAAGAAGTGGGCTTTGGATTCACCTGATTTGGAGCTATGGGTAAAAAGATATGAATGTTTTTCTGGCAGGGACCTATCTGTAAAGAAATCATCACAAACAGGCTCTCGGCTGGAAAAAACAGAAAGTGCACTTTGCGTAAATACACCTTATCCTTTGAAAAATGTATTCCTCACTGCAACAGAGAGAAAATATGCTTTCAGGAAAGGGAAACACACTTTAGCTGAAGGAGAGGAAATATACGCTTCCTACAAGCGAAAACGTACTCACGGGTTTGCGCCTCCACTTAATCCAGTCAGCAGGGTGCGGGGCTGGACCTATTCTTGCTGACACGCGGGGCCCATGGCTAGCTGGCAGGGAGGGGGTCGTCTCCTTCTTCTCCTTGCTCGCGACCGCACCTGGTGGAGGCAGAGCCGACCCCGACGAGGTTTGTCGGCGACTCCGGTCACCGTAGGCGGTGCCCGACCTACCCACGTGTTCAGGGCAACAAGACCGACCCATTCCAGGGTAGCACGATCACCAGAAAGCATGGTAATGGCGATGGTGAGGGCTGCGGCGGCTGGCGGCTCTAGCGGAGTTGGGGTCGAGGCCAGGGTCGACCCGCCGTCGAACTGAGAGAAGGGAGAGGTGCACTAGTGAATGGGTGGAGCTCTAGCGGTGGAATGGAGGAGGGAGGGAGCTTGGCTTGGCCGAATTTGAGAGGATGGCTGCGGTGGCCAAGGCAAGCAATGGTCGCGAGGAGAGCCGCTCGAGCTCGGGGTAGAGGCTAGGCGGGGTTCTGGGAGAGTTTTGAGGTAGATGGGGTGCTCGGGAGAGGCTCGGGTGGCCTTATATAGGAAGAGGGGGAGGAGGCCGAGCATGCGTCACTACGGACGCATGTACGGCACCGCAGACGCGTGTGCGCATGCATGAGCTTGGGGTTAGGCGATGAGAGAGAACAGGAGGGAGAACTCACAGGGAAGAGGCGCCCAAGGGAGCGGAGGGAGGAAGAAGACGACGAGCTCCAAGCCAAACCGCCACTGTACGTTCGTGGGCATGCGGCGGTTTGGATCGGTGAGGAAGTGGGCGGAGGGGGAGAGGGGTCCAGGGGAACAATGATGACGAGAGGAAGACAATGGACATGGTCACGCGCGCGAAGACGACGAGAGGGGAGCGGACGAAGCAGAACCGGTGCGCTGGACGTGGCCACTATACAAAGAGCGCGCGCGCAAGCTTGCCAGCTGCGCGGTCACCACGGGACAATGCACAGGGAGCTCACATGAGGCAAGAAAATGGTGTCTAGCATTATGTCCTTCCAAGATGGAGCATGTATGAGTCCATGGATTGATCTGGGGTGCTATGGTTAAATGGTAACTAAGCTCTAAAATTTACTGCATCAAACTTGTCAGAGCACTTCTGATCAACAGGAAACTGATTGGGTCAAATGGTGTTGTCTGGGATGATTAACTATGAAAGGACTATAATCCTGGAGGTTTTGAAGCATAATGGAGCACATACTAATATAGTTGCTGTGTAACCCCAAAATTGGTCCAGAATCAAGATTTGGATGATGCATTCACATGGTGTTATGGAATGGGATGCAACTTGGCAAATCATCATTATATGGACATATAAAGATGTTGTAAAAAGATCATGCCAAATGGACAAGCCAAAATGGCACTTGCTTCACAAATATCATTTATGTCCAGGAACTTGGAATGGTTTTGGTGATCAAATGGATCAATGAACTGATGCCAAATTGGGTGGATAGATGTTTTATGGGTAGAAGAATGATCTGGTAATTTATCAGAATTTTTGAAGAAATATAAAATACTCTTGCTTCACAACCTGAAAATATTGCCAGAATCAAATATTTGGTCCTGTGCTCACATAGATGATTGGATGGGGCTGAAAATGCGTGGAAGGGGTTAATATGAGAACATGAAGGAGTGTGCAAAAGTACAACTCATTTGGATATTCCTAGCTAGTACTTCCTTCAAAATGGCTTATGTTTGACAGAAACTTTGAAAAATTGCTGAGGAAGATTGGCTAGGCAAATAAAGTTGAACTTGTGCATGAGGCAATGATTTCAACATATAATCATGCCCAAGGAATTTGGGAGCAATCAAGAAAACAGAGGTGACACTCCCTTCACAAAAAACCACACTGGACAAAATTGAAGAATAATTATTGGGGAATTATTATTGGGCTAGGTCAGGAAAGTTCGGGCATATTTGAGCAACATATGACCCAAAGGAATTTTGAGAATTATTTCGGAATTTTTGGATGGACAGAAGTATATTTTGCTTCACAACACAAGGCAGATAGGGTTATTCCTATAATAGAAAAAGGAATATTCCCTAGAAAATAATTTTAGGGTTTGGTCAAGGAGTGAAGTGACATGATCTTGGCAAGGTTCTGAGAATGATGAGCCACTGGGGAGGGGGAATGAGGATGATTCCCCAGGTGGCAAGGCCACATAACCACTCCAAAAAGAAAAACAGAGCAAAAACCAGACAAATCAAAAGAAAAAGAAAAAGGGCCAAAATCCGGGCTGTTACAATATTCCTGCCCGTCGCGATTAGGATAACTTAGCTTGGTGTGCTCATGGCGGGTTCCTGCATCGTGAGGGTGCCCTCCTCTGGGGCTCGCCTCCCGCTCCCGCGAGGATAGTGTTGGCGTGCTGAGGCGGTTTGGAGACCTTGTCGAGGTGGTTTCTTCCTTGCGGACATGATGGCTTTGGAGCCTCGAGAGGTGCCCGCTGCCGACGAGGCCTCTAGGGGGGTCGCGAGGGTTTAGGGCCTCCGGAGGTATCGCCACAAGGTGTCTCACCCCGCGAAGGCATCAACGTGCTTTACGCAAGGTTCCTCGAGAGACAAAGCATGATGGTTCTTTCCTCGGCCATCCTTTTCCTGCGGCTATCTTGGGTAGAGCCCCCGAGCGAGAGTCGATCGTCGCTGGTATGCCAGGCCGCGATGCCCGGCATGGCCAGGAGATGAGCGCTCCCGAGGCCGGGGGCCGGACGCAGAATGTGCCCGCCGGCTCGCTCGAGGCCGTCGTGCGAGGACTAGGACGCCAAGGTCTTGGTGAGGTGTGCATGCGGGTAGGCCCGCGATGTTGTTACTTGGGCCCTCACGGGGCTCAAGCATGCACACCATGTCCAATAGCCCCCGCTCGCGGGGCGTGTGCGAGAGAGAGAGAGAGAGAGAGAGAGAGCTGGTAGGTGCCAAACCTCTTAAAAAGAAGAACCAAGACGGGAAACGCTGCAAGGAGAAAAAACTCCGACCCCTTTTTCGAATAAAGATGCAAAAACTTCCAACTTCATTCCAAAAAGTGGCAAATTTGGTTACAAGAGCAAGCAAAGAAACAGCCGCGTCCGGTGCCTACACTAGTTGTCTAGTCTTCCCACCAGTGCGGAGCATGGGACCTCCACTAGGCGTGCGCATAGTCATTGATTGACCATGTCGTCCACTAGCGCGAAGCATGGGGCTTCCACTTGAGCGTGGGTGGGAGCTCCCGCGGGGCCGAGGAGTGACACACCGGGAGACTCCGGGGCATGTACAACCCCACTCATTATTACGTGAGAGTGTCACGGGTAGAACTTGTGGAGATGCTTGATGTTCGAAGATTTTTGGATGCAGACCCCGTCCTGCGTCTCCAAGCGTACGACGCGAGGTCTAGAGATGCGGGCGACCCTAAATGGGCCCTCCCACATGGGCAAGAGCTTGTTGAGGCTCTCCCTAGAGAGGACCCGCCTCAGGACGTGGTCTCCAACTTCGAGGGTCCTGGAGCGGATGATGCGCAGTGGTAGTGCGGGAGTGCATGCTAGTACCTTGCTGCACGGAGCGAGGCCTGGCAGCGGGCCTCCTTCCTGAGCACAAGATCTGTTCCCCGCAAGGCATCCTAACGTGCCTCGTCAAATTCTAGGACCCGCGGGGAGCAATGCTTGACCTCGTGCGGGAGGACCGCCTCAGCCCCGTAGATGAGGAAGAACGGGGTCTCGCCGGTGAGCTTAGTCGCCATGGTGCGGATGGACCACAACACGGACTTGAGTTCACCCAGCCAACCCCTGCCGCATGCCTCAAGCTTCTTCTTGGCTCCTCATCTTGAAGCCCCTCAGGACCTTCACATTGGCGCGCTCAACCTGGTCGTTGCTTCGTGGGTGCGCCACCGAAGCGTAGCATATCTGCGTCCAAGGTTAGCACAATACCAGGATATCTGGTGCCAAACCATTGCCCGTTTTCTTATATATTCGATAATCGAGCTTCCTATCTTTGTGGCATTGATTGTACAAGTTTGTGAAGAGGGCTGGACAAGTAGAATGAGGGAAAGCGACTCCTATTAAAAGAGTCAAGTCTGCAGGGTTCCCTAAATTCCCCAGGAATCAAGTGGGACCAGTAGATCGTTGTTAATTCGGTGGTTGGTCCTCCCCCTAATAAGTACCTTCCAAGAATTGGGCCAATTAGTTCAAGCAGTACCAAATCACAAAGAATGGTTGAGTTTTCTAATTCATCTACTATTCTATTTTTTTGCATTTCTAGAATAGCGTTGGAGCAGGGACACACATTTCTGCCCGAGTTCCAATAGCAAACCAAATACGTGAATCAGATCAAAAGCACGTTTCTGTGAATTATCAAAACTAATTTACTGGGCGCAGAAGTTTCTGATTTTCAGCAGGATCAACACAACTATCACCGTAAGCTATCCTAAAGGTTCAACTTGGCACAAACACTAATTAAAACATAAAACCACATCTAACCAGAGGCTAGATGAATTACTCCCTCCATTCCTAAATATAGGGTGTATAGTTTTTGGCACAGAAATTAAAGAACGCACATGGAGGGAAAATTTCACAAGTTTTGGGTAAGATTACACCTGACAAATTGACATGAGTAAGTAGAGGAGATTTCCTGATATAATGAAATATAATCAAATTCCTAAAAAATATTCAAACGAGTGGTGCAACTCAATGCACCTTATATTTTGGATTTTTTTCTCAAAAATCTATACACCTTATATCAAGGAATGGAAGGGAGTGTTTATTACTAAACAGGAACAAAAAAGCAAGGAACAAAAAATAAAATTGGATTGCCTCCCAACAAGCATTGTTGTTTAACGCCCTTAGCTAGGCATAAAAACACGAATAGATCTAGGTATTGACATATTTGGTATGCAATCCATAAGTGGCTCTCATAATAGATTCATATGGCAATTTAATTTCCTTCCTAGTAAAGTGTTCCATGCCTTTCCTTAATGTAAATTGGAATCTAATGTTTCCTTATTTCATATCAATAATTGCACCAATCGTTCTAAGGACAGGTCTGTCGGTGTTCTGGGAACGGGGGTACCCAGACTTGCTTGCCTGCGGCCTGCGGCGTGGCTCGAGGAGTGGCTTAGTACGGCCCATCTTCATCAACACAAGATCAAGACCCTCGCGAGGGGCCAAGCCTCGCGGGGCGGATGACAGGAAGCTTCCTCAGGCACGGCCTCATCAGGCTGGCTCGCGAGGAGGCGGAGAGATCAAGGTGGGGTACCTCATGAGGTGCCCGTGACACAAGCCATGACGACCAAAGCCAGGCGGGCGCCGGCCTGCGCAGAGTCCTTGTTTCCTCTTTGGTGGAAAGGGAGCAAGCGCAGGCAAGAGTATCAAGAAAAGGCAACCATTTCGGTGCAACAAGACCAAGACCAGCAGAACGGAAGGATGGAGGTCATCGTGGAGCCCAAGCCGGCGTCACCGCCAGAGTCTTTGGCAGGGGAGGACCGACTTTAGTCAGGACAAGTGTACTAGATGTTCCCCTTCAAAATGGCCAATTGTTGGCGCCCTTCCCGCTCAATATTTGGGAAGAGGCCCAGGGCCTCGCTCTATAAATAGGACTAGCCACTCTCAAGGCAGGGGGATCGAGCAGTTGAACCCTAGCCAGAACCACCGACGCAAGAACACCCCTCGCGAGGCAGTTCTTCCTTGTATTGTTCATCATCAGCCCCTGAGGCAATCCACCACACCACAAACTAGAGTAGGGTATTTCACCACAATGGTGGCCCGAACTAGTATAAACCTCGTGTCCCCTTTGTTGTTCTTCGTGTAGTTTAGATCCTTGCGAGGCGACGAGACATAGGTAGGTAGGAGATGTGATCCCCACATGCACCCCAGAGTTCGAACCTACAGGGACTGCCAGAACCCGAAATCCGACGTTTGGCGCACCAGGTAGGGGTGCGTCGGAATCCCTCTCCCGCCACCTCACGTCCCGTCGCATCATCATCGCCATGTCCGATGACCCAACGGGAAATCCAGATCCCTGGGCGGCCTGGCCTACCTGCACAGATTCGCTCGCCCAGGGCGACCTCAACCCTGTGCCCCAGGCAGCCCGCGGTCCGCAGGCCTCTGCGGGCCGTGGGCGACGTGGTCAGGCAACGTCAGCTCTCACGCCGCGGCAGGTGCAGTCAGCGGCGAGGGCCTCAAGCCACACCGCGGCCACGGCGACATACACCTGGCGAGAGCAGGCGAACTCAAGGGCCGCGCTCACGGTGGCCCGAGAGTTGCTGCAATGCAGGCTGTTGGAGGGCGGCCATGACGTGCTGCTAGAGCGGGTGGCAGAGCTCCTGGGCTTCACCGCCTCGGGGGCTCACCCCTTCTGCACCCAGCCGCAGCCTTAGGTCCAAGGCGGACCGCATGAGGGCCCCGCACGTGCCCGCGCAGCCCTGAGCGAATTCCAAGGCTACCCCAACGCCAACCTGGCCATCAGCATCAGGCTAGCAACGACGCTGCCTCCGCCTCCGGCCAGCGAAGGAGGACTCGCCTCAGCACACGGTCCCAGTGGACCACCGCGCTACCACCCCCAGGTTGGCACATCAAGCAGGACTGCGTGGCACACGAGGCACTACGGCGAAGCATTCGGGGCGGCAGCCCCGGAAGCGTACGTGCCCCACATGATGGAACGAGGGCACAGGCAGAAGGAAGCCCATGGCTCGTTCCTCGGCCCAAGCTGGGGGGAAGAAACACCAGAATCTGAGCTCTTTCAGGAGCCCTGGGAAAGTCCCATCGACCGCGCTGGAGGCAGTGGCTACCGGGTACCGTTAATTCCTCAGGAGCAGGCTTACGCTAACCATGGATCACAGGAGGTACTGGTCGTCTCGGTGGATGGCTGCCCCAATCCAGCAGCCTCCTACCCCTCACGAGGAGGGCACCGGGGGCTGCAGGAAAGGGGCCGAGATCCGGCATCAGCACCGCGGCGTTCGGAGCAAGGCGTCCTCAGGAGGTAGGCCCTCTGCCGGGGAGGCGCCTCAGAGTCTGCCCCCGGCAGAGGACCCGTGGTGGTGGGGGAACCGCTGGCGACCGCTCTATCCCATCAGCGGCGTCCTCGATCTCCGGCCGTCGTCGATGACAGTAGAGTGTGGCGCAAGGCGGGGCCCTCGTCTGGCGATATGAAGCAAGGCCGGTACTTTTGAAGAACGCCCAGTGCCTGTGAAGCTCGCCGCCCCGTGACACTCTCACGTAATAATGAGTGAGGCTGTACACGCCCCGGAGTCTCCGGAGAGCCGCCCTCGGGCCTCGGGGGCTCCCGCCCACGCCCAGTGGCAGCACTTAGCTCCACGCTGGTGAGAAGACGTCGAAGACTAGACTAGGTGCCGGACGCGGCCTTTCTAGTTTTTTTTTTGCCTTTTTGTCATTTTCTCCCCTGTTTGAATTTAAGTTGGTTTTGAGCTCGAGACTTGCGTGTGTTAGGGGAAGGGGTGTTTAGTCTCGTTCGAGCAATCTCTCGTGTTCTGGCTGCCACTTTGCACCCATCGAGCTTCAGCTGCCTCCCCTCGTGAGCCCCGGGCGAGTCGGGCCAGGCCCAGCGTGCGCGCAGCCTGGACTGCCGCCGGCACGCCCTCTCAGGAGGCTTTCGCTGCAGGTTCAATGGATTTGTTCGGAAGGCACTCGGGACACCACGGCCCTCCCACGCACTCGCTCAGGGCCCACGCAGGTCAAGGGTAAACAAGCAAATTGACTCATCGTGAGGTCAATCGCTCGGTGCAGTCATACAGGCAACGTCATGTCTACAATTGCGCTAAATGCAAGTTTTTTTTACACGAGGGGCTCCCCTCCCCAAAATGCGCTTACTACCCTCAGGTCCAAGCCCGAGCTCTCTCTGTGCAGGATAAAAAACAGGAGCAGCACGCGGTCAATCGGATAAATCCCCCAATGCATCCTCAAGGGCGCCACCTAAATCGTCGCTGGCATCACTGGCCTCGCCATCACTCTCTGCGTCGTCGTCGGCAGCATCCGGGCCGTTCACCACGCCACACCCATCAGCAACCACGACCACACTATCGTTATTAGCGATGAAGGCCCTGACGAGGGCGTCTACGTTGTCTTCCACCCAGTGTGCCAGGTTGTCCCGGACGGCCAGGGGTACTGGGGCGATGGCGGCATCGAAGTCAAAGTGGGGATCCATGTTCTGAAGATGACTGAAGACACGAGAAAAGGCATGCCCGAGCAGAGCACGGCTCCTCTCCTCCACCAACGTGTCGGCCCAGCCCGACCGAGCCTCTAGCTGCGTCACCACATCAGTGAAGAACTGGAGGTTGCCGGCATAGTTAGCCACATGAGGCTGCTCAACGGCTGCCTCGCAGATGTTGCCCAGGGCCGTGTTGGCTCTCTCCCGGAGCGTTAGGAGCATGGGGCCATGCAATTGCTCCAAGGTCTACCGCTGGCGAATCTCGTCCTCGTTCCGCTGCGCAGCAGCCTCAGCCGCATCAACTCTCTGCCGGAGAAGAAGCACCTCGGCATGAGAGGATGCCAGCTTCCCCTGTGCCATGCAAAGGGCGGCCCCGGCAGCATCAGCGTGTCGTGTCACTTCATCCAGCCTAGCCCTCAGGGCGATGGTCCTGCCTTCTGCTTCGACCCTGGTCAGCTCCAGCCTCTCCTCATACGCACGCCCAAGGTTCAAGCACGCCTCCGCCACCCGGTGCTCAACCTCCTCTAGGACTCGTCCTTCCCGCGCGGAGACGTCATCCTCCGCCTGTGCCACTAGGCGCTCTCTCGTCTCCAGCTGCTCAAGGTCACGAGCACGCTCGGCGGCATCCAGCATCAGTGCCTCATCACGTTTCTGAAGCTCTGCCTGGTCGACCGATGCCCCCTTCATCGACGCAAGGGCCGCCTCATGCAGCTTCACCTGCTGCTCCAGGAAGTTACTCCGGGCCTGGAGCTCCCACGCCCGCTCCTCTGCGGCCTCGCACCGCCGGTCAGCCTCCCGGACCCCCTCGGCGGCCTAGGAGCAGGCCTCCCGAATAGCCGCCAGCGATGCCTCGGCCTTTGCATCATCGAGGTCGCGTCGGTAGCGCGCAAGGGCAACGGCCACCTTCAGCTTGCGCCTCTCTTTAGCAAGGCGCAGGCCCTCGGCCTCAAGGCACGCGTCCTCAACAGCAAGCTCTGCACCAAGCTGGCTCACTGCGTCGGACGCCCTCTGGAGAAACCCTTGGCGAAGGACGCGGCGCTCCCGAGCGTGCTCAAGCACGTCTTCCACGTCGTCCTCCGCCCCCGGCTTACGCGGAGGGCCACTACCCCCTCTGGGCAGGGGCTAGGGGCTGGCGCCATCGTGATGGCCGGGAGCGCCCCGCCAGAAGCTTGGCCCTGAGCCCGTTCGCCCTCCCGGGGAAAATGCGAGGAAGACCCTAGCCAGTCGCCGTCCACAACCATGGCCCGGGGCAGGCAGGCTATGCCCCGGAAGGGCTCACGAAGGAGGAATGCGAGGAACACAAGATCAGGACGCACCGCAAGATGGCTCACCTCTCCAACCGACCTCACTACCGGGGTAGCACTCGAGCTCGGAACGCTGGGAGTCGGTGGAGAGGGCGGGGCGTGGGGAGATGGCTCCTCAGCCGTCTCCGTGAACTCGGCAGGGAGGGCCCAGCAGAGCAATGGTCAGATGAAGCAACGGGAAAGTAAAGGATTAAGGAAGAAGAGGGCTTACTCGTCGATGGCGAAGTACTTCCTGCGCTTCAGCAGGCGGCTGGGGTAATCAACGCCACCCAAGGCCTTCCTTCTCTTTCGGAGAGCCTCGAAGTGTACGCGGAAGCGGCCCAGGAGCTCGGCGCAAGGATCAGTCTGCGGCGAGGAAGCAGCACCAAGGTGACCGGCGTCGGGGACATCGCCCTGGCACACGCCGCCAGACGCCGCCCCATTGAGGGTGGTCGGGGCCTCAGGGGCCACAACCACGGAAGCCGCGGGGCACAGCTCAACGCCTTCGGTCGCTGCTGGGCCAGCCTCAGGAGCCGCCACCTCGGGCGTTCCGTGCGGCGCAGTTATCCCGACGGCAGCCCCCTCAGCCCTCGACGGCCCTTGCCTCCCAGCTCCACCACTCGAGGAAGGACCGCCACGGTCGACCTGGAGGGCAACCACCGCAACTGGGTTCTCGCGAGGTACCACGAGGCCTGCTGGGCGCAGCCCCCATTCATCGAAGTTGGGCATCTGCCTCACGAAATCATCCCTGCCTGAGCACAGATACAGCAAGGCACCCCCTTGCCGGACGCTGCCAGGGGAAGGATCCCCGGTCAGAATCACGAGAACCTTCCTCAGCATTTCAGGCGCCAGATTCTCCTTCTGGAGCATCATGCGGTCTTCATGACCCCCGAAGGCCCACATCCGGCGGGAATGGCGCTGGAGAGGGGCAATGCGGAGCTGGAGGAACTTTTTCACCACCTTGGATGCCGTCACACCAAGCGCCCTCAAACTCGCAAAGCGACGCCAGACGAAGGCGAGCCGGGGGCTCGTGAGCGCCTCATGGCCCCATCCCGAGTTGGGGACAGTAGGCAAGGTTGGCTCCGAGAGCAGGGGGCTGGGTACTCCGACATCCACATACAGCCACCGCTCTCGGAACCCAGTCGCGGGCGGAGGAAGGCTGAAGTCAATCCCTAAGGTTGCCGCCCCTGGTGCGGCAAAGAAGCTCAAGCATCCTGAACATTGGGAGGGACCACTGAGGCGCAAAGAGAAGAAGTGGCGCAGCAAGGCAACCGAAGGAGGAATGCCCATCATCATCTCGCAGACAAAAGCGAAGACGGCAAGGAGAATAATGGATTCAGGACCCAAATGCATCGTGTGAATCTGGTAATGGGATAGCACAGCATTGAAGAAATCGGAAAAAGGAGGAACCAGCCCCGCCCACAGTGCGTCGGCGAAGTACCAGACGTCGCTGGCTATTCTGTCAATAGAGAAGTGGGACGTAGGCTAGCCCGTCGTACTCCCACACTCGTTGAAAGTGGTGGCAAGAGCGGAACTGACCTTGCCCAAAGCTTCCAGATTAAGTATGATCGACTGGTCGACGGCGGGAGCCGTCGGCGGCAGCAAACGGGGCAAGGACACCGGATTCTTCCCCTTCCCTTTCTTCGTCGGCGCCATGACAACAGGAAGGGGAGGTTTCGAGATTGGATTGTAAGCGGAGATTAGAGCTCTGGAGGAAGAAGAGCAGGGGACACACAAGCGACGAGGAGAGGGATGATTGTGTACAACTGCGGGTCCGCCTAGCCGGGCGCAAAATAAGGAGGCGTGGGGAATAGGGATGCCCACGTCCAATCAACCGCCACGTGACGCCCAAGGCCACAGGCTGTTGGGGCCCACAGCGCCTCGCACTTGCCCCTTCGCTTCCCGGCTAAGCCAAGTCCAGGCGCGCCTTGGGCCCGGGGGCTACTATCGGCGTTCTGGGAATGGGGGTACCTAGACTTGCCTGCCTGCGGCCTGCGGTGTGGCTCGAGGTGTGGCCCAGTATGGCCCATCTTCATCAACTCAAGCTCAAGACCCTCGTGAGGGGCCAAGCCTTGCGGGGCGGACGATAGGAAGCTTCCTCAGGCACGGCCTCATCAGGCTGGCTGGCGAGGAGGCAGAGAGATCAAGGCGGGGTACCTCATGAGGTTCCCGTGACGCAAGCCATGACGACCAAAGCCAGGCGGGCGCCAGGTGGGCGCCGGCCTTTGCAGAGTCCTTGTTTCCTCTTTGGTGCAAAGGGAGCAAGCGCATGCAAGAGTATCAAGCAAAGGCAACCATTTCGGTGCAACAAGGCCAAGACCAGCAGAACGGCAGGATGGAGGTCATCGTGGAGCCCAATCCGACGTCACCGCCAGAGTCTTTGGCAGGAGAGGACCGACTTTAGTCAGGATAAGTGTACTAGATGTTCCCCTTCAAAATGGCCAATTACTGGCGCCCTTCCCGCTCAATATTTGGGAAGAGGCCCAGGGCCTCGCTCTATAAATTGGACTAGCTACTCTCAAGGAAGGGGGATCGAGCAGTTGAACCCTAGCCAGAACCACCAATACAAGAACTGTTGGGGAACGTTGCAGAATAATAAAAAATTTCCTACGGTTTCACCAAGATCCATCTATGAGTTCATCTAAGCAACGAGTCAAGGGAGTGAGTTTGCATCTACATACCACTTGTAGATCGCGTACGGAAGCGTTCGAGGGAACGGTGATGATCGTACTCGCCGTGATTCAGATCACCGATGACCAAGTGCTGAACGGACAGCACCTCCGCGTTCAACACATGTACGGTACGGGCGACGTCTCCTCCTTCTTGATCCAGCAAGGGGGAAGGAGAGGTTGAGGAAGAAGGCTCCAGCAGCAGCACGACGGCGTGATGATGGTGGAGAGGCAGTACTCCGACAGGGCTTCGCCAAGCACACAACGGAGGAGGAGAGGTGTTGGGGAGGGGAGGGGCTGCGCCTTGGCTTGGGTGTTCAGCCCTCCCCTCACCCCTCTATTTATAGGGGAAGGGGCAAGGGGGGCCGGCCCCTCTAGATGGGATCTAGAGGGGGGGCGGCCAGGGAGGGGGGACTTGCCCCCCAAGCAAGGGGGGCGCCCCCTCTAGGGTTCCCCCCCAACCCTAGGGGCATGGGCCCAAGGGGGGGGGGCGCCCAGCCCTCCAGGGGCTGGCTCCTGCCCCACGCGGCCCATGTGGCCCCCCCGGGAGCGGTGGCCCCTCCCGGTGGACCCCCGGAACCCTTCCGGTGGCCCCGGTACAATACCGATATGCCCCCGAAAGCTTCCGGTGTCCGTATGACAGCTTCCCATATATAAATCTTTACCTCCGGACCATTTCGGAACTCCTCGTGACGTCCGGGATCCCATGCGGGACTTCGAACAACTTTCGGTAATCACATACAAGTCTTCCTAATAACCCTAGCGTCGCCAAACCTTAAGTGTGTAGACCCTACGGGTTCGGGAGACATGCAGACATGACTGAGACGACTCTCTGGTCAATAACCAACAGCGGGATCTGGATACCCATGTTGGCTCCCACATGCTCCTCGATGATGTCATTGGATGAACCACGATGTCGAGGATTCAATCAACCCCGTACGCAATTCCCTTTGTCAGACGGTATGTTACTTGCCCGAGACTCGATCGTCGGTATCCCAATACCTCGTTAGTCTCGTTACCGGCAAGTCACTTTACTCGTACTGTAATGCATGATCCCGTGACCAAACACTTGGTCACTTGGAGCTCATTATGATGATGCACTACCGAGTGGGCCCAGTGATACCTCTCCGTCATACGGAGTGACAAATCCCAGTCTCGATCCATGTCAACCCAACAGACACTTTCAGAGATACTTGTAGTGCACCTTTATTGTCACCCAGTTACGTTGTGATGTTTGGTACACCGAAAGCACTCCTACGGTATCCGGGAGTTACACGATCTCATGGTCCAAGGAAGAGATACTTGACATTGGAATGTGCTATGCTTAGTATTGGGTCTTGTCCATCACTTCATTCTCCTAATGACGTGATCCCGTTGTCAATAACATCTAATGTCCATAGTCAGGAAACCATGACTATCTGTTGACCAACGAGCTAGTCAACTAGAGGCTTACTAGGGACGTATTTCGGTCTATGTATTCACACGTGTATTACGATTTCCGGATAATACAATTATAGCATGAATAAAAGACAATTATCATGAACGAGGAAATATAATAATAATGCTTTTATTATTGCCTCTAGGGCATATTTCCAACAGTCTCCCACTTGCACAAGAGTCAATAATCTAGTTACATTGTGATGAATCGAACACCCATAGAGTTCTGGTGTTGATCATGTTTTGCTCGCGAGAGAGGTTTAGTCAACGGATCTGCGACATTCAGATCCGTATGTACTTTGCAAATATCTATGTCTCCATCTTAAACATTTTCACGGATGGAGTTGAAACGATGCTTGATGTGCCTGGTCTTCTTGTGAAACCTGGGCTCCTTGGCAAGGGCAATAGCTCCAGTGTTGTCACAGAAGAGTTTGGTCGGCCCCGACGCATTGGGTATGACTCCTAGGTCGGTGATGAACTCCTTCACCCAAATTGCTTCATGCGCTGCCTCCGAGGCTGCCATGTACTCCGCTTCACATGTAGATCCCGCCACGACGCTCTGCTTGCAGCTGCACCAGCTTACTACTCCACCATTCAACATATACACGTATCCGGTTTGTGACTTAGAGTCATCCAGATCTGTGTCGAAGCTAGCATCGACGTAACCCTTTACGACAAGCTCTTCGTCACCTCCATAAACGAGAAACATGTCCTTTGTCCTTTTCAGGTACTTCAGGATATTCTTGACCTCTGTCCAGTGTTCCTTGCCGGGATTACTTTGGTACCTACCTACCAAACTTACGGCAAGGTTTACATCAGGTCTAGTACACAGCATGGCATACATAATAGATCTTATGGCTGAGGCATAGGGGATGACGCTCATCTCTTCTTTATCTTTTGCCGTGGTCGGGCATTGAGCCGAGCTCAATCTCACACCTTGCAGTACTGGCAAGAACCCTTTCTTGGACTGATCCATTTTGAACTTCTTCAAAATCTTATCAAGGTATGTGCTTTGTGAAATACCTATGAGGCGTCTCGATCTATCCCTATAGATCTTGATGCCTAATATATAAGCAGCTTCTCCAAGGTCCTTCATTGAAAAACACTTATTCAAGTAGGCCTTAATGTTGTCCAAGAATTCTATATCATTTCCCATCAAAAGTATGTCATCTACATATAATATGAGAAAAGCTACAGAGCTCCCACTCACTTTCTTGTAAACGCAGGCTTCTCCATAAGTCTGCGTAAACCCAAACGCTTTGATCATCTCATCAAAGTGAATGTTCCAACTCCGAGATGCTTGCACCAGCCCATAAATGGATCGCTGGAGCTTGCATACTTTGTTAGCATTCTTAGGATCGACAAAACCCTCCGGCTGCATCATATACAGTTCTTCCTTAAGATGCCCGTTAAGGAATGCCATTTTGACGTCCATCTGCCATATCTCATAATCATAGTATGCGGCGATTGCTAACATGATTTGGACGGACTTAAGCTTCGCTACGGGAGAGAAAGTCTCATCGTAGTCAATCCCTTGAACTTGCCGATAACCCTTAGCGACAAGTCGAGCTTTATAGATGGTGATATTACCATCCGCGTCCGTCTTCTTCTTAAAGATCCATTTATTTTCTATCGCTCGCCGATCATCGGGCAAGTCAGTCAAAGTCCATACTTTGTTTTCATACATGGATTCTATCTCGGATTTCCTAGCTTCTAGCCATTTGTTGGAATCTGGGCCCGCCATTGCTTCTTCATAGTTCGAGGGTTCACCGTTGTCTAACAACATGATTTCCAGGACAGGGTTGCCGTACCACTCTGGTGCGGAACGTGTCCTTGTGGACCTACGAAGTTCAGTAGCAACTTGATCCGAAGTACCTTGATCATCATCATTGTTTTCCTCTTCAGTTGGTGTAGGCATCACAGGAACATTTTCCTGAGCTGCACTACTATCCCGTTCAAGAGGTAGTACTTCATCGAGTTCTACTTTCCTCCCACTTACTTCTTTCGAGAGAAACTCTTTTTCCAGAAAGGATCTGTTCTTGGCAACAAAGATCTTGCCCTCGGATCTTAAGTAGAAGGTATACCCAATGGTTTCTTTATGGTATCCTATGAAGACGCATTTTTCCGACTTGGGTTCGAGCTTTTCAGGTTGAAGTTTCTTGACATAAGCATCGCATCCCCAAACTTTTAGAAACGACAGCTTAGGTTTCTTCCCAAACCATAATTCATACGGTGTTGTCTCAACGGATTTAGACGGTGCCCTATTTAAAGTGAATGTAGCTGTCTCTAGAGCGTATCCCCAAAATGATAGCGGTAAATCGGTAAGAGACATCATAGATCGCACCATATCCAATAGAGTGCGATTACGACGTTCGGACACACTGTTACGCTGAGGTGTTCCAGGCGGCGTGAGTTGTGAAACGATTCCACATTTTCTTAAGTGTGTACCAAATTCGTGACTTAAATATTCTCCTCCACGATCCGATCGTAAGAACTTTATCTTTCGGTCACGTTGATTCTCTACTTCATTCTGAAATTCCTTGAACTTTTCAAAGGTCTTAGACTTGTGTTTCATCAAGTAGACATATCCATATCTACTCAAGTCATCAGTGAGAGTGAGAACATAACGATATCCTCCGCGAGCCTCAACGCTCATTGGACCGCACACATCGGTATGTATGATTTCCAACAAGTTGGTTGCTCGCTCCATTGTTCCGAAGAATGGGGTCTTGGTCATTTTGCCCATGAGGCATGGTTCGCATGTGTCAAATGATTCATAATCGAGAGACTCTAAAAGTCCATCAGCATGGAGCTTCTTCATGCGCTTGACACCAATGTGACCAAGGCGGCAGTGCCACAAGTATGTGGGACTATCGTTATCAACTTTACATCTTTTGGTATTCACGCTATGAATATGTGTAATATTACGTTCGAGATTCATTAAGAATAAACCATTGACCATTGGGGCATGACCATAAAACATATCTCTCATATAAATAGAACAACCATTATTCTCGGATTTAAATGAGTAGCCATCTCGTATTAAACGAGATCCTGATACAATGTTCATGCTCAAACTTGGCACTAAATAACAATTATTGAGGTTTAAAACTAATCCCGTAGGTAAATGTAGAGGTAGCGTGCCGACGGCGATCACATCGACCTTGGAACCATTCCCGACGCGCATCGTCACCTCGTCCTTCGCTAGTCTCCGCTTATTCCGCAGCTCCTGATGTGAGTTACAAATGTGAGCAACGGCACCGGTATCAAATACCCAGGAGTTACTACGAGTACTGGTAAGGTACACATCAATTACATGTATATCAAATATACCTTTAGTGTTGCCGGCCTTCTTATCCGCTAAGTATTTGGGGCAGTTCCGCTTCCAGTGACCTTTCCCCTTGCAATAAAAGCACTCAGTTTCAGGCTTGGGTCCATTCTTTGACTTCTTCTCGGTAACTGGCTTACCGGGCGCGGCAACATCTTTGCCGTCCTTCTTGAAGTTCTTCTTACCCTTGCCCTTCTTGAACTTAGTGGTCTTATTGACCATCAACACTTGATGTTCCTTTTTGATTTCAACCTCTGCTGACTTCAGCATTGAAAATACTTCAGGAATGGTCTTTACCATCCCCTGCATATTGTAGTTCATCACAAAGCTCTTGTAGCTTGGTGGGAGCGACTGAAGGATTCTGTCAATGACCGCCCCATCCGGGAGGTTAATGTCCAGCTGGGACAGGCGGTTGTGCAACCCATACATTTTGAGTATGTGCTCACTGACAGAACTATTTTCCTCCATCTTACAACTATAGAACTTGTCGGAGACTTCATATCTCTCGACCCGGGCATGAGCTTGGAAAACTAGTTTCAGCTCCTCGAACATCTCATATGCTCCGTGTTGCTCAAAACGCTTTTGGAGCCCCGGTTCTAAGCTGTAAAGCATGCCGCACTGAATGAGGGAGTAATCATCAGCGCGAGTCTGCCAAGCATTCATAATGTCTTGGTTCTCTGGGACGGGCGCATCACCTAGCGGTCCTTCTAGGACATATTGTTTCCTGGCAGCTATGAGGATGATCCTCAGGTTCCGGACCCAGTCCGTATAGTTGCTGCCATCATCTTTCAGCTTGGTTTTCTCTAGGAACGCGTTGAAGTTCATGTTGACATGAGTGTTCGCCATTTGATCTATAAGACATATTTTGCAAAAGTTTTAGACTAAGTTCATGATAATTAAGTTCATCTAATCAAATTATTCAATGAACTCCCACTCAGATCAGACATCCCTCTAGTCATCTAAGTGTTACACGATCCGGGTCGACTAGGCCGTGTCCGATCATCACGTGAGACGGACTAGTCATCATCGGTGAACATCTCCATGTTGATCGTATCTTCTATACGACTTATGTTCGACCTTTCGGTCTCTTGTGTTCCGAGGCCATGTCTGTACATGCTAGGCTCGTCAAGTTAACCCTAAGTGTTCTGCATGTGTAAATCTGTCTTACACCTGTTGTATGTGAACGTAAGGATCTATCACACCCGATCATCGCGTGGTGCTTCGAAACGACGATCTTTAGCAACAGTGCACAGTTAGGGGGAACACTTTCTCGAAATTATTATAAGGGATCATCTTATTTACTACCGTCGTTCTAAGTAAACAAGATGCATAAAACATAATAAACATCACATGGAATTATATAGTAGTGACATGATATGGCCAATATCATATAGCTCCTTCGATCTCCATCTTCGGGGCTCCATGATCATCTTCGTCACCGGCATGACACCATGATCTCCATCATCATGATCTCCATCATTGTGTCTTCATGAAGTTGTCACGCCAACGACTACTTCTACTTCTATGGCTAACGCGTTTAGCAATAAAGTAAAGTAATTTACATGGCGTTCTTCAATGACACGCAGGTCATACAAAAAATAAAGACAACTCCTATGGCTCCTGCCGGTTGTCATACTCATCGACATGCAAGTCGTGATTCCTATTACAAGAACATGATCTCATACATCACAATATATCATTCATCATTCATCACAACTTCTGGCCATATCACATCACACGACAATTGCTGAAAAAACAAGTTAGACGTCCTCTAATTGTTGTTGCATCTTTTACGTGGCTGCAATTGGGTTCTAGCAAGAACGTTTTCTTACCTACGAATAACCACAACGTGATCTTGTCAACTTCTATTTACCCTTCATAAGGACCCTTTTCATCGGATCCGCTCCAACTAAAGTGGGAGAGACAGACACCCGCCAGCCACCTTATGCAACTAGTGCATGTCAGTCGGTGGAACCGGTCTCACGTAAGCGTACGTGTAAGGTTGGTCCGGGCCGCTTCATCCCACAATACCGCTGAAGCAAGATAAGACTAGTAGGAGCAAGCAAGTTGATAAGATCTACGCCCACAACAAAATTGTGTTCTACTCGTGCAATAGAGAACTACGCATAGACCTAGCTCATGATGCCACTGTTGGGGAACGTTGCAGAAAAATAAAAATTTTCCTACGGTTTCACCAAGATCCATCTATGAGTTCATCTAAGCAACGAGTCAAGGGAGTGAGTTTGCATCTACATACCACTTGTAGATCGCGTACGGAAGCATTCGAGGGAACGGTGATGATGGAGTCGTACTCGCCGTGATTAAGATCACCGATGACCAAGTGCTGAACGGACAGCACCTTCGCGTTCAACACACATATGGTACGGGCGAAGTCTCCTCCTTATTGATCCAGCAAGGGGGAAGGAGAGGTTGAGGAAGAAGGCTCCAACAGCAGCACGACGGCGTGATGATGGTGGAGAGGCAGTACTCCGACAGGGCTTCGCCAAGCACACAACGGAGGAGGAGAGGTGTTGGGAAGGGGAGGGGCTGCGCCTTGGCTTGGGTGTTCATCCCTCCCCTCACCCCTCTATTTATAGGGGAAGGGGCAAGGGGGGCCGGCCGCTCTAGATGGGATCTAGAGGGGGGGCAGCGGCCAGGGAGGGGGGACTTGCCCCCCAAGCAAGGGGGACGCCCCCTCTAGGGTTCCCCCCAACCCTAGGCGCATGGGCCCAAGGGGGGGGCGCTCCCAGCCCTCCAGGGGCTGGCTCCTTCCCCACGCGGCCGATGTGCCCCCCCCGGGAGGGGTGGCCCCTCCCGGCGGACCCCCGGAACCCTTCCGGTAGCCCCGGTACAATACCGATATGCCCCCGAACCCTTCCGGTGTCCGTATGACAGCTTCCCATATATAAATCTTTACCTCCGGACCATTCCGGAACTCCTCGTGACGTCCGGGATCCCATCTGGGACTCTGAACAACTTTCGGTAATCACATACAAGTCTTCCTAATAACCCTAGCGTCGCCGAACCTCAAGTGTGTAGACCCTACGGGCTCGGGAGACATGCAGACATGACCGAGACGGCTCTCTGGTCAATAACCAACAGCGGGATCTGGATACCCATGTTGGCTCCCACACGCTCCTCGATGATGTCATCAGATGAACCACGATGTCGAGGATTCAATCAACCCCGTATGCAATTCCCTTTGTCAGACGGTATGTTACTTGCCCGAGACTCGATCGTCGCTATCCCAATACCTCGTTAGTCTCGTTATCGGCAAGTCACTTTACTCGTACCGTAATGCATGATCCCGTGACCAAACACTTGGTCACTTTGAGCTCATTATGATGATGCACTACCAAGTGGGCCCAGTGATACCTCTCCGTCATACGGAGTGACAAATCCCAGTCTCGATCCGTGTCAACCCAACAGACACTTTCGGAGATACCTGTAGTGCACCTTTATTGTCACCCAGTTACATTGTGACGTTTGGTACACCCAAAGCACTCCTACGGTATCCGGGAGTTACACGATCTCATGGTCCAAGGAAGAGATACTTGACATTGGAAAAGCTCTAGCAAAACAAACTACACGATCTTGTGCTATGCTTAGTATTGGGTCTTGTCCATCACGTCATTCTCCTAATGACGTGATCCCGTTGTCAATAACATCTAATGTCCATAGTCAGGAAACCATGACTATCTGTTGACCAACGAGCTAGTCAACTAGAGGCTTACTAGGGACGTATTTCGGTCTATGTATTCACACGTGTATTACGATTTCCGGATAATACAATTATAGCATGAATAAAAGACAATTATCATGAACGAGGAAATATAATAATAATGCTTTTATTATTGCCTCTAGGGCATATTTCCAACAAGAACAACCCTCGCGAGGCAGTTCTTCCTTGTATTGTTCATCATCAGCCCCTGAGGCAATCCACCACACCACAAACTAGAGTAGGGTATTACACCACAATGGTGGCCCGAACTAGTATAAACCTCATGTCCCCTGTGTTGTTCTTCGTGTAGTTTAGATCCGTGCGAGGCGACGAGACATAGGTAGGTAGGAGGTGCGATCTCCGCGTGCACCCCAGAGTTCGAACCTACAGGGTCTGCCGGAACCCGAAATCCAACAAGGTCTACCAAGAATAATAGGACATGTAGGATTGCAATCTATATCAAGAACAATGAAATCTACGGGCACATAATTCCTATTTCCAACAATAAGAACATCATTAATCCTTCCCATAGGTTTCATAATAGTGGAATCCGTAAGATGCAAATTTCAAGAACAATCATCAAATTCACGAAAACCTAACACATCACACAAAGTTTTTGGAATCGTGGAAACACTAGCACCCAAATCACACAAAGCATAGCATTCATAATATTTAATCTTAATCTTCATAGTAGGTTCCCACTCATCATAAATTTTTGTAGGGATAGAAACTTCTAATTCAAGCTTTTCTTCAAAAGATTGCATCATAGCATCAATGATATGTTTGGTAAAATCTTCGTTTTGATTATAAGCATGAGGATAATTTAACACGGATTGCAACAAGGAAATACAATCTATTAAAGAACAATTATCATAATTCAATTCCTTGAAATCCAAAAGTGGATTCATTGATATTTAAAGTCTTGGCCTCTCCAATCCCACTTTTATCAATTTTTGCATCTAGATCTAAAAACTCCGAATCATTGGGACGCCTTTTAACTAAAGTTGACTCATCTCTAGTCCCATATTTATCAAGATTCATAATGGAAAAAAAAGATTTAATAGGAGTCACATCAATCACTTTTAAATCTTCATCATCATGAAAACTAGAAGAACACGCTTTTACAAACCAATCTTTTTAGCACTCATTTTAGCGATTCTTTATTTGCACACATCAATGGATATTCTCATGGACTTGAGACACTCATTGATATTATGCTTAGGTGGGATAGATCTAGGTCTCAAAGAATCAATATCAAGAGAAATTCTATCCATGTCCGTTGCCAAATCATCAATCTTGAGAAATTTTTCTTCAATCAGAGCATTAAAATTCTTTTGTGAACTCATAAATTCTTTAACACTATTCTCAAAATCAGAGGACATCTTATTAAAATTTCCGTAGGAATTACCATAATTATTAGAGGAATTACTAGGAAACGACCTAGGATTAAAATTACCTCTATACACGTTGTTACCAAAATTGTTCCTACCAACAAAATTCACATCCATAGATTTATTATTATTCTCAATCAAAGTGGACAAAGGCATATCATTAGGATCAGAAGAAACACTTTTATTAGCAAATAATTTCATATGTTCATCCATCTTTCCACTCAAAACATTAATCTCTTCAATCGCAGGAACTTTTTTACTAGTGGATCTTTCTGTGTGCCATTGAGAATAATTAACCATGATATTATCTAGGAGCTTAGTGGCCTCTCCTAAAGTGATTTCCATAAAAGTGCCTCCCGCAGCAGAATCTAAAAGATTTCTAGAACAAAAATTCAATCCTGCATAATTTTTTTGTATAATCATCCACAAATTCAAATCATGTGTAGGGTAATTACATATCACCAATTTCATCCTCTCCCAAGATTGTGAAACATGCTCATGATCAAGTTTCTTAAAATTCATAATAGCATTCCTAAGGGAGATGATCTTAGCGGGAGGAAAATACTTAGAGATGAAAGCATCTTTACACTTATTCCACGAATCAATACTATTTTTGGGCAAAGATGAAAACCAAGTTTTAGCATGATCTCTAAGCGAAAAGGGAAATAGCTTCAATTTAACAATATCATTATCCACATCTTTCTTCTTTTTCATATCACACAAATAAACGAAATTGTTTAAATGGGATGCGACATCTTCACTAGGAAGGCTAGAAAATTGATCTTTCATAACAAGATTCAACAAAGCGGCATTAATTTCACAAGATTCAACATTAGTAGTGGGAGCAATCGTAGTGCTAATAAAATCACTGTTGTTAATATTGGAAAATTCACACGATTTGGTATTATCTTGAGCCATCGTGACAAAGAAAGCAATCTAACACACAAGCACACAAGAAGCAAGCAAAAAAGACGAACGGAAGAGGGGTGAAGAAAAGGTAAATATTTTCGAAAATTGTTTTAGAGGCGGGGGAGAGGAAAACGAGAGGCGAATGGCGAATAATGTAATGCAAGAGAGAAGAGTTTATGATGGGTACTTGGTATGGCTTGACTTGATGTAGATCTCCCTGGCAACAGCGCCAGAAATCCTTCCTGCTACCTCTTGAGCCTGCATTGGTTTTTCCCTTGAAGAGGAAAGGGTGATGCAGCAAAGTAGAGTAAGTATTTCCCTCAGTTTGAGAATCAAGGTATCGATCTAGTAGGAGATTACGCACAAGTCACCGAATACCTGCACAAACAATCAACAACTTGCACACAACGCGATAAAGGGGTTGTCAATCCCTTAACAGTTACTTGCAAAAGTGAGATCTGATAGAGATAGATAAACGATAAAGGAAATATTTTTGGTTTATAGATCGGAAAGTAAAAGATTGCAAAAATAGTAGATCGGAAACTAGTAAGATATAAAAGAGAACTTATATGATGGAAAAGAAACTCGGGGCCATAGGTTTCACTAGTGGCTTCTCTCAAGATAGCAAATAATACGGTGGATGAAAAAATTGATATAAGAGCACAAAGTTATGACGATATCTAAGGCAATGATCATGAACATAGGCATCACATTCGTGTTATGTAGACCAAAATGATTCTGCATCTACTACTATTACTCCACACATCGACCGCTATCCAGCATGCATTTAAAGTATTAAGTTCATAAAGAGAGGAGTAACGCATTAAGTAAGATGACATGATGTAGAGGAATTAACTCAAACAATATGATGAAAACCCCATCTTTTTATCCCCGTTGGCAACAATACAATATGTGCCTTGCTGCCCCTATTGTCACTGGGAAAGGACACGGCAAGATTGAACCCAAAGCTAAGGACTTCTCCCATTGCAAGAAAAACCAATCTTGTAGGCAAAACTAAATCGATAATTCGAAGAGACTTGCAAACATATCAAATCATGCATATAAGAATTCACCGGATCTCGGCAAACACACAGCAAAAGAATATTACATCGAATAGATCTCCAAGAACATCAAGGAGAACATGGTGTTGAGAATCAAAGAGAGAGAGAAGAAGCCATCTAGCTACTAGCTATGGACCCGTAGGTCTGTGGTAAACTACTCACGCTTCATCGAAGAGGCAATGGTGTTGATGTAGAAGCTCTCCGTGATCGATCCCCTCCGGCAGGACGCCGGAAAAGGTCCCTAGATGGGATCTCACGGGTACAGAAGGTTGCGGCAGTGGTAAAGTGGTTTCGTGGCTCCCTGGATGTTTTTAGGGTATAAGAGTATATATATAGGAGAATGAACTAGGTTAGGAGACCCACGAGGGGCCCATGATCTAGGGGGCGCGCCCTCCACCCTCGTGGCCGCCTCGTTGCGTCTCCGACTTCATCTCCAAGTCTCCTGGTTTGCTTCTGGTCCAAGAAAGATCATCGCAAAAGTTTCATTCCATTTGGACTCCGTTTGGTATTCCTTTTCTGCGAACCTCTAAAATAGGTAAAAATAGAAACTTGCACTGGGCTCTCAGTTAATAGGTTAGTCCCAAAAATAATATAAAATTGCATATTAATCCATATAAAACATCCAAAACAGATACTATAATAGCATGGAAATATCAAAAATTATAGATACATTGGAGATGTATCCCTCTTTGATGAGTTGTAACTTAATAAATATTGGTTGTCTGACTCTTTTGCTACGTCTTATACGCATGGTCCGAACTTAAATATATTTGCTCATGCGTGCACAATTTTGTCAGACACCAACTTTCATCATGCATTCATATTCCTCAAATATCTTATGATCATGCATTATTGCATTCCAAGAAACAGGGGAAGATCTCCACAAATTTCAACCTTCCATGTGAATTTGCAATCCAAAGCAAATTCGTCATATGCACATCTTCAGGGGGGTTCCTCAATATCTTGTAAACAATTTCTTCAAACTTTGTACTTACACTTAATTATTTTTACTCACATTGAAACCTAACCAATTTGGCATCAATCACCAAAAAGGTGGAGATTGTAAGTGCGTTAAGTGCCCCATTAGTGGTTTTAGAGTATTGAAGACAAATAGGTAGAGGAACTAATGTGTTTGTCAGTATACACAGGTAATAGAGTCCCTAAAGATTTGGTTTAACACATGGAAGATGACCCCTGAAAATGGATTTCTTCATGTGAAGAATTTGATGGTAGGGCCTTTGAAGAAATTGATGTGAAGACTTTCAAGCTTGAAAACTTTTGTTTTCGTAGTTTTCTTCTTATCTGAGTCATAGAAAAAATTGTACTGTTAAAGTGGTCTAGGTGTGGCGGTGCAACGAACATCCGTGTTTGCCGCCCTGACTTATGCACTGGCGTACTGCAAATCATACAGCTAGTTCAACGCTTGTTAGATCAAGGAGTGCATTAAGAAGATCAACGTGACCAGAGGATATCTCCAGGAAGGCCTCCCTTGTTGGGAAGGCGAGCCCAGAAGGGTCGAGGCCACGCTTGGGGGCCAACTCCTAACCGCCCCGGCAAGATTCCCGGGGCCACCAAGACCAAAAGACAGAGGTCGGCAGGCTCCGTTCCAGCAAACTTCTGCCAAGATGCCACCGCTCGACCTCATCATATGCCAGTCATTAATCGGTGTGGCGTCGAGCTCTCACGTGTCTAGGTGGATCCTGTCGAACACGTGGCAACCTACTGGAGAGGAGACTAACTTTATTGACACGTGTCCAGATGGCCTATCACGCTAATAAGAGGCAGAGGGATAAGCGATGCGGCAAGCTTGTCAGGCTTCGACCTTAGCACGACACCTAGAAGTGCATTTAATGCACTATGTCCTAATCGCCAGAGTTAGGTATGATAACACTGTTAGCTATCCAATCATCCTGAAATGACTGTTTTGCTACTGTGGTTGCCCCTTAAGATATAAAAGGAGGCCCGAGGCAGGCTAGCAAGGGGTTCGAATGTTTTTATCCCCCAACACTTGTACGCATGTAGCTGCTCTCCCCGAGGCACACTTGTTGGGCTCGAGCGCATCGTGTCTTCTTGTTCCTCCACATTAATCCACCACAGCAGCAGTAGGGTTCTATGCTGCAAAGTGGCCAGTAGTCCATCATCGTGTTGCCTCTATTTTTCTGCTCTTTGTGCAATGTGATCGTCCCCCCGCCGAACCACAAAGGGGCAACCCTACCCCATAGGTGATCATGCTCCCCCATGACATCTTTGGCGCGCCAGGTACGGTGTGTCATTATTTGTGCGAGTCTGAAGCAATAGACAATGTAGTGATCTTCATCACCTTCTACATCATCAATGGCTCCCAATAATAAAATCGGTGTGGTAGCGCATCCTTCCGCCTCGAAGGCTTCTTCGCATGCAGCTGCAGGCACCATAGACGACGTAGCCACAATAGGAGGGGCAGGCACCGCGGGCGGTGCGATCAACGCCCCCGTTGCGGTTGGAACGGGTGGAGGAGCTGTAGGAGTTGCTCAGCTCCCCCAACCTTCCGGTGAATATGAGGCCACACCGGTGCGGATCGAGGGGACAATCAGCTTTAGCTTCCTCGCTGCACCAGTGAGCACAATCAGCACAGTGGCGGCACCCGCTCCGTCGCGAGCCAAGATCCGATCGGCAGCTACATGCGAACGGCGGCGGAGACTTGGCTGGCGTGGGCCTAGCAGTGGCCCAGCTAGCGCCCTTGGCGAGGGCCTTGGCGGGTGGACCGGCAAGGGTCTCGCCACGGCACGCCGTCGTCCCCGAAAAGGACCTTGCCGGGGGTCTTGTGGGCTTCCCCGGAAAGAACCCTGCCAAGGATTGTTGCCTTCCAATCCTCATCTGGTCTTGAATATTCTTTGTCTTCACAAAGATCTACATGCCACCATGGAGGAGCCTCTCGAGCCCTGTCCCAATGCGTTTTTTAGCGGTGGTGGGCTCGAAGGTGGCTCGCTCAGTTGGTGTGGGCGAGCTACCCCGGCAAGGGTCCTTGCCGGGAAACCTGCTTTGTCCATCCGATCTTCGTGGCCTTGGTCCTTGTCGTTGCTTTGTTTGTTTGTCTTGCGCCTTCAGCTTGTCTCCGGCTTCCCTCTCCTGCCCCATTATGCATGGCCGTGGCAGGTGGCTCCGACTGCCCGTGCATAAGTAAAGGGGTCAAAAGCAGGGCCCCTACTTTTGTACACCGACAGGAGCCCCCGGGCCTGGGCCATACATAAGCGCAACACGTTGTTGGCCCAGGCCAAGAATGGTACGCGGGCAGCTGGGGCGGATTTTTACTGCGGTAACTGTTCCATCCGCTGCGCTTCCCCCATGTCCCGCGTCGAATGCGTGACGTGGGGTCGTGCGGGCGTGCGTGACCGAAGCATGCTGGCGTCATCTTGCAGTGGAAAGTAAAGAGGTGGCTTGCGTGCCTCTTCGAGACCGCAGGGCTGCTGCTCATTAACTGCCCTTATTCAGGAACCGCCACGCCACGCGTCCCATTGCACACGTCCCTTGCGCCATGTTCGTTGCATGCATGATGCAGAGCGAATGACAGGCGCGCGGGATACGGGAAGTCACGCGCATGCACGCCGATTCCCATGCGCCTTGAATTGAGCAGGGAGGGCGGTCGATGGACCTGCCCGTGGTCACAACTTGCCGGATTGGTCGAGAGGGGCATCCGAGCCTCGCCCTCGCCCCTTTATAAAGAGGGGAGCGGGAGGTACGGCGCCTCTCAATCCTCTTTCATCTACTTCTCCCCATTCTTGCTTTCTCCTTCTTCCCGCCATGGCGAGGGGACGTGGCGACGCTTCATCGGTGGCGGCGAGGGTCTCGGCTCGTTAGCGTAGTGCTCCCTCCTAAGAGCCTGTGGCGGCGGAGCCGACCATGAGGGGAAGAGGGAGAGGACGGGGCCGAGGCCGTTGCGGTGCTCGGGGGAGAGGAGGACGGGGCGGTGCGTCAGCCTCGCCTCCGCCAACGGCCCTTCCCCCCATGGAGGGCCACGTCGGGGACAACCCCTTTGAGTTCTTCGTCAGGCTGCACCAGCCGGCACGCCGCTGTCTCCGTCTCCCAACCCCGTTTGCTCGGGCCATGGAGATGGATCCACCACAGGTGTTGCGGCTACATATGAGGGGTTGTGGGAATAGCGGCATATGGGCTGATGTCGAGTTCCCCGCCCCTCACCTCATGTATCTCCGTCGAGGGTGGAAGACTTTCGCCCGTGTCCACAACCTGATGCCGGGGCTCGTTCTTCTCTTCAAGTTGATGGAGGACAGCCTGCTCTCCGTCAAGGTTTTTGAAGACCTTGGCACTCGTCTAAAGTGCTGCGTGGAGAGCTCCTCCGACAATGGAGATTCCTCCTCGAGCGAGAGTGATGAGGAGGACAGCGACGGCGACGACGAGGGTAGCGGGCGGCAGGATGACGGGTCCGACTAGGCATCGAACGCGTCGCTTCAGGGCGGCACTGGTGACCCCATCATCCGTGTCGCCGGTTCCTTGAACTTCTCGGGGTCGCCTCCTGGGGTGGCTAGCGTTGGGAGGCTGCGGAAGAGGAAGAGGGCGGGCGGCAAGGCCGTCAAGTCAGAGTACACGGTCACCGATGCCTTTGTAGCGTATTGACAGTCCCACCACCTTGTCTTCTAGCTCTTCTACTGTCATCATCATCACCAGCCTCCCTTCGGGGTGGCCACCGGGATGTTCTCTTGGTGTCTTCTACTGCTCGTACCTCGCCTAGGTGCCCCTTTTGCCCTTTTGCCTTCTTATTCCATTTCCTGAGGAGAGGGACAAGAAAGGGATTACGGGCACGTTATCTCTTTTTAGTCTTGTACGCCTTTGGGCCTTCGTTAGTTTTTAGAACTTGTAATCCCCCTGTTTATGTTTTTCATTCCGTATGAACTGTACCTGTACGGGATGTTTTTAATGAAAAAGGGATGTTTGCCGGGCTTTTCGTTTGTGGGTTAAACCCACGGCAAGGAGCAAATCCTTGTTGCCATCTAAGGTAAACGTTTTTTGCCCGGCAACAGGCCTCGCCGTTCCCCATTTCACTCGACCTTTCTCATGCTCTTGGCGGGGGCAGGGATGAGATGGGTTTAGGCTCCACGTTCTATCCCCTCGCTGCCGTGACTACGACCAACTTCGGACCCAGGAGATAATCCTTGGATGCGGAAAGAGGGGAACACGGTAGCCTAGAGATAAAACGAGGTTTCATATACCCCAGTTCATAACAAAATGCATGATAGAGGATAAAAGACTTATCTGGACCTGCAACTCCCGGCAACCTTGGCTTGCCTCGGACGGATCCTTGCATTTGCAGCCCCCGGCAACCTTGGCTTGTTGGGGTCGGGGCATCGGTCCATTCCTTTCTTCAAAGCAGCTTGGCAGAAATATTTACGTGTCCTGTGAACCAAAGAGGACAGAGAAGAAACAGAGAGATGCATACTCCACCTCTAAGCTAGGGGTTAGCCACTGCCAAGCACTATCAACCCTAACCGAGGAGGAGACTCGACCAAGCATGCATGCTATAACTTAGGGTGCCAGTGCTTCATTTATTAGTGCTCAGGGTCTGCGCCTGGCTTTGTACAAAGGGTCACATGCCTTGCCGGCAAGGCTTGTACAAAAGGGTGGCTTGCCGGGGGCCCCAGCAGCCATGCCTTATGGGTAAAACTTGCGAAGATGCTCGATGTTCCAGGAGTTGCCCACTGGAATGGCATCTTCGGTCTCCAGGAGGACTGCGCCAGGCCAGGTGGCTCGTGTTACCTGATAAGGGCCTTCCCACTTCGGCGTCAAGTTGTTGGAATTCTTGGCCGACTGAACGTGCTGAAGAACAAGGTCGCCTTCCTCAAAGCTCCGGGCATGAACCCTGTGGCTATGGTAGCGGCGCAAGGCTTGCTGGTAGCGTGCTGCTCTCACAGCCGCCCGGAGACGATCTTCCTCAAGGAGCATTCCATCATCTTGTCGCAGTCGCTCTTGCTCAAGATCATCATAGGCGAGCACTCGAGGTGACCCGTATATGAGTTCCGTGGGGACAACTGCCTCCGCCACGTAGACCAGGGCGAAGGGTGTCTGGCCGGTGGCTTGATTTGGTGTCATCCTGATCGACCAAAGAACCGTCGGCAACTCATCAATCTAGCGCCTTCCACTTTTGCCCAGCCTGTAGAAATCTTCGTTCTTAAGCCTCGCAGAACTTCAGCATTTTCTCTCTCCGCTTGGCCGTTGCTCCGTGGGTGTGCCACGGAAGCAAAACAGACCTTACTGCTGAGATCCTCAATGTATTGCATGAAGGCATGGCTTGTGAACTGTGTGGCATTGTCGGTGATGATCCTGTTGGGCACCCCAAAACGTCAAACTCGTCCCTTGAAGAACTTGATGGCTGACTGCGCCGTCACCTTTCATCACTCCCTCCACCTCTGGCCATTTTGTGAACTTGTCGATTGCAACGTACAAGTACTCAAAGCCCTCGACGGCACGAGGGAAGGGCCCCAATATGTCGAGCCCCTAGACCGAGAAGGGCCAGGAGAGAGGGATGGTTTGAAGGGCTTGAGCTGGTTGATGAAGCTTCTTTGAATGGAACTAGCACGCTTCACACTTGGTTACTAGTGCCGTCGCATCCTGGAGGGCGGTGGGCCAGAAGAAGCCTTGCCGGAAAGCCTTGTCGGCAAGGGCCCTTGACCCTATGTGGGAGCCACATATGCCTCCATGTATCTCTGCCAATAGCTCTAGTCCTTCCTCTCGGGAGATGCACTTCAATTTCACCCCATTTGGTCTCCTTCTGTACAACACGCTGTCAACGAATTGATATAGAGCAGACCGGCAGGCTACTCTTTCTGCTTCTTCCTGCTCCTCAGGAAGCTCTCCTACTTGGAGGAATCGGACAGTGTGTTGCACCCATGCCGGAGCCCGCGGCTCGACGACAAGGACTAAAGGCATCTCTTCTGCCGCGGGGGTGGCCGTCTCTACGGCCATGGCCTCAGGCCCTACAGGAGATGGCAGCCTTGTGGCAAGGCTGGCATCCACGGCAGTACCTTCGCCAGCGGCCCCGGGAGGCTCGAAGGGGAAGTACTTGCTGGGGCCTAGCCTCCTCCAGTTGTTCTGTCTGGCTGATGGTTCGACAGATGGTTGACTCAGCTGAAGCACAAAAGTACCTGGTTCCACAGGTAGCTTGAGGGCAGCGCGCTTTGACAAGTAGTCGGCGATGTCGTTCTCCGCCCGAGGGACGTGCTCTGCTTGTATACCGTCAAAGCGCTCCTCTAGCTTCCCCACTTCATCCATGTAGGCCTCCATCAATGGGCTTTGGTAATCTTTGTTGACCTGCCTGACAACGAGTTGTGAGTCGCCCCTGACGATGAGCTTTTTGACTCCAAGGTCCGCTGCAATCCTGAGACGGGCAAGCAAACCCTCGTACTCGGCGGTGTTATTGGTTGACATCTCACGGGGAAGGTGCATTTGGATGACGTACTTGAGGTGCTCTCCGGTGGGTGCGACAAGCAGTACACCAGCACCGGCGGCTTGCAGCGAAAAGGCCCCATCAAAGTACATGATCCAGTTGCGGCTCATTTCCTTGTCGGGGAGAGTGGTCTCCAGTACCTTTTCATCAGGCGTCGAAGTCCATTCTGCAATAAACTCCGCCAAGACTCTGCTCTGTGGGTCTTTAAACCGAAACTCGACAGCTCCAGGGCCCATTCCACGATCCTCCCCGTTGCATGTGGGTTGTGCAGTATCCATTGCAACGGGAGGCGGGTGACCACGGTGATCTCGTGCACTTGGAAGTAATGGGGCAGCTTCCTCGAGGCCATAACGAGGCCGAAGAGCAATTTTTGCACACCTGAGTACCTCGACCTAGCTCCCTATAAAAGGGAGCTGACGAAGTAAACCGGGTGCTTCACCATCTTCTTACTTTGCGCCACCTCACCCGGCCGTGCGTGCCCTGCCGCACCAGCGTCAGCCCCTGCCGGGGACTCAGTCTTATCGGGACCGAGCCCTGCCGGGGAGGGTTCTGGCCCGTTAACCATTGACTCTGCCGCTGCTGCTATCTCTTCGTCGACCTCTCTCTGCGCCACCAATGCGGCACTAACAACTTGATTTGTTGACGCTAGGTACATCAGCAACGGCTCTTGTGGTTTAGGCGCAACCAGCACCGGGGTAGAGGATAGGTATTTCTTCAAGCCTTGTGATGCCTCCTCGGCCTCTGGGGTCCACTCCACTGGGCCCGTCTTCTTTAAGATCTTGAAAAAGGGGAGGGCATGCTCCACGGATTTGGAGATGAAGCTGCTCATGGCGGCAACGCAGCCAGTGAGCCGACGCACGTCCTTGATCCGTTTGGGTGCCTCAATCTGCTCGATGGACTTAATCTTGTCTGGGTTTGCCTCAATCCCGCGCTGTGACACAAAGAACCCGAGGAGCTTGCCGGACGGGAGGCCGAAGACACACTTCTCAGGGTTCAATTTGAGGTTGATCTTGCACAGGTTTCCAAATGTTTCCTCCAGATCTCGCACAAGTGTTGCCTTGTCCTTGGTTTCGACCACTATGTCATCCATATAAGCTTCCATATTTCATGTAGCTGGGGTTCAAAACCAATTTGGACTGCTCTTGCAAAGGTTGAGCCAGCACTCTTCAACCCCAAAGACATCCGTAAAAATCAATATGTACCACATGGGGTGATGAATGATGTCTTCTCCTCGTCTTCTTTTGTCATGAAGATCTGGTGGTATCCTGAGTAGGCGTCGAGGAATGATAACAGGTCACACCCAACCGTGGAGTCAACAATCTGGTCGATGCGCAGTAACGGGAAGGGATCCTTCGGACAAGCCTTATTGATGTCTGTGTAATCAATACATCGCCTCCACTTCCCGTTTGCCTTGCGCACCACCACCGGATTGGCCAACCACGTCGGATGGAGTACTCCTCTTATGAAGCCTGCCGCCTCTAGCTTCCTGATTTCCTCTGTGATGAACTCTTGCCTCTCCAGAGCTTGCTTCCTGACCTTCTACTTGATGGGCCGTGCATGAGGACAGACAGCAAGATGGTGCTCAATCACTTCCCTGGGAACACTGGGGATGTCAGAGGCTTGCCATGCAAACACATCGACATTCGCCTGTAGGAAAGTGACGAGCTCACTTTCCTATTTGCTGTCTAGGGTGGAGCTTATGGTAAAAGCCCCACATGTGCCGTCCTTCCTGACGGGCACCTTCTTGGTCTTCGGTGGTGCAGCTCTGGACCTCTTGCTCTTACCGGCGGAGCTCTCTGGCACGTCCTCAACGGGAGCGCTACACCCCGAAGAGGTGCACTTTCCGGAGTGGGTGCAAGGGGTGGTCTCTCCGGTCTTCTTCCCTCCCGGGGCTCCATCGGCAGGAGCACATGCCTTAGCGGCAGCTGCTGCAACTGCCTCCCGGTAGAGTTGGTTGGCGCAAATCAATGCATCTTTCTTGTCCGAGGGGACGGTGATGATGTTCATCGGCCCGGGCATCTGCAACATGTTGTAGGCATAGTGTAAAGACGCCATGAACTTGGCTAGTGACAGGTGGCCAAGGATCCCATTGTAAGGCAAGGGGATCTTGGCTACATCGAAAACAATTCTCTCCGTCTTGTGGTTCAGTTCGCCTCCGAAGGTCATGGGCAGCGTGACCTTTCCCTTTGGCTGGCTCCTCCTCGGTTTAACCCCTTGGAACATGCCCGTCTCCTCGAGGTCTTCATCAGGGATCTGCAGCCTATTGACCACAACAGGTGAGATCAAGTTTAGGCCGACCCTGCCGTCAACCAACATCTTTGCCACCTTGAGGTTGCGGATCGTTGGTGAAACCAACAACGACAAGCACCCGACCGAAGTAGTGCGGTCAGGGTGGTCCTCAGTGTCGAAGATGATGGGTGTGCTGGACCACTTCAGCGGCTTCCGTGCGTCGACCGATGGCTCCACCGCTGTGATCTCACGCGCCCACTGCTTGAGCCGGCGGTGGGATGTATGCAGCGAGGCGCCACCATCACCGCACATGGCCTCTGTGGCTTTCTGGAACTCGTGGTTGTCGTACTCGTCGTCCCTGTCATGATCCTCGTCTTCCTGCTCCTTGTCGCGGCCCCGGGCAGGCCCCTCCTGCTGATTATCTTTGCCGCGGCGGCCTCCTTGACCGCCATGTTTCTTGCCGGACCATTCGGCACCATCTTGGCTCCTTGTCCCGCCGCTCATACTCGGCCTTCTGTTTCTCAGCGAGCAGCTCTACTTGCCGGCAGTTTTGGAGGTCATGGACCTTGGTGCGGTGGATCTTGCAATACTGCTTGTCGGAGCCTCCTGGCTTGTCGGCAGCCTCCAAGGCCTGGCAAGCGACACACCCGGCAACCTCCTTGCCGGGGTCGCTCGCCTTGGTCTTCTTGGTGGCACCGGTGTCGTCGGATCCCTCGACGACAAGCACGGCCTTGCCCTTGCGTTTCCTGTTACGGCGCCCGCCCTTCTTTGTCGGGGTGGCGGTATCGCCAGTGGAGCCGGTTTCCGCGCCGGCATCTTCGCCGGGTACTTCCTTCCCTCTTCAGCGTGAGTGCATCGATCGGCCAAAACATAAAGCTCGGCCACATCCTTGACCTTGTTCATCGCCAGCTCCTCGCGCATCTTGCGGTTGCGCACATTCTGGTGGAACGCACTGATCACAACGGCGGGATGAACATCGGGGATGTTGTACTGCACCCGGCTGAACCTCTGGATGTACTTGCCCAAGTTTTCTCCTTACTTACGGGGGATGATGTGTAAATCACTCGCCTGGCCATGAGCTTGGTGACCTCCGGTAAAGGCGCCAACAAACTCATGGCACAGATCCGCCCAAGAAGAGATGGAGTCCATCGGCAAGTGCATTAACCATGACATAACATTAGGCTTGAGCGCCAACGGGAAGTAGTTGGCAAGCACCTTATCGTCGCGGGCCCCAGCAGCTTGCATCGCGATGGTGTAGATGCTGAGGAACTCTGACGGGTGAGTCTTGCCGTTGTACTTCTTGCCAACGTCGGGCTTGAACATGCGGTGGGGGGCCACTGGAACTGCCGCAGCTCACGGGTGAAGGCCGGACAACCCACCTTGTAGGGTAGGCCACTGTAGCCTCCCGACGCTGGGTGGTCCGTAGCGGCCCCCGCCCACCTGTCCGACTAGTGGCGCGCGTCATGTTGCTGCTTGATGGTGGTTCGAGCGTCCTCATGAACCCGCTCCCAAAGAACTTGGCGTTGATCGCGGTTGGTTCGCGGGTCGGACAACGTGATGGAGATATCATCAGGAGCATCATCGCGACGGACCGATGCTCGGGGTGGCCGGGATGGAAGAGGGGAATGCACCATGGTCGCATCACCTCCGGCTCGGCCTCCGCTGGCACGCGGTGGCTTGACGGAGCGACGGCCTATAGGTCCCGCCAGGCACAACTCATCGTTGTTGGCAATGCCGACGAGGCTCCGGACGGTGGCCCTCCATTCGTCAAGCTTCTCCTTAATGGGGGGAAGTCGAGGAGCAGTTGCGCGCATGCTAGGGCTTCTGCTAGCATGGGCAGCGGCGAGAGTTGGGCGGACCGTGATGCGCTTCGACTTCGAACCATGTTAGAAGGAGCCTCACCACGGCTCCGTAGTCGTCCGCCACCCTCGTCGGTGCCTCGGCGCGCACGCTGGCCTCCCTCATCCTGCGAAGGGCGCATGGTGCTCTTCCCAGGGCGGCGCCCTAGGTCACCAGTAGGGCAGCGCTGCTCATCGCGTAAGATCTAAGAAGAGCGCGCCATGGACACCGGCGTTGGTGTCTTGGAGGTCGCCGCGTCGTCGGTTGGCAACACGACGATGCCCCTGGAGGTCCCCGCGCCGCCTACGGGGGGCCCTACTCCGTCTCTGGGGTCGGCGCCGCGCGGCTCATCGCCCGTCGTACAAAAGACACCGCCCGCCGGGCCTGGACTTCCAGGGCGGTGTGGGTGTTCGCGGGCCGCGCCAGGGGTTCTCTCCGTGACTAGCCCACTACTGGCCCGCACCGGTGATGGCAGTCCGGTCCCAGATGAGCCAATCGCCGTGGTCGTCTTCTTCTTAGGAGCCATGGCGATGATGAACTGCTGGGCCAACTACTAGACCAGATTCTCACAATTTTGCGCCCCCTACCTGGCGCGCCAAAGATGTCGGTGAGAAACGACACCTATGAGATCACAAGAATCCCTACTACGGTTGCGGGGCACGGGATCATGAGAAGAGCGGGACTAGTAGATAACACAAAGGGGGATTTACCTAGGTTCGGGCCGCAAAGATGTGTAAAACCCTACGATCCTCCTTTGGTGGATGTATTTAGTGTTCTTGATCTCTTGAACTAGCTCTGGGTGCTGCCAGGTTCGAAAGAGCCGAATCCCTCTTCAGTGTGCCACGGGCCTCCTTTTATACGCGAAAGGGGCTGCCACAGTGGCACACAAGAGGTGGAAAGTGCTACAGTGTTGCGAGCTTATCGCTGGTATTGCAGGACAAGGTGTATTTAATGCGAGGCTTAGGTGTCCCTTCACTTTATTGGGGATGGGAGCGAGGCCCGTACCGTCCGTCGCTGCTCCTCCTTGCTTTGACACGCGCCCTGGGCAGCGATGCGTGTGGTGACATGTAGACAGGCAGGCAGCTAAGGTGGCGTGGTGGTGGAGCCTCCATGAAGGGCTGCATGCTGCCACACAGGTGCCTGCCCAGCTGGTTGGGTCGGCAGCTGCATGCGAACAGCGGCGGAGACTTGGCTGGCGTGGGCCTGGCAGTGGCCCAGCTGGCGCCCTTGGCGAGGGGGCCTTGCCGGGTGGCCCGGCAAGGGTCTCGCCGCAGCACACCGTCGTCCCCGGCAAGGACCTTGTCGGGGGTTTTGTGGGCTTCCCCGGCAAGAACCCTGCCGAGGATTGTTGCCTTCCAATCCTCATCTGGTTTTGAATATTCTTTGTCTTCACAAATATCTGCATGCCACCACGGAGGAGCCTCCCAAGCCTTGTCCCAATGTGTTTGTTTAGCAGTGGTGGGCTCGAAGGTGGCTCGCTCAGTTGGTGTGGGCGAGCTGCCCCGGCAAGGGTCTTGCCGGGGCCGCTGAGGCTGCCCCGGCAAGGGTCCTTGCCAGGGAAACCTGCTTCGTCCATCCGATCTTCATGGCCTTGGTCCTTGTCGTTGCTTTGTTTGTTTGTCTTGCGCCTTCAGCTTCTCTCCGGCTTCCCTCTCCTGCCCCGTTATGCATGGTCGTGGCAGGTGGCTCCGACTGCCCGTGCACAAGTAAAGGGGTCAAAAGTTGGGCTCCTACTTTTGTACACCGACAATGGGCGGTCATCAAGAACTTGGACAACCAGTGACCTGTAGGCCCTTTTACAAAAAGGAGGGGAGAGCTTGTGCAAGTACCTCCAGAGGTTCAGTCAAGTACACCGCAACATTCCTGTCGTGGAATTGTCACGTCAGATTTCCTAACGTAAGGACATAGTCGTGGAGCCATCGCAACTAGGAAGCTTAAAGGGGTTAAACGGGACAAAGGACATGAGGTTTATACTGGTTCGGCCCCTTGTGGTGAAGGTAAAAGCCTACGATCCAGTTTTGGGTGGGATTGCTTATGAATCGCTAACCAGGGAGCGAATCCGCTTGACCTAGTTCTCGATCTGATGTTACTTGCCCTGAACCGCCGCCGGGTCGTCCCTTTATATATAGAGGTCTATGCCCGCCGGCTCATAGAGTCCCGATCGGTTCATAAACAACGTCCGGCTCGGTCTCTCTCTATTCCTTTCTTACAATACAAGTTATGCATACATGGCGGTTTATCTCTACAGGCCTTAAATCGCCTCTGGGCTTTGGCCCTTAACTGAGCCGTCATCTTCAAGTGTCTTCGTGGGCTTCCTCGTAGGTGTGACCCGGCCCCTCCTGGGCGGGTCATGCCTAATAGTTATATCCCCAACATTTGGCCCCAGATTGATTTGAACTGGTTCATGTCAATCTTCAACACTTAAGAAAAAATCTTGCGCTCCCTGCTTTGTGTGATAACTTTAACCCGCCGTGACGTCATCCTTCGGATTTTGGGTAACCCGTCGTGACGTCATCTATCATCAATTTATGCTTTATCCAATATATCTCAACGGATCCTCATCTTAAAGATCATCCCGAAAATCGAGCCGTCCTTGTACTTGGATAACTTATGTCTTTGGCCTCCTCGTTTTTCGCGCCCAGTCCTCAGTTTTCCTTATAAATAGACCTGACCTGGTCTGTCATCATTCTTCCCCTTTCCGCATCTTCTTCTTCCTCTCGCACCCCAACTGTCGCTCGAGCTCCGCCACCGCCGCAACACATCCCGTCTCCGTCGACCTTGGTCGTTGCATCGACCTGAATCCATCCAGAGAACGCTTGCGCTCCTCCGCAACATACCTGCTGCTGTAAGTTTTCCCCTTTCTGTATCTTAGATCCATGCTAGGGTTTGCGAGTTCCTCTGTGCACTTCATAGTTCATCTTATTTTCTTCATAGTTCTTCATCCTTGTTTGATCCAGCAACATTATAGAACTCATGCAGTTGCTGTTTCGCATCCATTTTTGGCACTAGCAGATCTCTTTGCAAAGAAATCTTCATTAGAACACATGAACTCCTCTGTACTCTATTTTTAGGTTTAAAATATTTTCTTTTCTGAACAACTGCTTGATCCAAAATAACAACTGCACTTTGTGAAACTTGTTTGTGCCACACTTAGGCAAAATCTGTATTTGTTAGATTCCCCTATCCATGGCGACTCTCACCACCAGCTTAAAATATAACGCTTTAGTTGATAATCTTGACCGCCCATGGCGGCTTATATAATTGAACTGTCAATGATGCTTGTGGAGACTTAAAGAATCTGTCATGATTATCCTCATACCATTAGGCCCCTAGATAAGCCGCCATCTTGAATATTGACATTTCCTCTGGCTTAAATTTGAACCGGAAATTTTATCTTTTCTTAGGCTTTCATCATCATGGCACCTAAAACAAACACCTCATGCAACTGGGTTCCATCCATCGTCACCGAGCAGACTCTCCAAGACTTTGTGAAAGTTGGTTACCTACCGAACAGGGATGTCATGTATTATTGTGCTTCTGACCCGACAGAAGAGAGACCTCAACCCAAAGAAGGGGAGTTGATTGTTTTCTCAGATCATATGAACCGGGGTTTCTCACCACCCGACTCTAAATTTTTTAGAGACGTCCTGCATTTCTTTGATCTCCGCCCTCAAGACATTGGACCCAATTCTGTGTCTAATATCTGCAATTTTCGAGTGTTCAGCGAGGTGTAGCTTGAAGAAGAACCCAACCTGTTACTCTTCAAAGAGTTATTTTATTTAAACCACCAGAATGAATGTGCCAGCGGACAGAGCTTGGAACTCGGCAGCGTCTCAATCCAACATCGAAGAGACGTCATTTTCCTTATGCCAACCCACCGAGCCATCCAAAGGATTGGAATCAAACATGGTTTTATTCCCAAGACACCTCCCCGGCTGATGAGAATCCTCTGCCCGGTTTTTGCGCCCTGTGTCTGGACTCCAATCATCCACTGCCTAAGAAAATAACACCCACCGAACGCAAAACACTCGCCCCCACCTTGGCCAAAATCAAGGCTCTTCTGGGGAATGGACTCAATGGTATTGATTTGGTCCGGGTCTAGCATGCCTGGCGGATCATTCCGTTAAGCCACCGGCCCAGTCTATTATGCAATTACTCAGGCAAGAAAGATGACCCTCAGTGACATAGCCCTGACGATCTGCCTGATCATGTCATCAATGATATGACCAAGTGTCTTCTGAATGAAAGTTTAATAGACTGCGGCAAGGAGGGCTTACGCCCTTTCTGAAAAACTAATCCGGCTCCAAAGGTAAGTCGCCAAGCCAAACAAATTATCTCCAATATTGATGCATTTACCTGTACTCAAACTTGTGCTGATTTTCACAGGCTGATGACAAGTTTTGGAAGGTTAAATATGACCATGAAGTCGCAAAAAGGGACAGGAAGGACAAGAGAGCCGCCAGGAGAGCCGCACAAAGAAATGCGGAAAGAAACCCAGTGCTTCTAAACAGCTTCAGCTAGATGATTCTTCTGAGTCGGAGGTAGCCCTTGACTCCCTTGGCTCATTTTTTAATCACCTTATTGATACTGATTATGATTAGGATGACACGGGCACGAGCCACGGGCTGGAAGAAGAGGTAACTATTATTTCTTCCGACTCAGAGCCTTTGCCGCGTCAAAAACTCCGCCAAGTAACCCGAAAAGTAAGATTTTCACATCCCTTAGCTTATCAAGATCCTCAATTTCTTTTGAAGCGACAGATCCACAAGAACCGGAGGCAGACCCAGACTACAAAAGACGCGGAACTTTCCTCCTGTCTACCTAATACACCACGGAAACGCCGGAATGAGGTCATCTCCATCTTAGATTCCTCTTATCCTTTGGCGGGTCTCACTCGTCAGCCACTAAATCCTTCTGACTCGAATTACAAGGAAACCTCTCCTTCTTCCGAAGACTCTATTCAATCAAATCTGCCGGCTTTCAAGACCGTTCCAGGGTAATGATGATTTTAACTATCTTGTACTTTGAATTTTTATGCTTATACTGACCTTTTGATCTTATGTAGGGGCAAAGCAAAGGTTAGTAAGAAGGCCAGGAAGGATAAACCGATTGAGGAGCCAACTCTCAAAGAGCCGGTACTTCAGACGGTTATACCGGAGACTTCTACTACTGAGCCGTAGCCTAAACCAATGCATGAACCGCCAACATCAGCCGCTGACCCACCTGCCGAGCACACTCTTGATGGCTCCGAAAATCCTGAAGTCTCAAGCCCTGCCAAGACAAATGATCCTCAAGAAGCTGAAGTTGAGGTTACTAAGACCAATTACACTGAGCCGGGAAGGCCTACTGTGTTTGCCAAATGCACTGCCAAAGATGAACTCCTGGAACACCGTAAGGTCTGGTTCGACCTTACGGATTATTCTCACATGAGTGTCGGAGAAATTTTATCTGGCTATCTCAGCCAAGTGCACAGTAGTCGCGACATTGAAACTGACATGGTGAAGCAGATGCACCATAAGTTTGAGGTATGACCTCCTCTCTCCCCCAAGTCTATTGCTTATGAAGAATATGTTGTAGACTTAGGAAAACATCAAACAATTATCAACAATGCTTTAAGAATTAAAACTTGTAAAAATCCGACTTAACTCGTAGCCCCCAAGGGCCGGTTTAATCAAAATGAATGAGCCGGTCCTTCACATACTTGTGTAGAACATATTAGCTGCATAGTTTGAACTGCAATATGCATTAGCCCCCAAGTGCCAAGTAGTCTTGCTTGCAAAGTGCTTAGGACTTTAATCTTGTGAAACGCCAATCTTATGAGCCGCCATTGACTTCCGCGGTAGACATTAGCCCCCAAGTGCCAAGTAGTCTTGCTTGCAAGGTGCTTGGGACTTAAATATAATATGCTAATAATCATGACTTTGATCCGGTATTTATGTAGGTTACCACCAGTCAATTGCAAACAGAAATTGCTGATTTAAAGAACCATCTGCAAGCACAAGAAATAGAAACCCAAAGGGCCAACTCCAAGTTTGAATTCAGTGTATCTGAACAAGAGAAGCTGAAGGCCGACTTTGAGGCGGAGAGAAAAACCTGGGCTGATGAAAATAATGCCTTAACCCAACGAGCTATCAATTCAGAGGCGACTCTTGAAAAGGCAACAATGAACTGTCTGGCTTGAAACACCATGTGACCTAGATGGTTACCGCAATCTTTGGTAAGTCGCCCTGCAAGTTAGAAAGGCTATACTTTTCAATGATCATATAAATATGTTTCTTAACGCTCCTGACATTGCTATGGAGGCCCCATGAGCTCAAATCTGAACCGGGACTCTTTGATAAAGCTGAAGGCGGTTTATACACTGGTGGAGCAAGTCTACACCGGGTCTCAGCGCGCCTTAGCCATTGTGCCTCTGTCCAATGAAGTTCCTACACTTTTGGTGGATGTGCTAAGAAAGCTTTCTGTGTTGCCCCAACGGATTACTGAATGAAGCGGGCGTTTGCGAGATCCGGTGCTGTAGCCGCGTTGAGCCGGGCCAAGGCTTGGCTTCTGGAACTAGACCCGGCTGACATTGCCATTGGGTATCCGAGCCTCAAAGAAGATGGTGTGCCCTTTGAACAAGAAGATTTTGCTACCTGTGTGAAGGCAATATGCCCTGTGGCCGCCGTAATTGCTGAAGAAGCGGACCTCTCCAAGTACCAGGCAGGTTACGACACAGAGAACCGGAGAATCCCAACACCACAATATACCCTGACAAGCATGATTCCACCAACTCGTAAGCATACCTTTGCTCCTGAGATTGATCTGGCCGGGCTAGTTGATGACGAAGCTGAATTTAAAGCTTTGAGTGGCATTGACTGGTCATCATCAACCTCCAGGCCCAGGAGCAGGACGAAGAAGTGGAAAGGGTTGATCCGGAAGCTTCAGGCAACCATGAGAACTAATCCGTTGGGCGGCTCATGTTTGTAGCCTTGCTAAAAAACAATGCTTAATCATTTTGTCTCGGGGAGTCATGTAATAGGAGTAGAAATGACTTTGCTGTGCCGTGCCTTCGTGCATGTTTTGGTGCCTTAACACTATTTAAATCGCCATCACATATTTACTTCGTCTTATGCATTTCTATTTCCTTTGTGCATAAGAAATCATGTAATCAGTCCTGCACAGAGAGGTAGATCACAGAGACGACCCAGCGGCGCCTCACCGCAGGGCAGGTCATAATTACCCAACATATTTATAAATGTGAAATATATGTTATAAACAATTCTTATCAGAACTTGTAATATAACTGTGATCACATCATACCTGAGATATCAAATTTTTATTGCCGATTTAAATGACCTGGACAGTAAGGGTGATGACTCAGTTTATAAACCATGACCTTCTCTTGGAATTTGTCACACGTCGGGCAACTGATTGCACAAAGTTAAGCCGGCTCAATCAAAAATCTTATACGTCTTAAATCATGGACACAAAAAAGGTCACAAGACAAATCCAAAGAGTGCTTTCAAAAAAGACTTAAGCAAAAAGAATAGAAAGACACACTTAAGGCTTCTGATTCGAATACGATCAGTAAACCGCCCAAAGGGGTTAAGCTAGGGTCCGAATACGACCATGTAGCCCCAAGTGGCTTTGGCATTGCGCCGATCAAGAGGGTACCGACAGCTATGTTCTCTTTGGTTCGAATATGACCTATGTTTGAACAGGAAGCCCCCAAATGACCTTAAGAATATTTAACGACTCTTATTCGAATACGATCTGGGTTGGACCCAAGAGAGGTTAAGCTATGATTCAAATATGATCAAGAATCCCCCAAGTGGGTTTTGGCATTGCACCGATCAAGTAGGCACCGACAGCTATGTTCTCTTTGGTTCGAATACGACCTATGTTTGAACAGGAAGCCCCCAAGTGACCTTAAGAATATTTAACGACTCTGATTCAAATACGATCTGAGTCGGACCAAAAAGGGGTTAAGCTATGATTCGAATATGACCCAGCCCCCAAGTGATCAAGTTTGTTTGAACAGCTATGATTCGAATATGATCAGGAAGCTGTGCCAAAGGGGTTAAGCTATATTCGAATACGATCAGCCCCCAATGGTCTTTTTCAAGTAATGACAGTGAAGACATATGATCTTTGGGGATGAAAAGGACAGATGTCCTGCTTTATTACTTATAATATATACATCACCAAGATATGTACATCATGAGAGCCGGTGGCTCAAGTGTAGTAAGGACAAAGATGAGCTATATTCCATGGCCGGCGGGTCTCCTCCTCCGACTTACGTGAGTCTTTGTGCTCTCGAATATTGATAAGGTAGTATGACCCATTATTTAAATTCTTGCTGACCACAAAGGTCCCTTCCCAAGGTGGGGATAACTTGTGTGCATCAGTCTGGTCTTCGATGAGCCGGAGCACCAAGTCTCCTTCTTGAAAGGTTCTGGATTTAACCCGGCGGCTGTGATAACGCCGCAGGTCCTGTTGGTAAATTGCCGAGCGGGCTGCTGCCAAGTCACGCTTTTCATCCAATAGGTCAAGTGCCTCCCGACGTGCTTGCTCATTGTTAGCTTCCACATAAGCCGCCACTCGGAGCGAGTCATGGCGGATGTCACTAGGAAGAACCGCCTCTGCTCCATAAACCATGAATAAAGGGGTATAACCCGTAGATCTGTTGGGGGTAGTATTGATGCTCCATAACACTAATGGTAACTCCTCCACCCAACAACCTGGCGTTCGTTGCAAAGGAACTAAAAGCCCGGGCTTTATACCCTTCAAAATCTCCTGATTGGCTCTTTCTGCTTAACCATTGGATTAGGGGTGAGCCACTAATGAGACATCAAGCTGGATATGCTCACGTTGATAGAACTCCTCCATAGCCCCCTTCGACAAGTTAGTGCCATTATCAGTTATGATGCTATGGGGGAAACCAAAACGGAAAATTGCCTTCTTCATGAATTGAACCGCCGTCGCTGCGTCACATTTACTGACCGGCTCTGCTTCCACCCACTTCGTAAATTTATCCACCGCCACCAAAAGGTGAGTCTTTTTGTCCTTGGATCTTTTGAAAGGCCCAACCATGTCAAGCCCCCCCAACAGCAAACGACCAAGTAATTGGTATCATCCTCAATTCTTGAGCTGGCACATGAGCTCACCGCGAAAATTTCTGACACCCGTCACATTTACTAACTAGATCTTCTGCATCAGCATGAGCTGTTAGCCAATAAAATCCATGACGGAACGCTTTGGCCACAAGAGACTTTGAACCAGCGTGATGGCCGCAATATCCTTCATGAATATCACGAAGAATCTCTTGTCCTTCTTCAGGAGATACACACTGTTGAAACGCCCCAGTGACACTGCGATGATGTAACTCGCCATTGGCAATCATCATTGACTTAGACCGCCGGGTTATCTGTCTAGCCAAGGTTTCATCCTCAGGCAATTCTCCCCGGGTCATATAAGCCAAGTATGGCACTGTCCAATCTGGGATGACGTGAAGAGCCGCCACCAACTGTGCCTCTGGGTCCGGCACAGCCAAGTCTTCCTCTGTAGGTAACTTGACAGAAGGATTATGCAAAACATCCAAAAAGGTATTCGGGGGTACCGGTTTACGCTGAGATCCTTAAAGCATCGGCCGCCTCATTCTTCCTGCCATCTCTGTGTTCCACCGGATAACCCTTGAAGTGTCCGGCCACAACATCAACTTCACGGCGATAAGCCACCATAAGAGGATCCTTGAAATCCCACTTGCATAAGACTTGTTGAGCTACCAAATCTGAGTCACCAAAGCACCTTACCTGGCTTAAATTCATCTCTTTAGCCATCCGAAGACCATGGAGCAAGGCCTCATACTCAGCTGCATTGTTAGTACAGGGAAACATCAACCTCAGCACATAACAAAATTTGTCACCTCGAGGGGAAGCCAAAACAACTCCAGCCCCCGAGCCTTCCAATTGCCTGGATCCATCGAAGTGAATTGTCCAATATGTGTTATCTGGCTTCTCTTCAGGCTCATGTAACTCTATCCAATCATTGATGAAATCCACCAGTGCTTGAGATTTGATAGCAGTACGAGGCACATATTTTAAACTGTGAGGCCCAAGCTCAATGGCAACTTGGCGACTCGTCCTGTGGCCTCTCTGTTTTGGATGATATCCCCCAAAGGAGCAGAACTGACCACAGTGATGGGATGACCCAGCAAATACTGCTTAAGCTTCCGGCTGGCCATGAACACCCCATAAACAAGCTTCTGCCAATGTGGATACCTCTGTTTGGATTCAATAAGCACTTCACTAATGTAACAAACCGGCCGTTGAACCGGATATTCCTTACCAGACTCCTTACGCTCCACCACAATGGCCACACTGACAGCACGTGCATTAGCAGCCACATATAACAACAATGGCTCCTTATCAATGGGAGCAGCAAGGACCGGCGGCTCAGCCAATTGCCTCTTCAAATCCTCAAAGGCAATGTTAGTAGCATCACTCCACACAAAGTCATCTGTTTTCTTCAACATCTTATAGAGTGATATGGCCTTCTCACCTAACCGGCTTATGAACTGGCTTAAAGCAGCAATACGACCCGCCAAACGCTGAACATCATTGATGCACTTGAGTTTTGCCAAAGAGGTGATAGCGTTAATCTTCTCTTGGTTAGCCTCAATGCCTCTGTTAGAAACCAGAAACCCCAAGAGTTTGCCTGCTGGCACACCAAAGACACACTTTGCCAGGTTAAGCATCATATTGTAGAACCGGAGGTTATCAAAGGTCTCCTTGAGATCATCTATCAGTGTTTCCTTTTCTCTGGATTTCACCACAATATCATCCACATAAGCATGCACATTGCAGCCAATCTGAGTATGAAGGCAATTCTGCACGCAACACTGATAAGTCGCCTGGGCACTCTTGAGCCCAAAAGGCATAGAAACATAGCAAAAGTCTCCAAAGGGAGTAATGAACACCGTCTTCCCCAGGTCCTTAACCTCCATCTTGATCTGATGATATCCAGAATAAGCATCCAAAAAACTTAGACGCTTACATCCCGCCGTAGCATCAATGATTTGATCAATACGCGGGAGAGCAAAGGGATCAGCCGGACAAGCCTTATTAAAATCTGTGTAATCCACGCACATACACCAAGTGCTGTTCTTCTTGAGAACTAGCACCGGGTTAGCCAACCATTCAGGATGAAATACCTCAATGATGAATCGGGCTGCCAAGAGCCGGGCCACCTCCTAACCAATGGCCTTACGCCTCTCCTCATTAAACCGCCGAAGAAACTGCTTGACCGGCTTATACTTAGGATCAATATTGAGAGTGTGCTCAGCAAGTTCTCTCGGTACACCTGGCATGTCAGAAGGTTTCCATGCGAAGATGTCCCGATTCTCATGGATGAACTCGATGAGCGCGCTTTCCTATTTGGGATCCAGATTTGCACTGATGTTGAACTGTTTAGATGAATCGCCGGGAACAAAGTCAACCATCTTGGTGTCCTCAGCTGATTTAAACTTCATCTCCGGTTCACGCTCTGTGGTGGGCTTCTTCAAAGATGTCATATCTGCCGGGTCAACATTGTCTTTATAATATTTTAACTCTTCTGCAGCACAAACTGACTCAGCATAAGTCGTGTCGCCTTCGTCGCACTCCAGAGCTACCTTTCAACTACCATGAACCATAATTGTTCCTTTATGATCCGGCATCTTCAGCTGCAGATAAACATAACATGGTCGCGCCATAAACTTGGCATAAGCCGGTCGCCCAAACAGAGCATCATACGGGCTCTTGATCCTAACCACCTCAAAAGTTAGTTTCTCGGCCCTGGAATCATACTCATCTCCGAAGGCTACTTCCAGTTCGATCTTGCCCACTGGGTATGCCGACTTAACAGGAACTACGCCGTGAAAAACAATATTGGACTGCTTAAGATTTTTATCTGTTAACCCCATATGACGGAAGGTCTCATAATAAAGGATATTGATGTTGCTGCCTCCATCCATGAGTACCTTAGTGAACTTGTACCCCCCCAACTTGGGGTTCTACCACCAAAGCCAAGTGACCCGGATTGTCAACCCAGGGCGGGTGATCCTCCCAACTCCATGTAATGGCCTACTCAGACCATCGCAAGTATCGAGGAACTGTCGGCTCAACGGCGTGCACTGCCCTCTTGTGAAGCTTATGATCCCGCTTACATAAACTTGTGGTGAAAACATGATACTGTCCACAGTTGAATTGCTTTGGATTACTCTGATAGGCAGACTGCTGCTGCTGCTGCTGACCCCCTGGCCAGAATGTTGATTGTAGCCGCCTTGACCACCCTGATTGAAATTGCCTTGATTGTTCTGGTAGCCCTGAAAGCCGAAACCAGAACCGCCACCTCCATTGTTCGGGCCATGAAAGCCGCCGCCTCCTGAACCACCGCCCGACCCGTTATTACCATTGAATATGTTGGAATTTTTGAAGGCCTCCATGATAGTGCAATCCTTCCACAGGTGAGTAGCTGGCTTTTCTTCAATGTCGTGCTTCGGTCAAGGTTCATTTAACAACTGCTCAAGGGTAGGACCTGACCCGCCCGATCGAGGACATGGCCTCCAGTTACACAACCTTATTCTTGTAGACGTTGTTGGGCCTCCAAGTGCAGAGGTTTGTAGGACAGTAGCAAATTTCCCTCAAGTGGATGACCTAAGGTTTATCTATCTGTGGGAGGCGTAGGATGAAGATGGTCTCTCTCAAGCAACCCTGCAACCAAATAACAAAGAGTCTCTTGTGTCCCCAACACACCTAATACAATGGTCAATTGTATAGGTGCACTAGTTCGGCGAAGAGATGGTGATACAAGTGCAATATGGATGGTAGATAAAGGTATTTGTAATCTGAAATTATAAAAACAGCAAGGTAACTAATGATAAAGGTGAGCGTAAACGGTATTGCAATGCTAGGAAACAAGGCCTAAGGTTCATACTTTCACTAGTGCAAGTTCTCTCAACAATAATAACATAATTGGATCATATAACTATCCCTCAACATGCAACAAACAGTCACTCCAAAGCAACTAATAGCGGAGAACAAACGAAGAGATTATGGTAGGGTACGAAACCACCTCAAAGTTATCCTTTTTTCTCTATCTATTCAAGAGTCCGTAGTAAAATAACATGAAGCTATTCTTTACGTTCAATCTATCATAGAGTTCATAGTAGAATAACACCTTAAGATACAAATCAACCAAAACCCTAATATCACCTAGATACTCCATTGTCACCTCAAGTATCCATGGGCATGATTATAAGATATGCATCACACAATCTCAGATTCATCTATTCAACCAACACAAAGTACTTCAAAGAGTGCCCCAAAGTTTCTACCGGAGAGTCAAGACGAAAATGTGTGCCAACCCCTATGCATAAGTTCACAAGGTCACTGAACCCTCAAGTTGATCACCGAAACATACATCAAGTGAATCACGTGAATATCCCATTGTCACCACAGATAAGCACGGCAAGACATACATCAAGTATTCTCAAATCCTTAAAGACTCAATCCGATAATATAACTACAAAAGGAAAACTCAATCCATTACAAGAGAGTAGAGGGGGAGAAACATCATAAGATCCAACTATAATAGCAAAGCTCGCGATACATCAAGATCGTGCCATAGAGAGAACATGAGAGAGAGAGATCAAACACATAGCTACTGGTACATACCCTCAGCCCCGAGGGTGAACTACTCCCTCCTCGTCATGGAGAGCGTCAAGATGATGAAGATGGCCACCGGTGATGGGTTCCTGATACGTCTCATCTATAATTTTTTATTGTTCCATGCTATTATATTACCTGTTTTGGATGCTTATGGGCTTTATTTTATACATTATTATCATTTTTGGGAATAACCTACTAACCGGAGGCCCAGCCCGTATTGCTAATTTTTTTGCCTATTTCGGTATTTTGAAGAAAAGGAATATCAAATGGAGTCCAAATGGAATGAAACCTTCGGGAGCGTTATTTTTGGAACAAATCTTATTCGGAGATCTTGGAGTGCAAGTCAAGAAAGCTCCGATGGCTCCACGAGATAAAATACCAAAAATATATTTATCTTATCATACTATCTCTATTAGATCTCACTTTCGCAAGTGGCCTGAAGGGATTGACAACCCCTTTATTGCATTGGTTGCGAGTTCTCAGTTTGTTTGTGTAGGTGCGTGGGACTTTTGAGGAGCCTCCTACTGGATTGATACCTTGGTTCTCAAAAACTGAGGGAAATACTTACACTACACTTTGATGCATCACCCTCTCCTCTTCGGGGAAAACCAACGCTAGCTCAAGACGTAGCAAGAAGGATTTCTGGCGCCGTTGCCGGGGAGGTCTTCGCTCAAGTCAAGACATACCAAGTACCTATCACAAACCCATCTCCCTCGCATTTACATTATTTGCCATTTGCCTCTCATTTTCCTCTCCCCCACTTCACCCTTGTCGTTTTATTCGCCCTCTCTTTCCCAATCTTCTCCCCTCTTTTTCACTCGCTTTTTCCCGCCTTGCTTTTGTTTGCCGCTATGTCTGAAACTGGGGAGATATCATCGATATGGGCAATAATGATAACATGGAAAATCCCGAGGCTCCGGCTGATCAACCCCCTATCTTGCATACTAAAAAGTTTCGAATCGGCAGTGGTAACATTATTGGAAAAGGTGTTATTCAAGATTTCTTTACTTGTGCCGGTGATTTACCTTCCATTGGTTGTTCTATTCTACATATAACTAGTAGTCTTGCGGATGCTATCGCTATGCTTGTAGTTGAACTTGAAAGATAATTTATGCATATGCATCCTTGCATACAAAGAATTTTTCTAGAATTTTCTAATATTGAGCATTCTTCTGTTAAGCGCGCTGTTACTATCTTTTTGGCTCATGAGTTTAGATTTATAATAAGAGAGGCGAAAGAAATCTTTGCGCACTATAGGGTGGACGCCGGTCGTCCTCCCATAGAAGCGATCCTTTATTATCAAGAGGAATTTAGACGTTTTCAATCTTCCGACTATGTCGCTTTTAATGAAAACCTTAGAAAAAAGGTTCCTACCAAAGTCTTGATTGATTGCATTAACAAACTTAATAATGATTTTCCTCTTCGAAACAAGGAGCTAGGATACTCTCTTGAGTATAGGCTCACAAAATTTTTCCAAAAGAATGCTTTTAGTGATGAAATAGTTGTGCACTATGAAGGGCCGAAGGAGGAACCTATTCCTCCTTTGATTGATCTTGGGGACCTTTGTCCCACCAAATTTAGCCCATTTGATTACTTTTTCTTGCCTCGAAGAAAGCTTGCTGCCAAACGTAGAGAATATGAGATGAGTTTTCAAGATCTATCTTATTATTATGGCACTCGTTAGATCTATGTTTGCTTTTATGCCTAGCTAGGGGCGTTAAAAGATAGCGCTAGTTGGGAGGCAACCCAATTTTCTTTATGTTCTTTGTTCCTGTTTAGTGTTAAATCTTATTTCTACTTTCTTTTTAGATGTATTTTTATCTTTTGTTTAGTGTTTGTGCCAAGTAGAACCTATAGGATAAACTATGATGATGGTTGATTTGATTCTGCTGAAAAACAGAAACTTTGCGCTCACGAGAAAAAAATTCAATAAATCACAGAAAATAGGTTTTGCATTGATTCTTTTTTATGCTGATCAATAAATAAATTTTACAGTACGTCCTATTTTGGAGTTCCAGAAGTTTGCGTTAGTTACAGATTGCTACAGACTATTCTGTTTTTGACAGATTCTGTTTTTCATGTGTTGTTTGCTTATTTCAATGTATCTATGGCTAATAAATTAGTTTATAAACCATAAGGAAGTTGGAATACAGTATGTTTAACACCAAAACAAATAAAGAATGAGTTTATTACAGTACCTTATGTGGTGGTTTTCTTTTCTTTCACTAACGGAGCTTATAAGGTTTCCTGTTGAGTTTTGTGTTGTGAAGTTTTCAAGTTTTGGGTAAAGCTTTTATGGACTATGGAATAAAGAGTGGCAAGAGACTAAGCTTGGGGATTCCCATGGCACCCCAAGATATTCAAGAATATCCAAAAGCCTAAGCTTGGGGATGCCCCGGGAGGGCATCCCCTCTTTCGTCTTCGTTCATTGGTAACTTTACTTGGAGCTATATTTGTATTCACCACATGATATGCGTTTTGCTTGGAGCGTCGTGTATTATATTGGTCTTTGCTTGTTAGTTTACCACAATCATCCTTGCTGTAACACAACTTTTGGGAAAAGCCTATTTGATTAGAATTTGCTAGAATACTCTTTGTGCTTCACTTATATCTTTTGAGCTTGATAGTTTTTGCTCTAGTACTTCACTTATATCTTTTAGAGCATGGTGGTGGATTAATTTTGAAGAAATTGCTAGTCTCTCATGCTTCACTTATATTATTTTGAGAGTCTTTTAGAACAGCATGGTATTTGCTATGGTTACAAATTTGGTCCTAGAATGATGAGCATCCAAGTTGGGTATAATAAAAACTATCATAGAAAGTGAATGGGATGCTATGATCAACTTGATACTCGATAATTGTTTCGAGATATGGAGGTAGTAATATTAAAGTCATGCTAGTTGGGTGATTATGTTTTTAAGGAATGCTTGTGTTGAAGTTTGTGATTCCCGTAGCATGCACGTATGGTGAACCGCTTTGTGATGAAGTTGGAGCACAATGTTACTTATTGATTGTCTTCCTTATGAGTGGCAGTCAGGGACGAGCGATGGTCTTTTCCAACCAATCTATCCCCCTAAGAGCATGCGCGTAGTGCTTTGGTTTTTGATGACTTCTAAATTTTTACAACAAGTATATGAGTTTTTTGATTAATGTTGAGTCCATGGATTATACGCACCCTTTCACCCCTCCATTATTGCTAGCCTCTCTTGTATCGTGCAACTTTCGCCGGTACCATACACCCACCATATACCTTCCTCAAAACAGCCACCATACCTACCTATTATGGCATTTCCATAGCCATTCTGAGATATATTGCCATGCAACTTTCCACTGTTCCATTTATTATGACACGTTCCATCATTGTCATATTGCTCTTTGCATGATCATGTAGTTGACATCGTATTTGTGGCAAAGCCACCACCATAATTTTCATACATGTCACTCTTGATTCATTGCATATCCCGGTATACCGCCGGAGGCATTCACATAGAGTCATATCTTGTTCTAGCTTTGAGTTGTAAATCCAAAAAAGTGTGATGATCTTCATTATTAGAGCATTGTCCCAGTGAGGAAAGAATGATGAAGACTATGATTCCCCCACAAGTCGGGATAAGACTTTGGACTTTGCAAAAAGAAGAAAAAAAAGAGAAAAAAAAGAATGAGAGAAAAAGAGAGAAGGGACAATGTTATTATCTCTTTTTCCACACTTGTGCTTCAAAATAGCACCATGATCTTCATGATAGAGAGTCTCATATGTTGTCACTTTCATATACTAGTGGGAATTTTTCATTATAGAACTTGGCTTGTATATTCCAATGATGGGCTTCCTCAAAAATGCCCTAGGTCTTCATGAGCAAGCAAGTTGGATGCACCCCACTAGTTTTATTTTGTTGAGCTTTCATATATTTATAGGTCTAGTGCATCCGTTGTATGGAAATCCCTACTCACTCACATTGATAGCTATTAATGGGCATCTCCATAGCCCGTTGATACGCCTAGTTGATGTGAGACTATCTTCTCCTTTTCGTCTTCTCCGCAACTACCATTCTATTCCACTTATAGTGCTATGTCCATGGCTCACGCTCATGTATTGCGTGAAAGTTGAAAAAGTTTGAGATTATTAAAGTATGAAACAATTTCTTGGCTCGTCATCGGGGTTGTGCATGATTAATACTTTGTGTGATGAAGATAGAGCATAGCCAGAATATATGATTTTGTAGGGATAACTTTCTTTTGGCCATGCTATTTTGAGAAGACATGATTACTTGCTTAGTATGCTTGAAGTATTACTATTTCTTATGCCAATATGAACTTTTATTTTGTATTATTTGGATCTGAACATTCATGCCACATGAAAGAAAATTACATTGAGAATTATGCTAGGTAGCATTCCACATCAAAAATTCTTTCTTTATCATTTACCTACTCGAGGACGAGCAGGAATTAAGCTTGGGGATGCTTGATACGTCTCCAACGTATCTATAATATTTGATTGTTCCATGCTATAATATTACCTGTTTTGGATGCTTATGGGCTTTATTTTATACATTATTATCATTTTTAGGACTAACCTACTAACCGGAGGCCCAGCCCGTATTGCTGTTTTTTTGCCTATTTTAGTATTTCGAATAAAAGGAATATCAAACGGACTCCAAAGGGAATGAAACCTTCGGGGGCGTTATTTTTGGAACAAATCTGATCCGGAGAGCTTGGAGTGCAAGTCAAGAAAGCTCCGAGGGCTCCACGAGATAGGAGGGCGCGCCCCCCTGTAGGGCGCGCCCCCTGTCTCGTGGGCCCCTCGGGCGTCCACCGACGTACTTCTTCCTCCTATATATACCTACGGACCCCGAAAACATCCAGGGGCACCACGAAACACAATTTCCACCACCATAACCTTCTGTATCCGCGAGATCCCATCTTGGAGCCTTTGCTGGCGTTCTGCCGGAGGGGGAATCGACCATGGAGGGCCTCTACATCAACATCCTTGCCCCTCCTATGAGTTGTGAGTAGTTTACCTCAGACCTACGGGTCCATAGTTATTAGCTAGATGGCTTCTTCTCTCTTTTTGGATCTCAATACAATGATCTCCCCCTCTCTTGTGGAGATCTATTCGATGTAATCTCTTTTTGCGGTGTGTTTGTCAAGATCCGGTGAATTGTGGGTTTATGTTCAGATTTATCTATGGATATTAATTGAATCTTCTCTGAATTCTTTTATGTATGATTGAGTTATCTTTGCAAGTCTCTTCGAATTATCGGTTTGGTTTAGCCTACTAGATTGATCTTTCTTGCAATGGGAGAAGTGCTTAGCTCTGGATTCAATCTTGCGGTGTTCTTACCCAATGACAGAAAGGGTTGCCAGACACGTATTGTATTGTTGCCATCGAAGATAACAAGATGGGGTTTATATCATATTGCATGAGTTTATCCCTCTACATCATATCATCTTGCTTAATGTGTTACTCCGTTCTTATGAACTTAATACTCTAGATGCATGCTGGACAGCGGTCGATGTGTGGAGTAATAGTAGTAGATGTAGGCAGGAGTCGGTCTACTTGTTTTGGATGTGATGCCTATATACATGATCATGCCTAGATAACGTCATAATTATTCGCTTTTCTATCAATTGCTTGACAGTAATTTGTTCACCTACCGTAATACTTATGCTCTCGAGAGAAGCCTCTAGTGAAACCTATGGCCCCCGGGTCTATCGCTTATCATATTTTCTTTCAACCTACGTTTATTTGCATCTTTACTTTCTTGCATCTATATCATAAAATACCAAAAATATATTTATCTTATCATACTATCTCTATTAGATCTCACTTTCGCATGTGGCCGTGAAGGGATTGACAACCCATTTATTGTGTTGGTTGCGAGTTCTCAGTTTGTTTGTGTAGGTGTGTGGGACTTTTGAGGAGCCTCCTACTGGATTGATACCTTGGTTCTCAAAAACTGAGGTAAATACTTACGCTACACTTTGATGCATCACCCTCTCCTATTCGGGGAAAACCAATGCTAGCTCAAGACGTAGCAGTTCCCCCTCCGGCAGGGTGCCGAAATGGACTCCCGAGAGGATTTTGTTGGCTACAGAGGCTTGCGGCGGCGGAACTCCCGATCTATCTTCCGCTTTGATGTTTTCGGGGTATATGGAGATATATAGGCGAAAGAAGTCGGTCGGGGGACGCTCGAGGGGCCCATGAGATAGGGGGCGCACCCAGTAGGGGGGTGCCCCCAACCCTCTTGGCCACCTCGAAGCTTCCTTGACTTGAACTCCAAGTCTCCTGAATCACGTTCGTTCCAGAAATCACGCTCCCAAAGGTTTCATTCTGTTTGGACTCCGTTTGATATTCCTTTTCTTCGAAACACTGAAACAGGCAACAAAACAGCAATATGGGCTGGGCCTCCGGTTAATAGGTTAGTCCCAAAAATAATATAAAAGTGTATAATAAAGCCCATAATCATTCAAAACAGATAATATAACAACATGAATGCTTCATAAATTATAGATACATTGGAGACGTATCAGCATCCCCAAGCTTAATTCCTTCTCGTCCTCGAGTAGGTAAATGATAAAAGAAAGGATTTATGAAGTGTGAATGCTAGTAGGTGCACAAGTTTGATCAATGCTAATTTCAATCACCTCTTCTAGCATCATTATATGTCATAACAGTAGCTCATCTCATAAAACTTTTCATGATCAAGTAACAAGCTATTCACATGTTAAAGCATAGACCATAAACTTTCTTGAAAACTAGCAAACTTCATTCTTAGTCATCAAACAATTGCAATTCATCTTATTTTCAGGAAGGTTATATGTCAGAGCTTTGATTTAGCAAACTCCACATACTCAACTATCTTATAGTCTTCTACAATTGCTAACACTCACGCAATACTTATGGTTATGGAGTTTTAATCGGACACTGAGAAAGATAGGGGCTTATAGTGTTGCCTCCCAACGTATTCACCTTTGGGTGATGTCAACAATAATAGTTCATGCTAACTTACATCCAATTGGATATATATATCAGGATCTTTCCAACACGAGGTGCTTGCCAAAGGATAAAATGAAAAAGGGAAAGGTGAAGATCAGCTTGACTCTTGCATAAAGTAAAAGACATAAAGTAAAAGATGGGCCCTTCGCAGAGGGAAGCAGGGATTTGCAGAGGTGCCAGAGCTCGATTTTGAAATAGAGATAAATAATTTTTAGAGGTATGATCTAATTGTCAACATAACAACCAAGAGTTCCCAATATCTTCCATACTACATAAATTATAGGTAGTTCCCAAACAGAATGGTAAAGGTTTTACTCCCCCTCCACCAACAATCACACTCCACGGCCATCCGAAACAACGGGATGCCGTCCATACCAACAACAGTCCTGGGGGAGTTTTGTTTGCAATTATTTTTTATTTGATTTTGATCTTTTTGATCACGGGACTGGGCATCCCGGTTACTAGCCATTTTTCTCGTGAATGATGAGAGGAGTCCACTCATCTTGAGAATAACCCACCTAGCATGGAAGATACTGACATCCCCTAGTCGCTACATGAGCGATTCGGGCATACAAAACAGATTATTGTTTGAAGGATTAGAGTTTGGCACATCCAAATTTACTTGGAACGGCAGGTAAATACTGCATATAGGTAGGTATGGTGGACACTCGTGGCAAAAACTGGGTTTAAGGATATTGGAAGCACAAGTAGTATCTCTACTTGGTGCAAGGAATTTTGGCTAGCATGAGGGGGAAAGGCAAGCTCAACATGTTTGAATGATCCATGACAATATACTTTAACTGAGATGTGAGAAAACATAACCCATTACGTTGTCTTCCTTGTCCAACATCAACTCTTTAGCATGTCATACTTAATGAGTGCTCACAATTACAAAAGATGTCCATGATAATATATTTATATGTGAAGTCTCTCTTCCTTCAATATTCTTTCATGAATTGTTCAAATGACCAATACAATGCTTGCTAACCTTCAATAAATTTACAACATCTACTTCTTATATGTGAAGTCATCACTCCCCATGGGATAAGCATATGAAACATATATAATTTCAGATTTATGACATTCAACTCATTCAACCATTTACTCATAGGATATAAGTGAAGCACACGAGTAAATGACAAACTACTCCAAAAAGATATAAGTGAAGATCAATGAGTAGTTAAATAATTATGTAGCTATATGAAGACTCTCTCTCATTTAAGTATTTCAGATCTTGGTATTTTATTCAAACCGCAAGCAAAGCAAAATAAAATGGCATTGCAAGGATAGCACGACTCACGTGAAGAAGCAAAAACTTAGGCTCAACCCATACTAACCGGTAATTGTTGAAGAAGAAAGGTGGGATGCCTACCGGGGCATCCCCAAGCTTGTATGCTTGAGACTTCTTGAAATATTATCTTGGGGTGCCTTGGGCAACCCCAAGCTGAGCTTTGGTGTCTCCTTAATTCCTTTTATATCTCGGTTTCCTAAATCTCGAAAGCTTCATTCACACCAAACTCAACAAGAACTCGTGAGATAAGTTAGTATAAACCAATGCAAAACCCTTATCATTTTCTACTGTAACAAATCACTAATATTATTATTCAACATTGCATACTAAATGTCTCTGCATATTTAATACGCCTATCTCCAAATAGAATCATTAAACAAGCAAACATATGCAAACAATGCAAACATAACAGCAATCTCCCAAAACAGTATAGTCTGTAAAGAATGCAAGATTCATCATACTTCCCTAACTCCAAAAATTATAAGAAAAATATTATGCTGTAGAAACTTTATCAGAGCACATTATTCAAAAACATTCAACATTATATCATTCTCTGACTTTTCTAGGGAATTTTTGCAACAGCGGTAAACTTTCTGTTTTCAAACAGCAACATGTATACTAGCAAAATAAGCATGGTAAAGGCTATCCTTGACTTTTTTTTATTGAAAATATAGATGCAAATCATTATTATCAGTAACAGAAAGAAAATACTAACAAAATAAAATGACGCTCCAAGCAAAACACATATCATGTGGTGAATAAAAATATAGCTTCAAGTAAAGTTACCGATGAACGAAGACGAAAGAGGGGATGCCATCCGGGGCATCCCCAAGCTTAGGATCTTGGTTGTCCTTGAATATTACCTTGGGGTGCCTTGGGCATCCCCAAGCTTAGGCTCTTACCACTCCTTATTCCATAGTCCATCGAATCTTTACCCAAAACTTGAAAACTTCACAACACAAAACTCAACACAAAACTCGTAAGCTCCGTTAGTATAAGAAAACAAACCACCACTTTAAGGTACTATAATGAACTCATTATAAATTTATATTGGTGTAATATCTACTGTATTCCAACTTCTCTATGGTTCGTACCCTCCGATACTACCCATAGATTCATCAAAATAAGCAAACAACACAATGAAAACAGAATCTGTCAAAAACAGAATAGTCTGTAGTAATATGTATCAAACCTTTACTTCTGTAACTCCAAAAATTCTGAAATAAGTTGGTGGACCTTAGGTACTTGTCTATTAATCATCTGAAAAAAGAATGAAGCTAAAAGTACTCTCCAGTAAAAAAATGGTAGCTATTCTCGTGAGTGCTAAAGTTTCTATTTTTTACAGCAAGATCACAAAGACTTCACCCAAGTCTTCCCAAAGCCTCTACTTGGCACAAACACTAATTAAAACATAAAACCACATCTAACCAGAGTCTAGACGAATTATTTATTACTAAACAGGAGAAAAAGCAAAGGAACAAAAATAAATTTGGGTTGCCTCCCAACAAGCGCTAACGTTTAACGCCCCTAGCTAGGCATGATGATTTCAATGATGCTCACATAAAAGATAAGAATTGAAACATAAAGAGAGCATCATGGAGAATATGACTAGCACATTTAAGTCTAACCCACTTCCTATGCATAGGTATTTTGTGAGCAAATAAATTATGGTAACAATAATCAACTAGCATAGGAAGGCAAAACAAGCATAACTTCAAGATTTTAAGCACATAGAGAGGAAACTTGATATTATTGCAATTACTACAAGCATATGTTCCTCCCTCATAATAATTTTTAGTATCATCATGAATGAATTCAACAATATAACCCGCACATAAAGCATTCTTTTCATGATCTACAAGCATAGAAAATTTACTACTCTCCACATAGGCAAATTTATTCTCATCAATAGTAGTGGGAGCAAACTCAACAAAATAACTATCATGTGAGGCATAATCCAATGGAAAATTAAAATCATGATGACAATTTCATGGTTATCTTTATTCTTTATAGCATACGTATCATCAGAATAATCATCATAAATAGGAGGCATGCTTTCATCATAATAAATTTGCTCATCAAAACATGGGGGACAAAAAATATCATATTCATCAAACATAGCTTACCCAAGCTTGTGGCTTCGCATATAATTAGCATCATGGATATTTAAGGAATTCATACTAACAACATTGCAACCATGCTCGTCATTCAAATCTTTTATGCCAAAAATTTTATAGACTTCTTCTTCTAGCACTTGAGCACAATTTTCCTTACCATCATTCTTACGAAAGATATTAAAAAGATGTAGCGTATGAGACAAACTCAATTACATTTTTTGTAGTTTTCTTATTTAGACTAAACTAGTGATAAAACAAGAAACTAAAAGATTCGATTGCAATATCTAAAGATATACCTTTAAGCACTCACCTCACCGGCAACGGCGCCAGAAAAGAGTTTGATGTCTACTACACAAACTTCTTCTTGTAGACGTTGTTGGGCTTGCAAGTGCACAGGTTTGTAGGATAGTAGCAAATTTCCCTCAAGTGGATGACCTAAGGTTTATCAATCCGTGGGAGGCATGGGATGAAGATGGTCTCTCTCAAGCAACCCTACAACCAAATAACAAAGAGTCTCTTGTGGCCCCAACACACCCAATACAATGGTCAATTGTATAGGTGCACTAGTTCGGCGAAGAGATGGTGATACAAGTGTAATATGGATGGTAGATAAAGGAATTGTAATCTGAAATTATAAAAACAGCAAGGTAACTAATGATAAAAGTGAGCATAAACGGTATTGCAATGGTAGGAAACAAGGCCTAAGGTTCATACTTTCACTAGTGCAAGTTCTCTCAAAAATAATAACATAATTAGATCATATAACTATCCCTCGACATGCAACAAAGAGTCACTCTAAAGCAGCTAATAGCGGAGAACAAAGGAAGAGATTATGGTAGGGTACAAAACCACCTCAAAGTTATTCTTTTTGATCTATCTATTCAAGAGTCTGTAGTAAAATAACATGAAGCTATTCTTTCCGTTCTATCTATCATAGAGTGCATACTAGAATAACACCTTAAGATACAAATCAACCAAAACCCTAATGTCACCTAGATACCTCATTGTCACCTCAAGTATCCATGGGCATCATTATAAGATATGCATCACACAATCTCAGATTCATCTATTCAACCAACACAAAGTACTTCAAAGAGTGCCCCAAAGTTTCTACCGGAGAGTCAAGACGAAAACGTGTGCCAACCCCTATGCATAAGTTCACAAGGTCACTGAACCCGCAAGTTGATCACAAAAACATACATCAAGTGAATCACGTGAATATCCCATTGTCACCACAGATAAGCACGGCAAGACATACATCAAGTGTTCCCAAATCCTTAAAGACTGAATCCGATAAGATAACTCCAAAGGGAAAACTCAATCCATTACAAGAGAGTAGAGGGGGAGAAACATCATAAGATCCAACTATAATAGCAAAGCTTGCGATACATCAAGATCGTGCCATAGAGAGAACACGAGAGAGAGAGAGAGAGATCAAACACATAGCTACTGGTACATACCCTCAGCCCTGAGGGTGAACTACTCCCTCCTCGTCATGGAGAGCGCCGGGATGATGTAGATGGCCACCGGTGATGGGTTCCCCCTCCGGCAGGGTGCCGGAACGGGCTCCCGAGAGGTTTTTTTGGTGGCTACAGAGGCTTGCAGTGGCGGAACTCCCGATCTATCTTCCGTTTTGATGTTTTTGGGGTATATGGAGATATATAGGCGAAATAAGTCAGTCGGGGGATGCTTGAGGGGCCCACGAGACAGGGGGGCATGCCCAGTAGGGGGGTGCCCCCCATCCTCGTGGCCACCTCGATGCTTCCTTGACATGAACTCCAAGTCTCTTGGATCACGTTCATTCCAAAAAATCACTCTCCCGAAGGTTTCATTCCTTTTGGACTCTGTTTGATATTCCTTTTCTTCGAAACACTGAAATAGGCAAGAAAACAGCAATATGGCTGGGCCTCCGGTTAATAGGTTAGTCCCAAAAATAATATAAAAGTGTATAATAAAGCCCATAATCATTCAAAACAGATAATATAACAGCATGAATGCTTCATAAATTATAGATACGTTGGAGACATATCAGTAGCCACACCTGCCTCCATTGACGTTGTTGGCTAAACCGGCAGGGGCTGATAAACCGCCTTCGGAGCTGCTATTTCTGCTGCCTGTTGAGCCGCCAGCTGCGCTGCCTGCTGAGCCGCCTGCTCAATTTGCTGACGCACTCTGTCCTGATTATGCACATTAGGAGCCCCACCCTGAGCCGGGCCGTACCCGCGCGGCTGATCGCGGCGCTGGGCATTGCTTGAAACGGTCGGCGAGTCTAGATGCCTGCTATAACTCTTGCTCCGGCTCAGACATGGGGTTGAATGAATCATGTCTCTACTATAAGAGTATGCCTCCTATTGTGCTAAGGCTGTCTGGAGAAGATCTCTGTCCTTCGTGTCTCAATCGCCGCTGGAGAATTGCCATCATCTGGGAGAGCCGCTAGTCGTGCCGACGCCGCAATCACGTTTTCCAGTAGGTTAGAATAATCACCCGGTGGTGTCGACACATAAGGAGGCAGAGCAGTACTTAGACGTGGGGGTCCCATAACCTGTGGTTGGATCGGCGTGTTGGTCTCGGGCACTGTGACCTGGTTTACTCCCGGTGGGTTACTGGGTCCCGCTCCGGGTGTCTGGAAAAGGTTCCTAGGATCATAAACCGAAGGCAGACGAGATTGAGCCTTCTGGTACCTTCTCCTCATAACCTCATTTGACGCGTTCTGCTCCATCGTGAGATGAAAAGCCTGCGACTAAATCTGCTGTGCTCGGGCATCCAGAGCCGCCCGCTCAGCGGTCATCCTAACATCTTCTGCCGCCAGGTTCTCTTTAGCTTGTGCTATATCAAGCTTCAACTGTGCCACCTCCGCATCATGTTGAGCCTGATCCACCGGGTTGACCATGGCAGTTAATAGGGTCATCAACTTATTCGTGAGATCCATCAACACCTAAGCCGATGAGCGCACAGGGCCTCCTGGCCCGGCCGCTGCTGTCTCGGAGATCATTGCCGCCGCAGTTGATGAAGTTAACGCAGGTTGGGTACCTGCCATGAAGATTCCGACTCTGCTCAGCGGCTCAAAGGGGTCCAGAATACTGCAGTCATCAAAACAGCTCCCAAGCCCGCCGTCTTGCAGTTGATACAATGAATTCGTCTCACCTGTGGACGACTCACCATTAGAGTAGATGGCCGTCTCACCGCCGAAGATAGATCCTTCAGAAAACTCTCCTCCGTGGATGCATCCCACGAAGGCACGCCTCACAGCGGGTTGAGCCCGGGAGGGTCTTGCACGCTGAGCCGTCTCGATGATGTCGGTGCAGATGTCCGGCTCAGGGCCTGGCTCGCCGATCTTGCCGATGAAGACGTGGATTCTGCCGAAGGGGGCCCGATACCCGTACTCATTTGAGCCGGCGTCAGGGCCCCAGCCCGCGTTGTCGATGTAGAGCTTGCTGCGACGACTCTTGGTCATCCGGCCCATAGCGTATCCCTTGATCCCTTTGAAGCTGCCCTTCAAGAACTCAAATCCACCGTGCACTGGCCCCACGATGGGCGCCAACTGTCGTGGAATTGTCACGTCAGATGTCCTAGCATAAGGACTTAGTCGTGGAGCCATCGCAACTAGGAAGCTTAAAGGGGTTAAGCGGGACAAAGGACATGAGGTTTATACTGGTTCTGCCCCTTGTGGTGAAGGTAAACGCCTATGATCTAGTTTTGGGTGGGATTGCTTATGAATCGATAACCAGGGAGCGAATCCGCTTGACCTAGTTCTCAATCTGATGTTACTTGCCCTGAACCGCCACTGGGTCGTCCCTTTATACACAAAGGTCGACGCCCGCCGGCTCACAGAGTCCTGACCGGTTCATAAACAACGCCCGGCTCGGTCTCTCTCTATTCCTTTCTTACAATACAATTTATGCATACATGGCGGTTTATCTCTACAAGCCTTAAATCGCCTCTAGGCTTTGGGCCCTTAAGTGAGCCGTCATCTTCAAGTGTCTTCGTGGACTTCCTCGTAGGTGTGACCCAGCCACTCCTGGGCGGGTCATGCCTAATATTTATATCCCCAACAATTCCCAAGATACATCCAGCATCTGTGATTGCCGCATTCCATACGAATGTGCGCAATCGCAGGATGCATGCCAAGATGAATGTTCGGCTGCCAAGGACCGTCAATGAACTTTATACGTTGGCGGATAAGTGTGTTCGTGCTGAGGATGGGAGAAGTCTTCCAGGGGAGGAGATTGGTGTTGAAGTTGATTCAGAAGACGACGACGACGCCGCCACTCCTAGGAAGAGGAAAAGAAAGCGCAACAATAAGCGTAAAGGGAAAGCCGTGATGGCCGTAGAGAGCTCTCATGAATAGCGCCGGCAAGGAAGCTGCTACCTGCGCTGACTACCGGGCAGCGGCGGCGACTGAGAAAAATGGCAAATCTGACGGATCGTACTGCAAGATCCACATAACCAGAGGCCACGATCTCCAAGATTGCAAACAAGTCGAACAGCTGGTTGAAAAGCAGAAGGCTAAGTGTGAAAGGCATGATAAGGAGAGAGGTTAGGATGGCACTGGCGGGAAAGGCCGAGGTGGCCGAGGTGGTCATGGCGGAAAATTCGATTAGCAAAAGGAGAAGCCCACAAGGGGTCATGAGAAAGAGGAATGTGAAGTTGACAGTGAAGAGGAGGATGATGAATCCAGTGAACAAGAATTTCAGAAGGCTACCGAGGTGATGTGCATTGACGGCGGCACATCCTTGCACTCCTCTCGTTGCCAGCTCAAGAAGTGGGCGCGTGAAGTCAATGCGGCAGAGCCAATGGCAAGCACTCGAGAGCCACTCAAGTGGTCCCGCACGCCCATCATTTTTTACGTTGAGGATCATCCAGATCACACCACTGCGATTGGATGTTTTCTGTTGTAGGTTTCGCCAACAATCTGCAACCTCAAGGTCACAAATATGTTGATTGACGACGGAGCAGGGTTGAATTTGATTTCCCCTTATGCGCTCAAGAAACTTCAAATTCCTGATGAGGATCTAAAGAAAACTGGCACTTTCCAAGGAATTAACCAAGGAAGGCGCCAACCCTAGGGAAAGATTGCACTGCTAGTAACGTTTGGCGGGGAACTAAACTTCAAAACTAAGAAGGTTATATTCAATGTTGTTGACCTTCCCATGCCATTCAACGGATCCTTGGTCGTCCAGCTTTGACCAAGTTCATGGCAGCATCCCATTACGCGTATAACACCTTGAAGATGTCAGGCCCCATGGGAGTTATCTCCATCCCGTCAGATAAGAGAGATGCGGTTATATGCGTCGACAAGATGTACAAAGATGCGGTAGCAAAGAGGCTACAAAGATCCCAGCTCCTGCCAAGGAAGAAAAGAAGATAAAGAAAGCTAGCAAGGACACCAACAAGGAACTCGGGAACTGCGCCTCTTTGGAGTGCGCTGCACCCGGTAGCGACTTGCCAGAAAGTTCAGCTAGCAAGAAATCCAGGGCTGCTCTCCCTGCGATAAAGAAGGTTCCAGCGAGGCAGGATGGCACCGATGTTACCTTCACCATTAGTGCCACCCTTGATGACAAATAGGAAAGCGCGCTCGTTGCCTTCCTGTGGGTGAATGTCGATGTGTTTGTGTGGCAACCATCTGACATCCCTGGTGTTCCCAGGGAGGTAATCGAGCACCACCTTGTTGTCTGCCCTCATGCCATTCTCGTGAAGTAGAAGGTTAGAAAGAAAGCCTTGGAGCGGCAGCAGTTCATTGCCGAGGAGATCAAGAAACTTGAAGTGACGGGTTTAGACAGGGGAGTGTTGCATCCAATTTGGTTAGCAAATCCAGTGGTGGTACGCAAGGCAAATGGTAAGGGGAGGCTTTGTATTGACTTCACAGACTTGAACAAAGCATGTCCAAAGGATCCTTTGCCCTTGCCACGCATCGATCAGATCATCGATTCCATTTCAGGATGTGATTTTCTCTCTTTCCTTGATGCGTACTCCGGCTATCATCAAATTTTCATGGCCAGAGAACACAAAGAGAAGACCGTGTTTATTACCCCATGTGGCACGTACTGCTTTGTACGTGTTCCTTTCGGGCTGAGAAGCGTTGGTTCTACATTTGTGAGGGTAGTGCAGATTGGTTTTGAACCACAGTTACATAGAAACACACAGGCCTACATGGATGATATAGTGGTCAAAACCAACGACAAGTCCACGCTTGTTGAAGATTTGGAAGAAAATTTTATGAATTTGCGAAAGTTGAAGCTCACCCAGAGGAATGTGTGTTTGGCGTTCCATTTGACAAACTTCTTGGATTCTTTGTGTCTCAGTGAGGGATAGAAGCCAACCTCGACAAGATCAAATAAATAGAGCAGATTCAAGCCCCGAAAACTATCAAGGATGTGACACTTTTGGCTGGCTGTGTTGCTGCGCTGAGTAGATTCATTTCAAAATCTGTCGAGCGTGCCTTACCGTTCTTAATCTTGAAGAAGGATGGCGCAATGAAATGGGCCTCGGAAGAAGAGGCTGTGCTGCGGGATTTGAAAACCTATCTTTCATCTACGCCAACCTTGGTTGCACCTAGGCCATAAGAGCCGCTGCTGCTATACTTAACGCCAATGAATCAAGTGGTTAGTGTTGCGTTCGTGGCGCAGAGGGAAGTAGGTAATGAAGAGGCTGAGGCAGCAGGATCGCCTGGTAATGAGCCAAACTTGTCCCTAGTAAGGCCTAGCATCTACAAGGAATAGGGGACACAAGTAAATGCTGGTAACGAGAAGGTGTTGTCAAGGAAGAAAATGGTGCAGCTTCCAGTTTACTTTGTCAGGTCCCTCTTGTAGGGAGCTAGATCAAGGTACTCCAGGGTGCAAAAGTTGATCTTCGTCCTTCTCATGGCCTCAAGGAAACTACACCATTATTTACAAGCTCACGAGATCACAGTTGTGACTCGCCTTCCATTGCAGCGTATTCTGAGGACCCCGAGGCTACCACCAGAATACTGGAGTGGGCGCTAGCATTGTCAAGTTTTGCTTTGAAGTTTGAAAGCACGACAACCATGCAAAGCAGAGCGCTGGTGGAATTTATTGCAGAATGGACGCGAACACCTGATGAAGAGACGCTAGAGACAGTTCTCCCCGGCAAGGAAACCCTCTAGGAGGGGCTGATTTATTTTGATGGAGCTTTTTCGATACAACGCGTTGGTGCTGGAGTGCTACTTGTTGCACCCACCGGAGAGCACCTAAAGTATGTTATCCAAACGCACTTCCCCAGGGAAGATGCTACAAACAATATAGCAGAGTATGAGGGGCTGCCTGCTAGCCTCAGGATTGCAATAGAACTAGGGATAAAGAAGCAAATCATCCATGGTGATTCTCAGCTCATCGTGAAGCAAGTAAATAATGATTACTAGAGCCCGTTGATGGAAGCATATGTGGAAGAAGGGAGGAAATTGGAAGAGCACTTTGACGGGCTGTAAATAGAGCACGTCCTCATGCAGAAAATAACATTGTTGACCACCTGTCAAAGTGCGCTACTCAGAAGCTCCATGTGGAACCATGAAATTTTGTGCTCCATCTAACTCGATCGTCAATTTCCCCATCAACGCTGGCCAGAAAGAGAAGAAAGCTAAACACCAGCAAACATTTCCAGGCAGAGCTCCCTGGAGCCGCTGGTGAGAGGGTTGCAGGGGAGAGCCCTGTGTTGGTTGGTGAGCTGCATTCTCCGGTGGAGCTTCAAGTTCACGCTGTTGAGGCTAGCACTCCCACAACAAAGGATATGCCTTTAGTCCTCATCGTCGAGCCTCAGGTTCCGGCATGGGCATAACATATAGTCCAATTCTTACAAACTGGAGAACTTCCCAATGATCCAGAGGAATATGAAAAGTTGGCTTGCCAATCAAGTATGTATCAGTTTGTGGATGACACTCTGTACACAATGAGGCTGAATCGTGTGAAATTGAAATGTATCAGTCAAGAGGATCAACTAATGTTGTTGGCAGAGATACATGGAGGCGTGTGTGATTGCTTGTATCTACCTTTTTATTTCCCCGAAGAGGAGAGGAAGATGCAGCATATCAACAGTAAGTATTTCCCTCGATTATGAAACAAAGGTTATCAATCTAGTAGAACCAAGCAACACTATGTAAACGGTACATACACACAAAGAACAAATACTTGCAACCCAACGCGTAAGAGGGGTTGTCAATCCCTCCTCGGTATTGAGATAGATTAAATTTTATGAGATTGGGAAAATAGATTTGACAAAACACAAAATAAAATAAAGAAAGAAAAACAGCAACAAGGTATTTTGGGTTTTTAGAATAATAGATCTGAAAACAATATGATAGAAAATAGACCCAGGGGCTATAGATTTCACTAGTGTCTTCTCTCGAGAAAATAGCCTACCGTGGGTAAAAAAATTACTGTTGGGCAACTGACAGAAGACCAAATAATTATGACGATATCCAAGGCAATGATCATGTATATAGGCATCACGTCCAAGATCAGTAGACCGACTCCTGCCTGAATCTACTACTATTACTCCACACATCGACCGCTATCCAGCATGCATCTAGCATATTAAGTTCATGGAGAAACGGAGTAATGCAATAAGAACGATGACATGATGTAGACAAGATCTATTCATATAGGAATAGACCCCTTTTTATCCTTAATAGCAATGATATATACGCGCCTCGCTACCCCTTCTGTCACTGGGTGAGGTCACCGCAAGATCGAACCCATCACAAAGCACCTCTTCCCATTGCAAGAAAAATCAATCTAGTTGACCTAACTAAACTAAAGTTTCGGAGAAGAAATACGAGGCTATAATAATCAAGCATATAAGAGATCAAAGAAGACTCAAATAATATTCATAGATAGATCTGATCATCAACTCGCAATTCATCAGATCCCAACAAACACACTGCAAAAAGTCATTACATCAAATAGATCTCCAAGAACACTGATGAGAACATTGTATTGAGAATAAAAAAGAGAGAATAAGTCATCCAGCTACTGCCTATGGACCCGTAGGTCTATGGTAAACTACCCACGCATCATCGAGGGAGCACCATTGAGGATGATGAACCCCTCCGTGATCGTGTTCCCCTGGGGCTAGGTGCCGGAATAGGGCTCTAGATTGGATCTCGTGGTTCTGGAACTTGCAGCGACTGGAATTGTGTTTTGTCGACTCTCCTAGGATTTCTGGAATATTTGGGTATTTATAGAGCTGAGAGGTGGTGGACTGGCCTCCTGTGGGCCCGACCACCCACTTGGGTGTGCCAGGGGCCTCTAGCGTGCCCTGGTGGGTTGTGGGCCCCACGGGCCTCCCCTCTGGCACTTCATTGGCTCCCAAGTTGTCTTCTGGGCAGAAAAAAATCTCCAAAAAGTTAGTGGCATTTGGACTTTTTTGGTACTAATATTCTGCGAAGTAAAAAACCAAGCAAAAAACAGCAATTGGCACTAGGCACTATGTCAATAGGTTAGTCCCAAAAAATGATATAAAGTTTCTATAAAATGAATGTAAAACATCCAAGAATGATAATTTAACAACATGGAACAATAAAAAATTATATATACCTTGGAGACATATCAGCATCCCCAAGCTTAATTCCTGTTCGTCCTAGAGTAGGTAAATGATAAAAATAGAATTTTTGATGTGAAATGTTGCCTAACATGTTCATCACATATTCTTTTCTTTTGTAGCATGGATATTTGGACTTTTAGATGGTTTAAAGCAGTAGTCTATATTTGACATGAAGACTTCAATACTCAAGCATATCAATAAAAGCAACCATGTCTTTAAAAATATCAACACCAAAGAAAGTTATCCCTAGCCCATCATGCTCAATCATTGATCCATTCATGAAACACGCTCGAATATTAGCTACATACAATGCACAAGTATGATCATAGTGCTCCCTAGTTGGTGCTTTATAAGAGAAGATGGAGACCAAAATAAAAATAAAAATTGCATCAAAGTAAATAGATAGGCCCTTCACAGAGGGAAACAGAAATTTGTAGAGGTGCGAGAGCTCAAAGCTTAAATTGAGAGATAAAAATATTTTGAGAGGCATGCTTTTCCGTCAAAGAAAACGACTAAGTAATTCCCAATACTTTCCATGCTAGAAACATCATAGCCAGTTCACAAACATAAAATAAAGTTTATTCCTTTTTCCACCATTCTTTCGCAATCCATAGCTAGCCATATCCACGGGTGCCTTACATACCAACACTTTCCAAGGAATTTCTTATTTGGCAACATAAAGTAAATTTGTTTTTCATTTTAGGATTGGGCATCCTATTACCGCCACACTCTCGTGCAATGACAGGTGAATAAACACTCATCTTGAGAATACCACATCTAGCATGGAAAAATATTGGCCACCCCCTGCCGCTTCATGAGCGGTGCGGGCACACAAAAAGGAAATTCATTTTGAAAATTAGAGTTGGCACATAAAAATTTACATGGAATGGCACAGAAATACCACATATAGGTAGGTATGGTGGACTCATATGGCATAATTGGTTTAAGGATTTTGGATGCACAAGTAGTATTCACATTTAGTACAAATGGAGGCTAGCAAATAGATTGAGAAGCAACCAACCAAGAAATGAAAATTCTCATAAACGAGCATTAAGCATAACTAACACCGAATAATGCACCACAAGTAGGATGTAATTTCATTGCATAACTATTGACTTGTGTGATTGCATAGGGAATCACAAACCTTAACACCAATATTCTTTCTAAAGCATAATTACACCAACATGACTCACATATTACTATCATCATATCTCAAAACTATTACAAAGAATCAAGTTTATTTTGTCCAATGATCTTCATGAAAGTTTTTATTATATCCATCTTGAATATCTATCACTTTGGGACTAGTTTCATATAGTACCATTTCTTATAACAAGCTGAAATAAATTTAAGTGAAGAACATAAGCATAACAATTTTCATCTCTCGGAATAATATAAGTGAAGCATGAGAGAATTTCTTCAAAAAAATAATAACTCTTAAATTAATCTAAGTGAAGCTTGAGAGTATTTCTTAAAAAAATTAAAACACCACCATGCTCAAAAAGATATAAGTGAAGCACTAGAGCAATTCCATAGCTTAAAAAAATTTAAGTGAAGCACATAGAGCAATTCTAACAAATTATAGAATAATTATGGCTCTCTCAAATAGGTGTTTCCAGCAAGGATAATTGTGACAAACTAAAAATCAAAACAATCAAAGACTCATATAATACAAGACGCTCCAAGCGAAACTCATGATATGTGACGAGTAAAAATATAGCTCCAAGTAAAATTACCAATGGTTGTTAGAAGAAAGAGGGGATGCCTTCCGGGGCATCCCCAAGCTTAGTTGCTTGGTTCTCCCTGAATATTACTTGGGGTGCCATGGCATCCCCAAGCTTAGGCTATTTTCACTCCTTATTCCTTCATCCATCATGATCTCACCCGAAACTTGAAAACGTCAATCACACAAAACTTACAAAACCTTTGTGAGATCCGTTAGTATAATAAAGCAAATCACCACTTTAAGTACGGTTGCAACCCATTCATGTCTTGTTATTGCATTATACCTACTGTATTATAACTTTACCATGGCTTATACCCCCCGATAAAATCCATAGATTCATCAAAATAAGCACACAATGCAAAGAAAAGCAGAATATGTCAAAAACAGAAAAGTCTGTAGTAATATGGACTTTGACCATACTTCTGTAACTCCAAAAATTCTGAAAAATTAGGACAACATATGCAGTTTTTATATCAATCTTGTGTACTAAATTCAGAGCAAAAGCACGTTTCTATGAGTTTTTAAAACTCTTCTACTAGACGCAAAAGTTTATATTTTCCAATAAGATCAAATCAACTATCACCCAACATGATTGCAAAGGCTTTACTTGGCACAAAGACTAATTGAAACATAAAAACACAATCAAAACAGTTGCATAATTATGCAAACACTCAAGAACAGAAAGAAAAAGGCAAAAAAAATTATTCATTGGGTTGCCTCCCAACAAGCTCTTTCTTTATAGACATTAAGATGGGCTTAAGATTTCAATGATGCTCATACGAAAGATAAGAATTGAAACACAAAGAGAGAACCATGAAACATATGGCAAACACATTTTAGTATAACATACTTCCTATGCATAGGAATTTTATAAGCAAACGAATTATCAAGACAAGAAACATCTAACATATGCAAAGAAGAGGAATAAAACACTGACGATCTCAACATAATGAGAGGTAATTTGGTTCATGAAAATTTCTACAACCATATTTTCCTCTCTCATACTAATTACATGTAGGATCACAATCAAATTCAACAATATAACTATCACATAAAATATTCTCTTCGTGATCCACATGCATGCAAAGTCGACACTCTTCCAAAATAGTGGGATTATCATCAAATAAAGTGATGACCTCTCCAAGCCCACTTTTATAAAAAAATCATAAGATTTATCATTCTCCAAAGTAGTGGGATCATTATTACCTAGAGTTGACACTCTTCCAAACCCACTTTCTATATTGCTGCAAACACTATTATCAATATGATATTCCCCATGAGGCTTAAATAAACTTTCAAGATCATAAGAGGAATCACCCCAATCATGATCATTATAATAAGTAGTGGACATAGCAAAATTAGCATCCCCAAGCTTAGGGTGTTGCATATTATTAGAACAATTGACATTAATAGAACTTATAATAACATCATTGCAATCATGCTTTTCATTCAAGGAGCTATCATGAATCACTTCATAAATTTCTTATTTTAACACTTCATCACAATTTTCAGATTCACAAATCTCAAGCAAAACTTCATAAAGATAATCTAGTGAACTCAATTCACTATCAAATGGTTCATCATATTTGGATCTTTTGAAAAGATTAGCAAGTGCATGAGGATCCATATCAATAGATTTTAACAAGCGAAGATGCAAGCATATAGAAGACACATGGCACACAAGCAAAGATAGAAAACGAACAAAAAGGCAAACGGAACAGAAGGAAAAGGAAAAGGAAAATATTTTTGTGTTTTTGTAAAAAACTTTTAGAAGTGGAGAAGATGAAAATGAGAGGCAAATGGCAAATAATGTAAATTGCAAGGAGATGAGATTTGTGATTAGGAACCTGATAGATGTTGATGATGTCTCCCCGGTAATTGTGCTAAAAATTCTTCTCGGTTGCTTGTATCTGCATTGGTATTTCCCTGAAGAGGAGAGGATGATGCATCACAGCAATGGTAAGTATTTCCCTCGGTTATGAAACCAAGGTTATCAATCCAGTAGGAGAACCAAGCAATACTATGTAAACGGTACCTGCACACAAAGAACAAATACTTGCAACCCAACGTGTAAGAGGGGTTGTTATTCCCTCCTCGGTATTGAGATAGATTAAACTGTATGAGATTGGATAAAAAGATCTGACCAAAACATAAAATAAAATAAATAAAGAAAAAGTGCAGAAAGGTATTTTTGGGTTTTTGGAATAAGAGATCTGAAAACAATATGATAGAAAATAGACCCGGGGGCCGTAGATTTCACTAGTGGCTTCTCTCGAGAAAATAGCATCTGGTGGGTAAACAAATTACTGTTGGGCAATTGATAGAAGAGCAAATAATTATGATGATATCCAATGCAATGATCATGTATATAGGCATCACGTCCAAGATTAGTAGACCGACTCCTGCCTGCATCTACTACTATTACTCCGCACGTCGACCGCTATCCAGCATGCATCTAGTGTATTAAGTCCATGGAGAAATGGAGTAATGCAATAAGAATGATGACATGATGTAGATAAGATCTATTCATATAGGAATAGACACCATCTTTTTATCCTTAATAGCAATGATACATAGATGCCTCGCTACCCCTTCTGTCATTGGGTGAGGACATCACAAGATCAAACCCATCACAAAGCACCTCTTCCCATTTCAAGAAAAATCAATCTAGTTGGCCTAACTAAACCAAATTAGTTTTAGAGAAGAAATACGAGGATGTAACAATCATGCATATAAGAGGTCAAACAAGACTCAAATTATATTCATAGATAGATCTGATCATAAACTTGCAATTCATCGGATTCCAATAAACACACCGCAAAAAGTCATTACATCAAATATATCTCCAAGAACACTGAGGAGAACATTGTATTGAGAATAAAAAAGAGAGAAGAAGTCATCTAGCTACTGCCTACGGACCTGTAGGTCTATGGTAAACTACCCACGCATCATCGGAGGAGCACCAATGAGATGATGAACCCCTCCATGATCGTGTTCCCCTCCGGTAAGGTGCCGGAATAGGGCTCTAGATTGGATCTTATGGTTCTGGAACTTACAGCGGCTGGAATTGTGTATAGTCGACTCCCCTAGGGTTTTTGGAATATTTGGGTATTTATAGAGCTGAGAGGCGGTGGAAAGGACTCATATGGGCCCCACCACCCACCTGTGCATGCCAGGGGCCTCTGGCGTGCCTTGGTGGGTTGTAGGCCGCACGGGCCTCCCCTCTGGCACTTCCCTGGCTCACAAGTTGTCTTCTGGGCAAAAAAAATCTCCAAAAAGTTTTGTGGCATTTTAACTTCGTTTGGTACTGATATTCTGTGAATTAAAAACAAGCAAAAAACAACAACAACTGGCACTGGGCACTATGTCAATAGGCTAGTCCCAAAAAATGATATAAAGTTGCTATAAAATGAATGTAAAAGATCCAATAATGATAATATAACATCATGGAACAATCAAAAAATTATAGATACATTGGAGATGTATTAGTGGGTGGCTCACATCTAGGATCAAGAGCACTTGTCGGGAAAGCTTTCCGGCAACTATTCTATTGTCCCACCGCCCTCCGAGATGCAACTGAGCTCGTCACTAAGTGTGAAGCATGTCAGTTCCACCCCAAGAATATTCATCAACCTGCTCAAGCCCTTCAAAAAATCCCTTTGTCACAGCCTTTCGCGGTCCGGGGCTCTACATCTTGGGCCCCTTTCCCCGTTCTATTGGGGGCTTTATATTCTTGCACGTAGCAATCGACAAGTTTACAAAGTGGCCCAAATTGGATCCAGTGATGAAGGTGACTGCGCAATCAGCTATCAAGTTCTTTAAAGGATTGGTCTATCGATTTGGATTACCCAATAGGGTGATCACCGACAACGACACTCAATTCACAAGTCGCGCCTTCATGTAGTACATCCAGAGCCTTGGAAGCAAGGTCTCTTTCTCCTCTGTTGACCATCCTTAGAGTAACAGTCAGGCTAAAAGGATGAATGATGAAGTGTTGCGTGGGCTCAAGACAAGAACTTTTTGTAAGTTGCGAAGATGCGGCAAGCGCTGGCTTGATGAGCTGCCTGTGGTTATTTGGTCAATCATAACGACACCAAATCGAGCTACTGGCCAGACTCCCTTCTCCCTAGTATATGGTGCAGAAGTAGTACTCCCCACAGAACTCACATATGGGTCACCACGAGTACTTGCCTAGGATGAGGTAGCGCAAGAGCAGCTACGGCATGACGATGCCGCGCTCCTCGAGGAAGATCGTCTCCGCGCAGCTGTACGGGCTCCATGATACTAGCAAGCCCTGCACCACTATCACAGACACGGGGTTCATGCCCAGAGCTTTGGGTAAGGCGACCTTGTCCTTAGGCGCATTCAGTCCGCCAAGGGTGCAAACAAGTTGATGCCGAAGTGGGAAGGCACTTCCCGGGTAGTACGTGTCACCAAACCTGCCGCAGTCCGTCTGGAGACTGAAGATGGCATCCAATGCAAAACTAATGGAATATTAAGCATCTTTGTAAGTTCTACCCATAAGGCGCGGTTATCGGGCGTCGCCGCGACAACTTGTTTTGTACAAGCGTAGTCCCTGGGACTTGTAACCCTTTGTACAAAGCCAGGCGTAGACCCTATGCATAGTTGAATAAAATGAAGCGCTTTCACAAAAACTTGGATGCATAGTTTCCTATTTGCATAAATATGACCCTATTGTGATTACAATAGTTCTTAAATGAGGTGACTGACATGCTGTGAAGAGCCATGTGCTACCCTTCTCTTTCTTTTGATGGCAACAGAAAGATTTTCTCGTGGATCATCTTCCCGGGGAGGAGGGGAAAGGCGAACCCGGACACTCAGCCCCCAGCAACCTCTCTTTATCTAAGATGATAAGAAGGATAGCAAAGAGAGATAAGTACACCCCCATTGCATCCCATCAGTCTATGATATGCCTACGTATGAGGAACTTGCACGTAATGAAACCTTACCGCCTCTGTCATTTGCGCTCCTATCCTTGACTCAAGTCCACTCGACTAGTTTGGTTGTAGCTGCATTTGAAGAGATTGGCAGGGGACCGGCCTTCATTTGTGCTCCTAACCCATTTTTTAGCTCACTAGACGAGGTTTAGTAGCAGCTGAAATGAAGGCCGGCAAGATTTCTTACCAGAAAACTTTGTTCACCCAGGGTAATGAAGGCTTGTCCTTCAGCATGTTTAAACACATACGCAAAGATCCGGCAAGCTCTTTTCAAAAATTCATGAACTAACTAGTATAAACCATATGAATGCTAACATGGATGACGGATTACATAATTTTGATTAAAATTTGGCAAGTGCCTACGTTTTTTGATATAAAAAGATAAGTGCCCCGTAATGCCTTTCTTGTCCCTCTCCTTCTAGGAGTTACATTGAGAAATAAAGAGGGCAAAAGGAGCGCCTGAGCAGAAGCCTAGCTTGACCCCGTCAAAACTAGCAGGACTCATCCTGACAAGATCGGGAGGGTGCCTCCACGGTAAGGAAGAAGAGTCTGGGGATGGAGAGAGCGGCTAGATGATGCCCTGGTCACCCCCGCCAGGACTAGAGGGACGCGGCTCGGTAGAGACATCGGCAGGGAAGACGAAGCTGGAGTCCAAGAGGAAGCCTGCCGGGGTCCAACTGGAGGTGGCGGTGACGTCCACACCAAGCACCCCCGGCAAATCGCTCTACTGGGGTCCAGCTGCAAATGATGGTGCTGCCGAAGCCTAGTTGGTGATGACAGTGCGTCCGGTCCTTAGCCGGAGTAAGAGTCGTTGTCTTCATGCTTGATGACCGGGGGCTCCCCGCCGCCATCTTCGTCGTTAGTGTCCTCTTCGTCGTTGTCGCTCGAGGAGGAGCTTTCATCGTCCCTCGAGATTTCCGTGCAGCACCCTAAGCGAGCACTTGAACGGCCTAAGACCTTGATGGAGAACAAATCAACCTCCACCAACTTGAAGTGGAGGACTGCCCTTCCGCCAGATAATGGGCACATGCAAAGGTTTTCCAGCCACGCCTGAGGAGCATGACACGCGGTGCGGGGAACTCGACGTTCGCACACACAACGCCATTGCAGCAGCCGCTCATGCGCAACTACAGCCTAGGTGGCTAGTCGACCTCCATCATCCTGGCCAAGGGGCGAGGAAGCCGCAGGCGGCTGCGGGGAGGATAGCGTAGTTTGCGGATGAACTCCTGCGTTGTATCCCCCGTATTTCCTTTTGTCGGTGTTGGAGCAGTCGGAGGAGGGACGGAGGGCGCGCCGCCTCGTCCGCCTCGATCGCGAGCACTGCGTCAACCTCGACCGCACCACGGAACCCCACCTTGTGTGCTGGATTCTACCCCTGTGATTGCAATGGAGGTAGGAGCAGGATGCCGAGAAGAAGCTCTCGTCGCCACCATCAAAGCCCGAGCTCGGCCCCTTCCCCTTGTCATGGTGGAAGCAAAGTCAGGGAAGGAGGAGGAGGAGACGGTGGATGAGCATCACCACCCCCTCGTGTCTCCTTTTATAGCAGGATAAGAGGGGGCTAGCTCTCCATTACCCCGGAGCAACTGCCCATTCCTCCAATCTAGTCCTGTGCATCACTGATGGCGCCCTAATTCATCAGCCGCCCACCACGCCAATCCACCAACCTTGCACAATGCATGCGGTGCGCGTGGCCGAAACGGTAAGCGTGGTGGGTGAGCTTAAGGTGAAATGGCAGTTACCCCAAGTCACGCACGGGTGCTATAATGGACTGATACGTCTTCAAAGTATCTATAATTTTTTATTGTTACATGCTATTATATTATCTATTTTGGATGTTTAATAGACATTTATATGCTATTTTATATTATTTTGGGGACTAACCTGTTAACCGAGAGTCTAGTGCCAGTTTCTGTTTTTTTGCCTATTTTAGAGTTTTGCTAGAAAAGGAATACCAAATGGAGTCCAAACAGAATGAAACTTTCGCGATGATCTTTCTAGGACCAGAAGGAAACTAGAAGACTTGGAGATGAAGTTGGAGACGCAACAAGGCGGACACGAGGTAGGAGGGCACGCCCAGGGGGGTAGGGCACGCTCCCCTACCTCGTGGGCCTCTCGTGGGTCTCCTAACCTAGTTTCTTGGCATATATACACTCTTATGCCCTAAAAACATCCAAGGGAGCCACGAAACCACTTTTCCACCGCCGCAACCTTCTGTACCCGTGAGATCCCATCTAGGGACCTTTTCCGGCATCCTGCCGGAGGGGGATTCGATCATGGAGGTCTTCTACATCAACAGCATTGCCTCTTTGATGAAGCTTGAGTAGTTTACCACAGACCTACGGGCCCATAGCTAGTAGCTAGATGGCTTCTTTTCTCTCTTTGATTCTCAATAACATGTTCTCCTTGATGTTCTTGGAGATCTTCAATGTAATATTCTTTTGGGGTGTGTTTGCCGAGATCCGATGAATTGTGGAATTATGATCAGATTATCTATGAATATTATTTGTGTCTTCTGTGAATTCTTATATGCATGATTTGATATCTTTGCAAGTCTCTTCGAATTATCGGTTTAGTTTGGCCTACTAGATTGATCTTTCTTGCAATGGGAGAAGTGCTTACCTTTGAGTTCAGTCTTGCAGTGGCCTTTCCCAGTGATAGTAGGAGCAGCAAGGCATGTATTGTATTGTTGCCATCGAGGATAAAAAGAAGGGGTTTTCATCATATTGCTTGAGTCAATTCCTCTACATCATGTCATCTTACTTAATGCGTTACTCCGTTCTTTATGAACTTAATACTCTAGACGCATGCTGGATAGCGGTCAATGTGCGGAGTAATAGTAGTAGATGCAGAATCGGTGTGGTCTACTTGACACAGACATGATGCCTATATTCATGATCATTGCCTTAGATATCGTCATAACTTTGCGCTCTTCTATCAATTGCTCGGCAGTAATTTGTTCACCCACCGTAATATTTGCTATCTTGAGAGAAGCCACTAGTGAAACCTATGCCCCCCGGGTCTATTTTACATCATATTAGTTTCCCATCAACTTTCCAATTTCTTTCGCCGTTCCTTATTTTTCAATCTTTACTTTCCAATGTATAAACCAAAAATACCAAAAATATTCACTTTACCATTTATCCATCTCTATCAGATCTCACTTTTGCAAGTAATTGTGAAGGGATTGACAACCCCTTTATCGCGTTGGGTGCAAGTTGTTGATTGTTTGTGCAGGTATTTGGTGACTTGTGCGTTGTCTCCTACTGGATTATACCTTGGTTCTCAAACTGAGGGAAATACTTATGCTACTTTATTGTATCACCATTTCCTCTTCAAGGGAAAACCCAACGCAAGCTCAAGAGGTAGCAAGAAGGATTTCTAGCACCGTTGCCAGGGAGATCTACGTCAAGTCAAGCCATACCAAGTACCCATCATAAACTCTTCTCTCTTGCATTACATTATTCGCCATTTGCCTCTCGTTTTCCTCTCCCCCACCTCTAAAACGATTTTTGAAAAGACTGGCCTTTTCTTCGCCTTCTTCCCATATGACTTTTTGTGTTTCCATGTGCCTTCTATTTTCTTGCATCTTTGCTTGCTAGAAATCTATTGATATGGATCCACTTAAGGTGTTCTACTTGGATCATCTTCGATCTTTATGTGCTAGTGCTGAAACCCCAACTAGTTTAGTTGAGGGAAAATCTTTAGATGAGCATGCTCATTTTGTGTGTCACCGTTTGTCTGAAAAAGGGAGACTCTTATGGAATCAAATAAACAGTTTGCTGTGTTATGCTTGGAATCTTTGTGAAATTTATGATTTTACTTGTTGCTCTAAGAACCCTAAAAAACACCTTCCCTACCTATGTGATTTTAATGATAATGAAATCTTATCTTCTTATGAAAAGGGTGTTTATAGTTACTATGATATCGAACAAATGAAGAATTTATTGCTTTTAAGGGTGCTTATGAAGTTGCTTCTTTGATTGAAAAGTATGATATCACTCTCTACAAATCTGAAATTTTTGATATACTTAAATATTGCTATGAAAACTATGTTCATAATGTCTATGTCAAAGAATTTATTGAGAGAATGACCGTTGCTTTGAAGAAAATAATGATATGCATGAATCTATAGATAATTATGATTTCGATGATTTGATTGAAATATCCCTTGATGAACATGATGCTTGCTATTCTTGTGGCCATGATGCCATTATTTATGGAGAGTTGCTATTGCACCCATACTTGATAGTTCCTTCGATGAAAAGCATGATTCCAATGATTTTATTATAAATTCTATTAATGTCAATTGTGCTAGTAATATGCAAAACCTTAAGCTTGGGGATGCTAGTTTTGATACGTCTACTATTTGTTGCAATGATTATGATTGGGGTGATTCTTTTTATGATCTTGAAATTTATTTAAGCACCGTGATGAATATGAGATTGATAATAGTGTTTGCAATATTATTGAAATTGGGTTTGGAAGAGTGTCAACTTTAGATCCCACATATTTGGAGCATGTTGAATCTTATGAAATTTTTGAGAAAAGTGGGTTTGGAGAGGTCATGACTTTAGTTAATGTTAATCCCACTATTCTGGCAGAGTGTCAACTTTGCATGCATGTGGATCGTGTTGAGAATATGTTATGTGATAGCTATATTGTTGAATTTGCTTATGATCCTAGATGTAATTATTATGAGAGAGGAAAATATTGTTGTAGAAATTTTACATGTTACTAAATTACCTCCATTCATGTTGAGATTGCTATCGTCTCTTTCTTCTTCCTTGCATATGCTAGTTTTTGCTTGCCTAGATAATTTGTTTGCTTATAAAATGCCTATGAATAGGAAGTATGTTAGACTTAGATGTGCTTGTCACGTGTTTTGTGATGCTCTCTTTGTGCTTCAATTCTTATCTTTTATGTGAGCATCATTGAAATTATCAATGCCTAGCTAAAAGGCTTTAAACAATAGCACTTGTTGGGAGGCAACCCAATTTTATTTTTGTTCTTTGCTTTTTGTTCCTGTTTAGTAATAAATAATTCATCTAGCCTATGGTTAGATGTGGTTTTATGTTTTAATTAGTGTTTGTGCCAAGTTAGACCTTTAGGATAGCTTACGGTGATAATTGTGTTGATCCTTCTGAAAATCAGAATATTTTGCGCCTAGTAAATTAGTTTTTATAATTCACATAAACGTGATTTTGATCTGATTCTTCTTGATCTGGATTGGTACACGAATTTACCATGTTTTCCTAATTTGGCTGAATTTTTGGAGTTACAGAAGTATTCGAGAGTTACAGATTACTACAGACTGTTCTGTTTTTGACAGATTCTATTTTTCGCGTGTTGTTTGCTTATTTGATGAATCTATGGGTAGTATCAGGGGGTATGAACCATGGAAAAGTTGAAATATAGTAGATATTACACAAATATAAATAAAGAATGAGTTTGCAACAATACCTTAAAGTGGTAATTTATTTTCTTATACTAACAGAGCTCATGAGATTTTCTATTGAGTTTTGTGTTGTGAAGTTTCCAAGTTTTGGGTAAGGATTTGATGGACTATGGAATAAGGAGTGACAAGAGCCTAAGCTTGGGGATGCCCAAGGCACCCCCAAGGGACAACCAAAAGCCTAAGATTGGGGATTCCCTGGAAGGCATCCCCTCTTTTGTCTGAGTTTGAAGGTACCCTGGGACCCCTAGGAGCTAACCCAAGTACATGTTAATGAAGAAGCAGAGAAGATCTCGACGAGAAATGTACGAGTCCAGGCAAGACCAACACGTACACTTGTGCATCTGTTGGGCCTACCCCAAATGGCCTCAGCGGCAGGTATGGACCAAGCCTGAGGGCTCCTGTAGGTGTAACGAACATGTGTGTTCGCCGCCCTGACTTATGCACTAGCGCACAGCAAGGCATACAGCTAGTATCAAGGTTTGACATAAGATGATCGAGCCAAAGAAACCGCTCTTGATAAGATCAAGGTGTGCATTAAGAAGATCAAAGTGACTAGAGGACTCATGGAAGGCCTCCCTTGCCGGGCAGGCGAGCCCGACAGGGTCGAGGCCACGCTTGGGGGCCAAGTCCTAACCGCCCCAACAAGATTCCCGGGGCCACTAGGACCACGAGACAGAGCCCGACAGGTTTCATGCCGGCAAGCTTCCGCCAAGACGCCACCTCTCCACCTCATCATATGCCAATCATTAATCGGTGCGGCGTCGAGCTCTCAGGTGGCTAGGTGGATCCTATCGAGCATGTGGCAACCTGCTAGAGAGGAGATAACTTTATTGACACCCATATAGATGGCGTGTCATGCTAATAAGAGGCGGACGGATAAGCGACGCAACAAGTTTGCCGGGCTTCAACCTCATCACGACACCTAGCAGTGCATTTAATTCACTTTCTCCTAACTGCCAGAGTTGGGTATGATAACACTGTTAGCTATCTAATCATGCTGAAATGACTATTTTGCCACTGTGGCTGCCCCTTAAGCTATAAAAGGAGGCTCGAGGCAACCTAGCAAGGGGTTCAAATCTTTTGATCCCTCAACATTTGCACGTGCGTAGCTGCTCTCCCTGAGACACACTTGCCGGGCTCGAGCACTCCGTGTCTTCCTGCTCCTCCAGATTAATCCACTACAGCAGGAGTAGGGTTTTACGCTGCAAAGCGGCCCGAACCTTGGTAAAAGAGAGTAGTCCATCAGCGCGCTACCCCTGTTGTTTCTGCTCTTTGTGCAATGTGATCATCCCCCGCTGAACCACAAAGGGGCAACCCTACCCCATAGGTGATCATGCTCCCCCACGACAAGGTGTAACACATTTCACATTTGCAAAGTGATGCTCAAACTTACTCAAACCCATACACAAAAGCCGCTTCAAGTGAAGCCTTTGGAAATCTCCAGTACAGCTGACACATTTGCTAGCGACAGTAACGAAGTTCATCTGGTCGCTGATGAATTAGGTCACACTGAGGAGTTAGGAGTTCGCCAGTGCGATCTGCCTACCATGAGGAAATTGAGTGCCCCGACAAATTTGAGAGTTCAAATTCCGACCGTTGCTGCACCGCAGCCCATTTGTCGAGTGGATCCTTATCCTAACAATGGTCAAATCAGAGAAGGGAATTTATGACAATTCATGTCGGGTTGTCCCTGGTCATAAATAGCTGCCCCCACAACCACTTGTTGGTTGGTTGCTCCGAGAGAACTTGACACTTCTCATTTGAGAGCAACCCATCCTCTGACAACTTTGAGAGAATCCTAAGTGAGGAAAACCCATAGCCAAAGTGATTGAGCATCAATGAAGAGATTGATCTATATGATCCAATGCCTATTACCTTTGAAGATTGTCATTCTTCCAGACGGTTAGGCGTCAAGTTCTGAGTACACCAAGAGTCATTGTGGTGTGCCGGTGAACAAGTCTGTGAAGGTTTTGGAAGTCTACCTTGAAGACTTACCACGATTGATTGGCCGAGGTCTGCGGGCCTTAGCTCAAGAGGAATATAGTGAGGACTGTGTGTCCTCTGAGTTGTGACTCAGCCGCCTCAACCAGACGTGTAGTTGATGCAGCAACTGGAATTGGTCTACCAAATTGCATTGTCTTCATCAAGCCAACCTGGTTTCAAATTCCTCACCCTCTCTTACATTATTTAGTTGTTGAAGAATTTGTGATCTATGCTCTGACGAATTTGAACTGAAGAATTTCCTCATGCTATCTTTCATTTCCTCAGTTCATATTCCTCATGCTTGTATGACTATATAATTGCATATACTCTGATTATGTGATGACTTAGTTTCCCTTGCGCTTCTAGTTCTTCACTCTGATCTTTGTCAAATTCTTCAGAGTTTGACAAATTTCTAAAAATCTCCCATTCACCCCCCCCCTCTAGGAGATAACTTGTGTTTTCACGTGGACCCGTAGGTCCTGCGGGGACTACTCACACATCATCATGGAGACAACAAGGTTGATGAAGATTGTCTCCCCAATGGTTTCCCCTCCGGCAGTATCGAAAAGGCCTCCAAATGTTATTATGAAAGAACAAAGGTTGCGGCGGCAATAAAATTGTTTCGGGACCTTTCCTGGAGGTTTCTAGATATATGGGAATTTATAGCACTAGAATTAGGTCAAATGGACCAGAGGGGGGCACAAGGCACCTGTCGCGCCCCCTGCCTTGTGGCTCCCTTGTGTATCATCTAGTCTTGTCCATCCGGTGTCTCTTTTTGTCCAGAAAAAATCATCAAAAAGTTTCCTCGTGTTTGGACTTTGTTTGATATGGATTTTCTTAGAAACAAAAATATGTAGAAACCAGGAGCAGGAACTGGGCACTGAGTTAATAGGCTAGTCCACAAGAACAATATAAAATGGCATATAAAGCATACAATATTGATAATATAACAGCATGCGACAATTAAAATTTATAGATGCGTTGAAGACATATCAGCATACCCAAGCTTAATTATTGCTCATCCTCGACCAGGTAAATGATAAAAATTGATTTTTTTTATGTGAAATGCTACCTAACATGGCTTAGTCATGTAACTGTTTTGTGGTACAAATATTGGGAGGCAATGACTTAATGGATATCAAAACGATAAATGCAAGAGTGCTAGAAAATAATCATTAGTCTTCAAAATAAACAATGCTAAAAATGCCATCCCTACTCATCTAATCATGTAAGCATGTCATAGCTCAATCTTCCTAGCATAAAGTATAAATCATGAGTCACCCTGGTGCCAAACCAAGCAATTATATCATAATTTTTCTTGCTTCAGCTTTTCCAACTCCACTTAATACATGGGTGTGAGCCATGGACTTAGCACTTTGGATGGAAAAGAGAATGATGGTAGGGGTTTATAAGGGAAGAAAAAAAGTTGAGAAAAGTCTCACATCAACTCGACAGATTGTTAGGCAATGGAGAGGCCTTACAATTGATATCAATGCGAGGAGTAGGGATTGCCATGCAACAAATGCATTGGAGATATAAGTGTGTGAAAGCTCTCTATATGAACCTAAGTGGGTGTGCATCCAACTTGCTTGCTCATGAAGACCTCTAGCATTTGAGAAGCTCTTCATCGGAATATACAAGCCAATTCTATAATATAAAATTCCCACCAGTATATGAAAGTGACAAATCATGGAGACCCTTTATATGAAGAAAATGACGCTACTTTAAAGCACAAGTGTACAAAAGGATATTAGCATTTCCCCTTCTCTATTTTTTTCACAATTTTTAGAGCAATATCATTAACGTCATCCCCATTTTTTGAGGACTCATTAGTGTCCATAATTCTTTTCCTCACCGGGACAATGCTCTAATAATGATCATCATCACACTTTTAATTACTTACAAGTCGATAAACTGAATGATATGATTCTATATGAATGCCTCTGGCAGTGTACTAGGATATGTAATGATCTAGCATAACATGTATAACAATGATGAATGGTGGCTTTGCCACAAATATCATGTTAGCTCTATATGATCATGTAAAGCAAAATGTCAATGAATGCTCGAGTCATATGAATAGTAATGATGGAAGTTGCATGACAATATAGCTCAGAATGGCTATGAAAATACCATGATAGGTAGGTATGATGGTTGTTTTCAGGAAGGACATATAAGGCTTATGTGTGATAGAGCGTATCATATCACGGGATTTGGATGCATCAACAAAGTTTACACCAAGTCTCGAGGTGAGAACGGGCAATGCACAGTACCAAAGAATTTAGTTTTATGGAAGGGTGAAAGTGCTTATAGTCCACAAACTCACATTAGTTATAAAGAACTAATATATTTATAGCGAAAGCGTAGAATCCCTCAAAGCAAAGTACTACTCGCATGCCCCTAGAGAGGAGGTTGGGAGGAGTTAACTATTGCGCGCCCTCAATCCGGACAACACAAAGGATATCAATCAGGAATAAATTACGCTCCAACTTCCTCGCCGTACCATGACCGGTACTTTAATGAGTAGAAAATCATGAACCTCAACATCGATATTTTTACTAACCCATGGCTATCAACTAGTAAACCTTCGTGTTATAACCTTAATATAGTTAATCATATGCATCATATTCGGTGATCTACATGGAAGTTTTTATTATACCACCTTTGTATACCTATCATTTTTGGTTCAAACATATAACTCCTGCAAATTACCACCTCCTATTAAACTCTCAAAAGATACTCCCTCCATCCGGAAAAGCTTGTCCCAAGCTTGTTTCTCAAATGGATGTATCTAGCACTAACTTGGTGCTAGATACATACATTTGAGGGACAAGCTTTTTCGGATGGAGTGAGTATAAGTGAAGCATGAGAGTGCAATGATTTCTATAAATTATAAGTATCGTCATGCTCAAAAGATATAAGCGAAGAACATGAGCAAATTTCCTTAACTCAAAAGATATAAGTGAAGCATAAAAACCATTCTATAAATTGTGATGAATGTGTGTCTCTCATGATTGGTGTGATAAGGAAATAATGATTGTGTAAACAAGCAAACATATAAAAATATAATACACGATGCTCCAAGCAAAACACATATATCATGTGACGAATAAAAATATAGCTTCAAGTGATTGTTGCGGACAACGGTCATTCTCTACTAAGCAGAAAAGTACGGCTCCTATGAGGATGCTTGCGCTTGGTACCGCTGCCGATTCCATTGATGAGATGGTCCAAATGGAAGAGAGCACATTATGAAAGACGACTGTGAGATTTGCACGCGCCGTGGTGGGGGTGTTTGTAGCAGAGTATCTAACAAAACTAACTGCGCAAGATAAAAAAGTATTCTTGCTATTGAAGAGGCAAGAGGTAGGTATGCCCGGTTCAATTGATTGTGTTCATTGGTAATGGAAGAACTACCTCAAAGATCGTGCCTGAAATGTCATACGACGGGCCGTCCGGCGCTATTCGAATGAAATGTGCACTTAAAATAAATTTTATGTTTGAACTATGTATTTTCACTACCAACCAATATTATTTATGTGTGATATTCATGTATATGATGGACATGCATGTATTTATATGAATTTGAAAGTTTAAATTCGAGGAGTGTGGTTGTGCGATAGGCCATAGGAGGACCCGTCTGGCATTGTCCGCGGTCACATCCGAAAACGTCCGCGGACTTTTAGAGGGCTGGACGTGCCTAGTCCGGCTTTACATGTTTTGGTGTTTGAAAATGTGAGGCGGGCCAAATGCATACCCCGCCCGGCGTGCTACAAATTTCTGGTACACTCGCGCGCGGCTTTAGCCAACCTGCCTTCGACGCGCGGCTCATGGACGCTAGAGCACGTACGCATCGCACTCTGAAACTCACCCATGTTCTCGTATCAATCGGCCACTGAGGTCAACCGATCGGTGTACCCCGTGTTCGCGCTCTTGTGTCGTCCCATCCGCGCGAGTCAATCCTACCTAAATTCGTAGGTATCGATATCATATGAAACTCCCCAGTTCCACTTGCCAGTGCCGGCCACTTCTCGGCAACGACAAACTGTACTCGTCGAAGCAACCACCACCCCCACCTTGGGCAGCATCGACCAGAGGAGAAGGAACAGTAAAGACAATGGTCAGGCGAGGTGCGCAGGGCACGAACGCCTTAGCGCAAGCGTCGACTCCACCCGTCGGTCGAGCTCGTGGCACGCGTGTCGCGCCGTTACCCAAAGGGACATACCGGCCGTGGTTGCAGGTGATCATCAGTTGCAGACCTGCACAGCTGCACCGCAGGTCTAGCGCCAAGCCGTGCGGTGGTGGCGGAGAGGCACGCGGCGGCCGTCGAGCGGCTGGGCTGCCTGTAGTCCGATGGAGAACAACCGCACTACTCTGGCCGAAAACGGTCCCGTGCGCATCGGCCCTGGGCCGTACCTGGTCGGTTGACTCCAGCCTGCAGCGTACCAGACCACGACACGCTGGGCCGCGGGGGTCATGTCGTGCGGGAGGTCCTCATCTTTGCTCTGTTTGCCGGCGGCCCATCAAGCGTCGTGGAGCACTCCCCGGGTCTCCCGCTCCTGCACGCGGAGGGAGACGGCACCAGACACGGCACGGCAATGTCAGGGTATCCGTCTCTGCTCGTGCTCGTGTGGAGTGGAGGGGAGAGGGAGGGATACATACAGTGACAGGCGACGGGTCGTGGTGGCCAGCGCCGGTAGAATCTGGTTCCTGGCGCGCGTGGACGTCGCTATATTCTCCGCGGGCTTGATGGATGGATGGTGCTTTCATCCTAAGCCTTCCAGGGAATCTCGTCGCCAACAAAAAGGCCGCTGGGAACCAACCAGGCACTGCAGACGGCGGGCTCTCGGCCTATCGCTCCTCGACACGTGTCATCGATGCTCTTCTTTTTCCTTTGACGGCCGTCGATGCCCTTCAACTTCCTTGGCTCGTGCAGCACGGGAATGTCCACTTACGGTGTCACTGTTCGTAGACCGGATATCCTAACGCGGTGACAGCTCAGCCCAATACTGCTATAGTCTAAGCTCAATTCATTCCAGAATGCCATTCTTTGATTTACTAGTTCATGGTTCATGACGTTGGATTTCTTTTTTTTTAATAGAAAGAACAAAACTAGCAAGTCTTGTAACAAACAAACCATGCTTTCTACCAACTCCGCCAACCCTAGATGGAAATATTGTTTTTGTTTTTGTTGCACTTATGCCCGCAACTTCTGCCCCCTACTCCGTCTACTTCTTGTGCCGACTTCACAAACCTCGCAGGGTGCCGATTTCCTCTTGTTTTCTATGTGACATTGGTTCCTCTATTAATGGGTTGAAACCTATTTAGTTCTTATTTTTATCTTGTCTATGCAAGAAAACAACGATGTTTGTTTAGCAAGACAGATAATTCTCTTTAGAGGATTACACACATATTCTATAACAACCACCTACAAGCTATTGCTTAAAACATGCTAGTAGCTAGTAGGTTAGTGATGCAATATTTACTTCCTCTTTTTATCAGTTCGTATTTTGGTTTTGGGAGGGTGCAAATCCATCTGCCCACCCTTCATTTGTATCTTTCAGTAGTGTCAACCCTAATTATTGTTCTTTACCTCAGTTGTCCTGAAAACAATGATTGCAATAAAGCATAAGAAAGCATCAACTCAGTATGATGTATTGACAAAGCCCGTAAGAGTTCTTCTTCTTTGGAACTCCGTAAATTGTTGTGCAACACTAGTTGCCACTGCCTCAGTAAAATCTCTCATGTCTCTGAGATTTGTGTTGAGTAACGTGATTGTATAGGAAACATATGTTAGACTAGAAAATATTCTGGCTTGCCTGGTACTCCAAGTAGATCATTGTACTCCTATATATATGCCCACGAGGCTCAAGCAATACAACAACTATTCCACCAATCCTCCTCTCTCCCTTCAACATGGTATCAGAGCAAGTCGATCCTAAACCCTAGCCGCCACCGCTTCCGCACCTGCGCGCCGCCCCCGGGGCGGTCGGCCTCCATGACCGCCGCCGGGGGCCGCGCCGCCCGTACCTAGGGTTCGTCCGCCGGTCGTGTTGACCGGCTGCCCTAAAGAGTCTTTTTCCCGATCCTTTGATCCGGGTTTTCTCTCTCGCCGGTCGCTTTGATCGGCGTCTACTTTTTGGTTTTCCGGTCTTTGTGATCCGGTTTGCGTCGCCCACCGCCGTCGTCGACCCCGTGCGCCTCTACTCCGACTTCGGCATCGACTACACCGGCGTCTTCACCGACCTGGCGGCCTCACGCGTCGTCCACGCGTCTACCCGCCGGTCGCCCCGACCCGGCGGCCTCGCATCATGCGGCGGCCCTTCACCGCCGCCGTTCGCGCGACGGCCCGCCCGTCGATCTACGCCGGCCGTCACCGCCTGCTCCGACCGGGACTCCTGTATCACCCCGACCCGGCGGCCTCGCGCCATGCGGCGGCCAATCATAGCCGCCCTGCCGCCCGCCGCCGCCGGCTTCATCTCGGACTCCGCCGCCACCACGCCTTCACCGAGCGGTGTCCCCAACCTCGCGCGCGATCGGCTTGATCACCCGCTCGCCGCCGCTATCAGCCTCATCTACGCCGCGCGACCGACCTGGCCCGTCGGTTACGCGCGCCTTCGCAGGTCCCGTGAAGATCGTCTCCGAGTTCAGCGCGCCCCTCCGTCGATCGAGCAACGGGCTGCCGCTGCGTCGCCCCGTCGGGCCGCAGCGCCGCCGCCCCGTGGTTCTCCTCCCGGCTGCACCGACCCGCGTCACCGCTGCGTCGCCCCTTCAGGCGTAGTGCCGCGGCCCGCGGTCTACCGCCGCCCCGAGGTCGTCCACTCCATGCCATCCCCGTGGCTGCACCGCCCCTCGCGCCGCCGCTGCGTCGCCCCGTCGGGCCGTAGCGAGCGTGGCACGCGGTCCACGCCGCCGTCTTGAGGCCGTCCACGCGGTTGCACCACCCCGCGCTCCGCCGCTGTGCCGCCCCTTCGGGCTATAGCACCGCGGCCCGCGGTCCCTGCGACCGTCCCGAGGTCTTCCGTCGTCACTCCGACCTGCCCGCCGCCACCGCGTCGCCCCTTCGGGCCGTAGCGCCGGGGCCCGCGGTCCACCACCGTCACCGCGCGTCGACCTCCTATGGTATGCGCCGCACTGTCTCCCTTGGCGCGGAAACGCCACCGTCCACGCCGGTCTTCGTCATGCTGTCAGGGTTCTTCGCCTACGTCGAGCACCGCCGCCGCACTCCTAACCTAGCCGCCGCCGCCGCCTTCAGGCCGCCGCTGCTGCTCTTCTTTGGCCGCCGCCGCCGCTACCTTTGTAGCCGCCGCCGCCGTCCGTCCACCCCCTTCGTCTTCGTCCAGCACCAGTTCGTCGCCAGCGTCGCCGTCATCTACCCCGACCGCTTCATCTACTCCGACAACCGCGGGCGACATTGGCCCCGCGCCGATTGGCGCCGCAACCGTCGTCGAGTCCTTTTCTGCTGGCCTCTCCGACTTCTCCGACATGGTGTACAGCTCGTGCAGGTCCCTCGTCTACGCATGCCCGGTGCAGGCAACACCGCCGCGTGCCTTCGTCCACGACGTGTCCCCGGGCCTGGCAAGCCTGGCGCGGCGCTTCGTCAACTTCGTCTTCGTCCGTCTACGCATGCCCGGTGCTGGCAACACCGGTACGTGCCTTCGTCCACGATGTGTCCCCGGGCTTGGCACACCCGCCGCGACGCGTCGTCAACACCATCTACTTCCTGGCGCACCACTACTTCGACACCACTGCGCCCATGCTAACTCGGCGCCCCCTTGCGCCCGCGGCTCCACGGCGACTTCCTCGACACCGGCTACCCCGACTCGACATCGACCACGACATTCTTCGCACGGCTACCTCGACCACGGCTCCACCACCCACGCTCTCGGCTACATCGACAAACGGCACAAAGGGCTACCGCCTGCTTGAGCAACCTCGTTGGTTTCCACTCCAGCCACAACTCCGCGATGCATCGACAATTACGACTGTGGGGGGTGTCCGTCGGCTTGCCTTCGGATTCTTCTCCAGTCTCACCGTCTGCATCGCTACCGTTGTGACTGCGAGGGGATGTTGAGTAACGTGATTGTATAGGAAACATAGGTTAGACTAGGAAATATTCTGGCTTGCCTTGTACTCCAAGTAGATCATTGTACTCCTATATATATGCCCACGAGGCTCAAGCAATACAACAACTATTCCACCAATCCTCCTCTCTCCCTTCAACAATTTGCTCTAGTTATGTGTGTCGTGCATGATCATTTTCTCTCTCATACTAGTTTATTGGGTTAGTCACTTAATCGTACCATGTGGCCTCGTAGTTCCGCCTGACCGCCTCCACGTGTGTGTTCCCCCACTGTAGTAACCATCAGATACTATTACGGTGTAATATAATGTGTGTCGTGTCCTAGCTATTTACGTCAACCTGGCCGTCTGCCACTATCTTTTCAGCCATAGATGATGTTTAAGCCTGTAATCGTGCCCTCTTATCGCTTTGGCAAGGACGAAGACAGATGGAGTAGAGACAACCACATAATAACCTAGGGTGAAAAGAACAACAAGACTAAATAACATTGTGAGGTCAAAGATTGTAAGTGAGGGATCCAGACAAAAGAAACTAGGAGAATGTAAAATACTCAGTATTTGAACTAAAACCACGACAATTATTTCGGGGCGGAGGGAGTATAACACATTGGGAGTGCCCTTAGAGAGATCAAAATCATTTCATAACATACTGAGCGTGCTGAATTGTTTTCTTTTTCTTTTTCATCTTAAATGCACATATATACTAGCACACGTACACGTGGCTACATGGACTTATCCGGTCACCTACCCAGGACTGCATGCATCCTACTCATCACCGATCGTAGATGAAACCTCTCTGCGACACCCGATCATAGGGCCTGTCGTCGTCTCAGCTCGGCCCACCGGATGCATATGCATGCACGAAGCAGGCATGCAAGTCAGCGATGCCACACATTGCGGCGGCAGGAAAGGAAGAAGAGAAATGGGCGCGGGCGCGCGCGGCGACCACGCGCGGGAGCTAGTCGTTGCGAGCAGTAGGTAGCGCCCCGGCCCCTGCGAGGACCGATGAACAGGGTGTCATTGGCCATATCACATATTCTTCCTTATCCGTCCACGCAGCCATGCAGGCTAGGGCTAGGCTAGGCTAGCTACCGCATGCAGCGCATGGAAGAAGAAGACGGCCGTTGCCTCCCCTCGATCGGTTAACTCCTCGGTACTGGAAACCGGATAGCCTCGGTATGCCAAACCTTTGTGTCGACGCGGATAGATCGATCCATCCATCCATCCATGGGATGAGGTGGTTGACCAATCCAGTTGTACGTACGTCCACCATGCCTCCGAGGAGATCACTACACATTAAAGTCTCCTCTTCTTCTTTTTCAGTTTCATTTCGTTGACCCTGGCTGGTTACGTGGTCGATCCTGTGACTGCATGACTGCATGACTCCATGCTGATCGTTTGGGCCGGAGACATTCCTTCTCTGGCACTCTTCTCATAGCATGCAGATGCAGTGACTCCAATTCAGCCTTTTTCCCAATGGTTGACTTGGAGTCCAGGACAAGTCACGAGTATCAATTCCATTTGCTGAAGCTTGTTGGAGCAAATCATCATACTAGCTGATTTTTTTTGATGGAAAATGGAAGATACTTGTAAAGTTTTGGTTGTAGCGAGGATAAATATTACTTTACATCAGATATTCGTCGCATCATGTAGGCTCTAACCAGATATATTCGTTGTGACGGTATATCTGAGCATCGACAACCTAGTTTCAACCAAATTCAATGCTCGGTTTCCTATATATCAATCCTACATGGTCTAGCCAACGTTGGTGAGTTCACATCCATTTGATGATGTCAACTAGGAGCTCCCTTGCACACAACTTTCACCGGCTCTTTGATTTGCACGTCATTCACGACAAGTTCTTTCATGGGATATTCCACTGCATGCAATGCCATAATACCCTTTTAACCAAATGTCACCCATTTGTCCACCCACGTGATGTCCTGATCAGTGCTCTGTTAGCTCATCAAGGAGAGGACCGAAATAATGAATATGCTTCAAATATTTTTGTTGTTGTTGCTTAAATCCAGTTCACTGTTCGGTAAATCTAGAATTGATCAAGTCACGATAGTGCATTATTAATCGTTCGGGCCGGGGGCATTCCTTCCTTGGCACTCTTCTTACAATAGTGACCTCAGTTCAGCCTTTCCCAAGTGTTGACTATAGCAAAGCACAGGAGAGTAGGAGCATCTGTTGAAGCTTGTTGGATCAATTATTATAATGTATATCACTTGTAAAGTTTTTTTGTTGTAACAAGGGTAAATGGAGTACTTTAAACAAGATATATGTCACATTGTGTCATAAAAGCTAAATCCCATGCTTATCTAGTCCGTTGTGTCATAAAAGCTAAATTCCTTTTTTAAAACAATAAAAACTCTTGTTTTAAAAAAACAATAAAAACTAAATTTGATCAAGCTATAACGATTCAGTGAATATTATTTCACAGCAGAATGTGTTCTCCTAATTATATGTAGAATGCAATGCAAACTTAAGTCCTTATGATACACTAACTCAAATTTAAGCATTGACATCCTAGTTTGAACCAAATTTAACGCTCAACCGTGATATGTGTTTTTTGAAATGAGGCAAAAGCTTCATCTATTTCATTGATAAATAGGAGTGCAAAAGGGAAAAGAAAAAACAATGTTACGCCACGCCGCACTTTTGCCGGCCACTCAGGCACCCTGATAACACATGCCAAAAACAACCGTCAAGATAGAGGGGAGCGAAAAAGGGCCTCAACCATATCGACATGTTACAAGAGGGGGAGGCCAACACCAAAAAGAAGAAGAAGACCGTTGGCCTCGCGCGTGTCCAGTGATAGAGCATCACACAAGAAGTCTAAGCCACCACAAGCCTTCGGACTCACGCTGTATTCAACAACCCACGCCCCAGCTAAGTCGAGAATTGCCACCTTGGCGGTCTTCAGCCACAACCCTACGGCTCCACATTGCCCTCCGGGGTTACCGGATATGTGGACCCTGAATATATGCCTTAAACCAGAATTATATACTTAAATCCGGCCCACTCTGACGTAAAAGCTAAACTTGATCAATCTATAACAATGCAATGAATATTTGATTCAAAGCATGTGTTGTCGTAATTATAGGACGTGTATAGAATGTGATTCCCTTTGCTGACACACCTGGGAGCATCTTTCGTAAGTATAAAGTGAAATCCACTTGGATACAAAGGTCATTAGCATTTTATTGGGCTACAAATACGCGATACGTACAGAAGATGGAGCCGAACATGTTCTTCTACATCCCCCCGCCTCCTTTATCCATTATCCGGGATGGCCTTTGTCTTCTAAGGGTCTCCTTTAGGAAATGAATTCGTGCTTTCTGCAAAGGCCCAGCTGCTGCTTGCCTGCTTGCTTGTCAAGAATATTATGATTGATTGGTACATATATATATTTTAATATTTCTCGAGGGAATATATAAAGCTTTAATATTTGTGTAGGTAATGTAGGCACTAATCTGGACGAAACGAATGATGTATAGATGGCCACGTTGTGTAGATGCTGATATCGAGAGATATAGCATTATATCTGCTTTTGCATTGGATATTTTTCATCACTTATTTGACCTGATCACCCTCCACTTGTGTACCGTCAAGCTGCAACCCATCATCATGGCACTGATCCTAGTACCGTGCAAGGAGGAGGTTTAACATGTACTACACAGTATCTTCCTTGGAAACCGCTATTGTAGGAAGTGAAAAACGCGGCATCGTATCTACGCCAGATGATCAGCCTTACATTAAGGGTATAAATGCCAAATGTAGTGAATATTCCTCTTGTGCAGATCAACTTTGTTTTCTAAAATACGCCAAATGGTCTACCAATTTCATTGATCGAATAGAAGAGTCGAAGAATAGTTCGCGAAAGCATCTGCAAAAAAGCATACTCTACTGACATAGTGAACACAATTTCTTTTCTAGCCAAAGCCCAAGCATACACTTCTTCTTTGGTGTTCACCAGCAGTCTTGGAGGGCAATAGAGCTGTGTTTCTTTTTTCTCCTTCCTCTCCCTCCAACCCTCTCATGTCACAAGGTAAGAATTGAGACGATTTCGCCTCGAAAACAAAGAAAGAATTCAGGTGATATCCTTTCACTACTTTTTCTTCTTACCACATATCACAGTGCAGGAGTGCCGACTGTGGAGGAAGTCATTATATTGCTCCACCTTAAGGCGCAATGTGGGAGTGCCAATTGTGGCCCTTTTGGGCTATCTTCAATGGAAAGCGCTTGTATAGGCGCTTATAGACAAATAGAATAAATATCATATAATTGAAAACACATATTGGCGCCTTCCTCTTCAACCGTAGGTGTAATTATAGAAACTGTCGCGAATCAACCTATGGTTGGATGGTTAGAAGGACAGTGGTATCCCCAGCCCAGCAGGGTTCATATCCTGATGCTCGCATTATTTCTGGATTTATGTCATGATTTTCGACGATGTGCTTTCAGTGGGAGATGTTCCCGTCGATGACGAGGCGTCTACGACTTCGTAAATCTCAATATGATATGCCGGCTCAGTCTCAGTCCCTACTGCCCAATCGACCAGGAAATCAATCCTGACGCCCCGCGTTGGACATGGCCTTATAGTTTTCGATCCCTCTAAAAATATCCTGTTCCAAATACGTCTGAAGAGATTTACTTAGCTTCAGATTTGTTATCCTTTTCCCCTTACTTTTTTGGTTCAAAGACCACTTTATCGGTAATAATTGTCCCTTTTGAAGATAGAGAATAAGTAGGTTCCATTGCCTCTCAATAATGGAACGAACACCGTCCACTGTCCAACTGAAAACAATAGGCAACGCTGGTACAAGTATTGAAGTATGACTCCGCCGCAGAATCTCAGCCGCCTTTTGGCGACATTTTGGTAGCATGCTAGCTGTATTTCGTTAGCAGAATATAAGCCGAAGAACAGACAAATTTGATTCGGTGCTACTGTTATCTCCTTTGTGTGGGCCAATCTTCCAGTATTCAAATTCTTTTTATTATTCCCGTCTACGTTCTACTTTCTCCGGAAACCATATCTCCACACATATGTTATCTGTCCTAACTTGGAGCCTTACCTCTGAAGAAATGTGCGTAGAATTCTCTGCTATCTTCCCCCCAAACGGGCAGAAGGCGCGTCTCGGCAAAAAGTATTACAGGCAGGTATCTGTCAGAACAAATTCCTACTTTACCTGATTGAGGAGAAAAGGAAGAAAAAGTAATATCCCCTACTCCACTTGAAAGCCTGTGATTCTCCACCCGTAAGTATCTCCAGCTTGGTACGTATATGCAGTTACGATAATCCCTCAAAAAACTGATGGTCCTAGAACGTGCTACAACGTGATCATACATGTGAAATTCTGTAAGAGCACGTGCTACATGGACATAAATTGAGCCTGTTGATCTAAAAAATACTCAAAATTGTACAAGAACCTGTTGGTACTTTAATTTGGGAAATCGGCTATTTGTATCTCCGCAATGCACATATAAACATGTTTTTACAACAACAAAAATGCATGTCACATCCTTAATTATGCGCTAATACCCTGATGTAGTACAACAAAGGGGGCGTATAGTATGCACTAGCACCTTTTTTTTAACATCAGTAGAGACATAGCGCTCATATACACGCGCATACACTCACCCTATGAACGCACACACGCACACCCTACCCCTATGAGCACCTCCGAAAGACTGGGACGGCATATCATCTTGAGATTTACAAAGTTATCGTAGGCGCCTCGTCGTAGACGGAAACGTCTCCTCTCACTGAATACGCATGGATATACCACAGGCCCTCTAACTATCCAACCACAGCTTGGTTCGCATATATATGCACTAGCACCTTTGAGGTGCACTAATGCACTAGACCACCAAAAACACATTTAGACATGTGGAAAAAAATCTATGGCATATTCATATATGTGTGCCATGATAGCCTGATTTTGATTCACAAACTGATACACAAATAAAGTCAAAACATGTTCTGAATAGTATCACATTCAAACCTTAGGGCAATACTGTCATGCTGATACTATTCCTAGGAAAATTTGCCTTTTCCACTTGACTTATATTTAACATTTGGAACTAAAATTTCACGACATGGTATATACATGTTATATGGGTATTGCTGATTTTCCTTGAAATTTTGAAGGCGTTTTAGATGTTAAAGTGCGCGGAAGGGTTCGAAACTCAGGGTAACAGGACTAAAACCCGCTGCCTTACCACTGGGCCACACCCCATTTTGGATTTTATGCGACATTAATAACCAGTGGCTCACTTTTTCTAAGTAATGGGGAAGAAGGCAGAAACATGCGACAAAGACTGTAGTGCACTAGTGCACCTAGGATGTCCCCCTACTACAAATAAGCAATCATTACAAGGTGAGGGCGATTGCCACGTTGGTTAAATACTTACATACATATATGAAAATTGAAATAATAAATTGTATAGAGAACCAAACCTATGTTTTACAGTAGTTGAGTGGTTGTACCTCAAACTCACCAAAAAAAAAAATCAAATTCCAGATACTACGGCGTAGTTTTGTTAGTGGATTATTATCATGCGATAAATTCCACAAATTCAAAACTTCATGGCTTCAACCATCGATTAGTACACGTTGTGTGAGTATGTATGTGGGTCTATGGCATACTTGATTTTCTGGCAAAATGGAAATCTCCATATCAAGGTTTAAAATATCAGATATCGGGTTTATACTGGTTTGGCCATGACATATCAAATACCAGACATTGGGGGATAAATCAAATGATGTATAGTTGAATTGGGAAAAATACTTGCACTTTTTAGTTAAATGTATATTTTCAATTTGCCCATTCAGTTAAGAAATAATATGTGACATGTGCACATCTGTTGATATGTGAAAAAAAATCCAGACAAAATGTCTGAGAATGATATCTGTAATATGAATCAGTATTGGTAATTGATGGTGCCATGCCACTGGGGTGTATTCATGGAGGACAGAAGAGGCCCAACAACCATAGGGCGGCGCAAACCTGCAACTTGAAGTCCACCGACAATATGTGTGCATCGTCGCCTGGGGGCGCAAGACAAGGACATTGCTACGTATCTAGCAAGGTCTTAAGTATTTTAGGGATCTACCAACTGACTTGGGACTATGTAAACTTGGCCACGGTATACTATATAAGACATGGCACGTACCAACCAAATAGGCACCTTTACAACCAACACCTGAGGCGTAAATCCTTATAAAATCTTGCCATCAAAACCTTGTAGACACAAAGCCTAGTTCGCATAGGCAAGATGATCAATACAGACAAGCAAGAAGTAGGGTATTACCTCGATCCTAGGGTCTGAACCTAGGTAAATCTTCTCATGTGGACCATATGAATCTTTGAATGCTTGTGCTACCCTCAATGGATATTGCCGTGAAAATACCACGACTTTAATCCACCGATATCAATATGTTGGTTGTATTAGCCGATATTTAGAGCATCTCCAAGCATAATGAGAAATTTTTGGCCTCCCATTATATTTGTTCATGGACATATCCACAAATCGCAGGGGCCGATCCCCATTTGTCCGTCCGGGCAATGACACCTTCCAATTCTCAAAGCCCAAATCCATATAAAATAACATCGATCAACACAAACACACAAAACAACATAAGACATAATAGTTCATAGCATATGTTCATAAAACAACCTAGGACATCACATAGTTCGAGAACAAAAGCACATCACATCGATGATACTATAGGCACAATTAATAGCATACTACATTCTAAAGATTAAGGGGGAGATCATAACCGACATTTTCCATTTCCTTTCCCTTATCATTTTTGGTGGTGGCGGTAGTAGACCTCAAAGACGGCATAGAGTCATTGCCGAAGGCCCCAGTGGATTCAGACGAGGACTCACTCAATTCGGTGAGGGGTAGGGTGGCACGTGGTTGCTCCTTGAAGAGGAATTCAGCATTGGCAGTACCGGCGACTTACTTTTCGGCGAGATGCTCCGACACCTCAATGTCCTTCTTCAAAGCTTTGGCATTGTTCTAGCGTCGGGGGCTGGCAACAGTATCCTTGCTAGTCCAGGACCGCGCATGATGTTCTGGGCCTGCAAATCCTCCTTGGATGAGGAGGGCATGACAACCGTGTCCAATAAGCTAGATCCAGCCCAGGCAGCATACTCGGCGCGTCAGGTTGCCCACCCCTCAACCTTGGGGAGCCAGGATCGAAGGGCCACAAGCTCCACAGGGTGGAAGCCGAACGCAAGGTCATTACTCATCGCCTCACTAGGGGCTCAGGGACGGACCAAACTTTCAAGAGATATTTCAAGCCGTCGGGGAGGACACGAAGCCGGAGAAGCCGCATCAGGCTGACGCGTAGCTAGAGGAACCTTGACGGGACAATAGGGACAAAGCTCGCCTGGACGAGCCACATCGGGGCGGATGTCAGACAACCAACGAGTTTCCATCCGTGACCAGCAGAGGGCGAGGTCCTCATTGTCCTCCACCACAAGAGTGTGCCAGTCGATTGGGTCATTCTCAGATTTGAAAGAGTCATACATGGCGGAGTGGGACTATAGGAACGGGGCGAGAAAGGAAAGGGGAGGAGATGACTGATCGGGGGGAGAGTGAAGAGAGTGACGGGAGCTAGAGTTCCGATTAGGGTATTTTGGGGGTGTGTGGGGGTGAGCTAGGCCAAATGGCAGACGTGTATGGTCTGCTCCAAATTCGCCCCACATTTAGGATAAGTTTGGGGCGGTCTGGACTATCTGGACATTTGGCGGTCATTTAGGGTTCCAATAGGCTGGTTTATATTTGTTCAAACGGTGTTTGGATTGTCCGTCAAACACATGAAGAGGATTTTGGTGACTTATTTAGATATGCTCTTCGAGTCTAGCCTCGTATAAGTATGACATGTGATACCATGCATACATACATATCATGAAAACGGCTTCCACCCTGCTTTTATTATAGATAAAAGCATGAACCACAAGTACATGTGGTCAAAACAATACATGGTGGTGAGGAAGCCCTCAAACAAAGTAAAACTTACAAAAGAACGTACAAGATACATTGGTCGAAAGATACGATTACATAGCCGAGCAAGAATACAGGAGGACCTAGAAACTACACCAACCACGACCATCAACACGTGAGTTCCCCGGCAATGCCCAGAGGGAAACTACGCAAGGCGTCGCCATCCCTGTGTCCCATAGATTGGACCAAGGTTCTCACCCGGAACCTCGACAGGGGAAGCAAATTGCAACAACATCCTCAAGAGGAGAGAGGCACCCACGTACACCATTTTCGTCGATGCCATAGCTCAGAGCTTACACCTAGTTGTTTCTCCCCTCCACAAAAGAGCTAAGCCGGTGATGATCCACAAGTATAGGGGATCTATCATAATATTTTTGATAAGTAAGAGTGTCAAATCCAACGACGAGCAGAAGGAATTGGGAAGTAATTTTCAGCAAGGTTTCACTATAAATTCAAAGATAGTTTGATAGGTTTTTGATAGCAAGGTACTTTATAAAAATATAAAAAAACGATAAAGTATAGCAAGTGTCCCAATCCTTATGCATGCTAAGAAGAAACTGGTTGTGTTTCTTATACGGGCGAAATTGTTTATGAGGTCACACGACAATCTCCCAAGTCACTTTCACCAAAATTTCTATCGAGTTACCTTTCATTATTTCGGTAAGTGTTGTGTGGGTATACATACGCTAAGATTATGTTCTTACTTGGACAAATACCTACTTAATGATATTTCCTTCATGTAAGCATATGCAAATCTATACCTACTAATAAAGGGAGGAGCGCTTCTCCCCGTTCGTTGAACTTTTTACAAAAAAACTCTCTTTTCCACTAATTAACTCGCAGTCCATCTATAATTGGTAGCGAATTGTTCTTTGCATTTTACATAAAACACCATGTCTTTTATGTTAATAAACTCATAGTTTATCTTTAAGTCAGAACAGATTTTTTTCATTTTTTACATAAAACTCCTTGATATTGGCTTTAATCAGCCAGCAGTCCATCTAGAATAAATGTTTCTTAAATAATCATATCTTTCAAACTCTAACTCAATTTTAGCATGCTATATATGAAATTAATTAGAAAAACGTGTAGAATTTGAATATGATGTTATTTTATCTATTAAGTATTTTTTAAATACTATTGAAGGTGCAACCTTAATCAATGGCGCATGATATGTCTTTCTTTCGTACCAGCGCCAATCCCTATTGCAAATGAACGTGACACACATATTGTTGGGTGCTGGTTGGCAAGGAGTGAACGAGGGAAATGATCATAATGAATCCAATATAATCCTTCGGTGTATTGTACTTGCATCAAGTTCTCTCTTTGTACATGTCACATGATCTAAGACCCAACGTATGTATTTCTCTTGCTGAAATCCACACGCATACTTACCAATGGACTAGACAATTCTTTTGTGGAGATGGGATGTGCATACACTTAGAAAATTCATGAATATAATAAGTACACGAAGGTTTATTTGAAAATATCCAATTTTATTTGAATATTATTCTTGTGGTAGTCATGAACGTTAATATTGGAACCGATACATTGGATCTTAATTTGTGTTCCATCGCTGCATGTGATGGGGACACGTGTAGGCTTTCTTAAATAGACTTAATTCATAGACGCAACCTCCTCAGTGTCGAACGACACCACCCAGTTTTAGGTGCACCCCATCAATATGATGAGTTAGAAACAAAATTGAATAAAAATAAAAATAGCAGCTTGGATAAAAAATATTTACTCTCATGTTGCAACGCACGGGCATGTTTGATAGTACAAGAGAAGTAACTAAGATAATTCTAATCATAAAATTAAACTTTGGGACCCAAAACAGCCCCTTGTGCAACAATTTATAAATAGGGTTCAGACTTCTATTACTCTCGTAACTCGTCATCTACGAAGCAGTTCCACAATGCCTTCCCCTAGGCCCAATGGCAGTGAAGTGTTACGTAGTCGACGTTCACATAATACCACTTGAGGAAGAACACCACAACATAATATCAAAACATTAGACGGTATTCAGTGTCACATGATTACTAGCAACAAGACTTCTCTCATTTCCGAGACTAATGGATCTACTCACTAGAGCGAACCGAGTAGTCCGCCACCAGAGAACGCCGACCGGGCATACCTGTCTGAACGTCTCACTAGCGCCATAACACTCGGATGCCATCGACTAGAGGTAAGGTTGACAACTCCCCACCAACTGCTACTCATGATAGAGTTGTTGGATTTCCCCTAATAGCAAGGGTGGTCTAGTAAAACATATAATATATCCCTCACTTAAGAACCAAGGTTTATCAAACCAGAAGAATGCACCAAGCTAACAACGTTAGCAGTACCTACACACAAACAAATAAATTGCTTGCACCCAACAAAGGCAAGGGGGGTGTCAATCCCCTTTTTCTTGCTAGTTACAAGATTAAAGACAAATAGTGATAGGGCAAAGCAGCAACAAAGTAAAAAGAGCAATTGTAGGAGTTTTTGCATTGATGGATAATAGACCCAGAAGCCATAAGTTCACTAGTGGTATCTCTCTCTGGAAAGCATATAGTGACATGGTAGACAAATTACGGCTCGACAATTGGCTGAATAGCATAGATCATAACTATGATCATTCATGGCATAACCTCACATAGGCATTACGTCTGTGATAAGTAGGTCGTTAAACCTACGGACGTCTACAACTATTACTTCACCCCAAGAGTGATATCAAGCATGCATCTCAATGTATTAAGTTCATAAGAAACAGAGCAACTCAATAAGCAAGATGACATAATGTAGACAGGAAGAGATCAATCAATATAACCAAGCCATGTCATTTTATCCTTAGCGGCAACATGACAATACATGTCTTTGTCCTTTCTGTCACTGGACAAGCACTAGTAGAAAAAGGGCCTAATGTTCAGCTCATTAGTCCCGGTTTGTAACTGAACCGACACTAATGTGACCATTAGTGCCGGTTCCAACGGCTAGGCGGGTGGTATATTCTTTTCTGTGGTATTATGTAGAATGAAGATGTATGAAATGAAAAAAGCTGGACACTATGGCATTGGGTTCATTGACCCAAATATCATTAATCAAGAGACATGGACGCGTAAATGGGAACGAAAAGACACAGAGAAAAGCTTGCTAGAGTTCATGAAGCGCCTAAATACATGTCCAGATATACTACTTCCTTACAACTTCGGGTGAGTCACACTGTCTTATACTACAAAATTCTGTTTTTGCTTAATAGCTAGATGTTAATAAGTGTATAGGGTTAAGGGTGGTTGATGAGTTATACACATGCCCGCTTAATTTATACATGCAAACGCGTGCGCATGCAGTTTCCACTGGATCTTGTTAATCATTCATGTTGACGAGGGAAAAGTTGAAGTGCTGGACTCACTACTTAAAGAAGCTACTAACTACGAAATCGTGAAGGAGATGGTCGACAGATAATTTCAATCATTATCGAACTATATATCGGCCTCTTTAAGTTCGTCATTTTCTGATACCAACTAATTAGTAACTCCTTTATTCCTTTTCTTTGCCAGCGGGCAGGGCTTGGGAAAAGTTCATCGAACAAGTTGATGTACAATGGAAAGAAAAGCTGTTATGGCGTCGACCCAAGGTAATTAATTAAGTAGTACTAGCTAGCTAGCTAACATCTTTTTAATTATAGTTTCAATACCATTATCATGCTTGATTAATTAATGATTATCTGATTGATTCTATTCTCATAAAGGTCCTGAAGCAGGCGCTGAGGAATGATTTATGTGCATACTATGTTTGCGAGAGTATTCGCATGATGGCGTCCGAAAGGAGCAGAGATGATAGGAACCAATGGGTACATTTGCCAAAACACTATTCACAATTTTTACATCATTATCTAATATATACACACACAACTAATACATGCATATTGATCTCCTTATTTAAAGATGAGGGACATGCGGGATAAGCTCTTACCAGAGAATCGCGTACGAGCGATTCAAGAGGAAATAACGGGATTTTTGCTCGGACAGGTCATAGATCCCAAAGGAGAATTCCATTACCCGTTACCGCGGTAATGCCTCCATGTAATGATCTTCAAATTGTAGGAGAAATTGTATATACCAACTTGTATATATGTATGCGTGAATGGTCGTGCGAGAAATTCGGTGATATATATGATCGTTTCTACGAGAAATCCTATTTATATATATGCATAACGTGTACAATATGTAGTAGCGTAAAATATGTTTCAAATGAAATAAATAAATAAATGGAAAACACAAAATTAAAAGGAATAATAAATCATAAAACCAAAAACCCTAAACCTTTTAGTCCTGGTTGGTGTTACCAACCGGGACTAAAGGTCTCCCAGCCCCCGGCGTGGGCTCGTGCCACGTGGTGGCCCTTTAGTGTCGGTTCGTGCTGAACCGGGACTAAAGGGGGGGGACCTTTAGTCCCCACCCTTTAGTGCCGATTCCATAACCAGCACTAAAGGGCCTTACGAACCGGGACTATAGCCCGTTTCTGCACTAGTGAAGCTCACCGCATGATTGAACCCACTACAAAGCACCTCTCCCACTAAAGATAAATTAGTCAAACTTGGTCAAAGTAGACGGGTATATCAAAGAGAAATACAAAGTTATAAAATTATGCAACAAAGAACCTTCAAAATATTCATATAAATCAATGAACAATCTGATGATAAATTCCCAATTCATCGGATCCCAACAAAACACCACAAGAATTACATTATATGTATCTCGGAAGAGATCATTGTATTGAAGATCAAAGAGAGAGAAAGAGAGCCATCTAGCTGGACTCGTAAGTCCTGAAAGAACTACTCACACATCATCATGAAGGTAGCAAGGTTGATGAAGATGGCCTCTCCAATGATTCCCCCTCCGTCAGAGTGCCAGAACCTGGCTACATATGGGATTGCATTGGCATAGAGGCTTGCAGCGACGATAAAGTTGTTTTCGGTCTCGCTTTTAGGGTTTTCAAAACATATGTGTATTTATAGACCAAGAATTAGGGCAACGGAGCATCAGGGGGCCCACAAGCCACCCCGGCACGCCCTACCCCCCCCCCCAGGGTGTGCCATCTTGGCTTGTGGCCCCCTCGTGGGTCTTCTGGCCTCCTCCTAAAGCTTTTAATGTCGCTTATGTTCCAGAAAAAAAGTCATCAAGAAGTTTTGTCGTGTTTGGACTTCTGTAGGTATCAATATTCTATAAAATCAAAAATATGCAAAAAAAAGGAACTGCACTTGTCACTAAATTAATAGGTTAGTCCAAAATTTTAATATAAAATGTCATAGAAAGCATACAAAAGTGATAATATAATAGCATTTAACAATAAAAAACTATAGATACGTTTGATATGTATCACCTACCCTTAATGTCCCATCACAAGGCCGGACAGAGAGGGGGGCATAGCCGGGTAGAACCGCCGCCGCGGCTACCCAACGAACAAGCACTGGACCATGTGAGGTGAGAAAGCTCTCGTCCTCGACAGAGGGGAATGCCCCACCCTGCACCCGGGCCTCTACCCCTAGCAACCTACTGGTAGCACATATGAAGTAAGCCGCAACTAGCACCCCATCAGAGCTGGCCTCTCCAGATCTCAACAAGGAGCTGCCCCATGAACAGGCATCTCCGGTCGCCAGGCAGGCTCGGTAGCGTAGCCGTAGCCACCTTTGAGCCTCTAAACATGCGCGAGCTCCCACCGTAACCCACCGAGTGCCATCGTCTCACTGTCTTCCCATGACTCACGCGCCCACAAAGAAAGGCAGAGCCCCGACAGCCGTCAGCATGATTTCTGTGACTGAGCACCACTGGCAAAGGAACAACAGTAGAAGTTGTGAGCCCGCGTCGCCCGTGCAACGAGTGTGACCATCAGATCTGGAACTAATCAGTTCGCCAATGAGATCTGACACACCACATTAGATCCCCATCTGTGGGAGCCGCGCGCCTGCCCCCACCCCCCCTCACGCAGCCTCCGCGGAGCTTCTACTCCACCGCACGCCCACCCGCTACCAAGCCCCGCCTCGCGAGAGAGCCGCGACATGACCAACTGATACGTCTCCAACGTATCTATAATTTTTGATTGCTCCATGCTACTTTATCTACTATTTTGGACTATATTGGGCTTTATTTTCCACTTTTATATTATTTTTGGGACTAACCTATTAACCGAAGGCCCAGCCCAGAATTGCTGTTTTTTGCCTATTTCAGTATTTTGAAGAAACGAAATATCAAACGGAGTCCAAACGGAATGAAACCTTCGGGAACATGATTTTCTCACCGAACGTGATCCAGGAGACTTGGACCCTACTCCAAGACGTAACAGAGGCGGTCACGGGGGTGGGGGGGCGCCCCCACTAGGGCGTGCCCCCCTACCTCGTGGGCCCCCTATTGCTCCACCGACAGATCAAATACGGAGCCAAAAACCTAATTCCACCGCCGCTACTTTCTGTATCCACGAGTTGGGGCCTGTTCCGGAGCTCCGCCGAAGGGGGCATCTACCACGGAGGGCTTCTACATCAACACCATAGCCCCTCCGATGAAGTGTGAGTAGTTTACTTTAGACCTTCGGGTCCATAGCTAGTAGCTAGATGGCTGCTTCTCTCTTTTTGGATCTCAATACAATGTTCTCCCCCTCTCTTGTGGAGATCTATTCGATGTAATCTTCTATTTACGGTGTGTTTGTTGAGACCAATGAATTGTGGGTTTATGATCCAGCTTATCTATGAATAATATTTGAATCTTCTCTGAATTCTTTTATGTATGATTGAGTTATCTTTGCAAGTCTCTTCGAATTATCCGTTTGGTTTGGCCAACTAGATTGATAGTTCTTGCAATGGGAGAAGTGTTTAGCTTTGGGTTCAATCTTGCGGTGTCCTTTCCCAGTGGCAGCAGGGGCAGCAAGGCACGTATTGTATTGTTGCCATCGAGGATAACAAGATGGGTTTTTTATAATATTGCACGAATTTATCCCTCTACATCATGTCATCTTGCTTAAGGCGTTACTCTGTTTTTAACTTAATACTCTAGATGCATGTTGGATAGCGGTTGATGAATGGAGTAATAGTAGTAGATGCACAATCGTTTCAATCTACTTGTCTCAGACGTGATGCCTATATACATGATCATACATAGATATACTCATAACTATGCTCAATTCTGTCAATTGCTCAACAGTTATTTGTTCACCCACCGTAGAATACTTATGCTCTTGAGAGAAGCCACTAGTGAAACCTATGGCCCCCGGGTCTATTCTCATCATATCAATCTCCATCACTTTATTATTTGCTTTGTTTTTTACTTTGCCTTTTACTTTTCACTTTGCATCTCTATACCAAAAATACCAAAAATATTATTTATCATCTCTATCAGATCTCACCCTCGTAAGTGACCGTGAAGGGATTGACAACCCCTAATCGCGTTGGTTGCGAGTAGCTATCGTTTTGTGTAGGTACGAGGGACTGGTGCGTGGTCTCCTACTGGATTGATACCTTGGTTCTCAAAAACTAAGGGAAATACTTACGCTACTTTGCTGCATCATCCTCTCATCTTCGGGGAAATCCAACGCAGTGCTCAAGAGGTAGCAAGAAGAATTTCTGGCGCCGTTGCCAGGGAGGCTTACGCAAGCAAGTCAACCATACCAAGTACCCATAACAATCCCTATCTCTCGCATTACATTATTTGCCTCTCGTTTTCCTCTCCCCCACTTCACCTTGCCATTTTATTCGCCCTCTCTTTTTCGTTCACCTTCTTCCCGTATGTATCTTTATTTGTGTTTCCTTGTGCCTTCTATATGCTTGCATCTTTGCTTGCTAAAAATCTATTGATATGGATCCACTTAATGTATTCTACTTGGATCATCTTCGATCCTTATACGCTCGTGCTAAAACCCCAACTAGCCTAGTTGATGGGAAATCTTTAGATGAGCATGCTCATTTTGTGCGTCATCGTTTATCTGAAAAAGGGAGACTCTTACGATATCATATAAATAGTTTGCTATGCTATGCTTGGAATCTTTGTGAAATGTGTGATTTTACTTGTTGCTCTAAGAACCCTAAAAAACACCTTCCCTACCTATGTGAGTTCAATGATAATGAAATCTTATCTTCTTATGCAAAGGGTGTTTATAGTTACTATGATATCGAACAAATTGAAGAATTTGTCGTTTTTAACGGTGCTCATGAAGTTGCTTCTTTGATTGAAAAGTATGATTTTACTCTCAACAAATCTGAAAATTCCGTCATACTTAAATATTGCAATGAAAACCTTGCTCATAATGTCTATGTCCAAGAATTTATTGAAAGAATGACCATTGCTTTGGAAGAAAATAATGATATGCATGAATCTATAGATAATGATGATTCCGATGATTTGATTGAAATATCCCTTGATGAACATGATGTTTGCTATTCTTGTGTCCATGAAGCCAATATTTATGAAGACGAATTTTCTATAGTTCCTTATGTTAAAAATGAGATCGTTGCTATTACACCCATACTTGATAGCTCCCTCAACGAAAAGCATGATTTAAATGATTTTACTATAAATTCTCTTGATGTCAATTGTGCTAATAATATGCAAAACCCTAAGCTTGGGGATGCTAGTTTTGCTATGTCTACTACTTGTTGCAATGATCATGATTGGGGTGATTCTTCTTATGATCTTGAAAATTTATTTAATCCCCATGATGAATATGAGATTGATAATATTGTTTGCAATAATATTGAAAGTGGGTTTGGAAGAGTGTCAACTCTAGATCCCACATATTTGGAGAATATTCAATCTTATGAATTTTTTTATAAAAGTGGGTTTGGAGAGGTCATGACTTTAGTTAATGTTAATCCCACTATTTCGGAAGAGTGTCAACTTTGCATGAATGTGGATCGTGTTGAAAATATTTTATGTGATAGCTATTTTGTTGAATTTTCTTATGACCCCACATGTAATTATTATTAGAGAGGAAAATATGGTCGTAGAAATTTTCATGATAATAAATTACCTCTCGTTATGTTGAGATTGCTATTGTTTCTTTCGGCCTCCTTGTATACGCTAGTTTTTGCTTACCTTGATAATTTGTTTGCCTATAAGATGCCTATGCATAGGAAGTATGTTAGACTTAGATGTGTTTATCACGTGTTTTATGATGCTCTCTTTGTGCTTCAATTCTTGTCTTCTTGTGAGCATCATTGAAATATCAATGCCTAGCTAGGGGCGTTAAACGATAGCGCTTGTTGGGAGGCAACCCAATTTAATTTTTTGTTTTTTGTTGTTGCTTCTGTTTAGGAATAAATAATATATCTAGCCTCTGGTTAGATGTGGTTTTATGTTTGAATTAGTGTTTGTGCCAAGTAGAACCTATAGGATAACCTACGATGATAGTTGATTTGATTCTGCTGAAAAACAGAAACTTTGCACGCACGAATATAAATTTGTTAAACCACAGGACTGTGCTTTTGCGTTGATTATTTTTTCTGCTGTTCAATAGACAAATTTTCCATGACTTCCTATTTTTGTAGAAATTTTAGAGTCCCAGAAGTTTGCGTTAGTTACAGATTGCTACAGACTGTTCTGTTCTTGACAGATTCTGTTTTGCGTGTGTTGTTTGCTTATTTTGATGAATTTATGGCTAGTAAAATAGTTTATAATCCATAGAGAAGTTGGAATACAGTAGGTTTAACACCGATATAAATAAAGAATGAGTTAATTACAGTACCTTGAAGTATTCTTTTGTTTTCTTTCTCTAACGGAGCTCACGAGATTTCTATTGAGTTTTGTGTTGTGAAATTTTCAAGTTTTGGGTGAATTCTTTTGATGGATTATGGAACAAGGAGTGGCAAGAGCCTAAGCTTGGGGATGCCCATGGCACCCCCAATATAATACAAGGACACCAAAAAGTCAAAGCTTGGGGATGCCCCGGAAGGCATCCCCTCTTTCGTCCACTTCCATCGGTAATTTACTTGGAGCTATATTTTTATTCACCACATGATATGTGTTTTGCTTGGAGCGTCTTGTATCATTTGTGTCTTTGCTTGTTAGTTTACCACAATCATCCTTGCTGTACACACCTTTTGAGAGGGCCATACATGAATTGGAATTTGCTAGAATACTCTATGTGCTTCACTTATATCTTTTGAGCTTGATAGTTTTGCTCATAGTGCTTCACTTATATCTTTTGAGCGTGATAATTTTTACTCTAGTGCTTCACTTAGATCTTTTAGAGCATGGTGGTGGATTTTTTTTTGTAGCGACCCGACCTCAGACGGTCAAGTCTCCGTGCATCAGTGTCATCCCTGGATCAGTAATGCTGGCACGCACAGTACTCGAAGGATTTATAACAGAGTAGCAATCACACACTTATTACATCGAATGTCTCAAAAGAGAACTTATTACAATAATATGGCTTAAGGCCATCTAATGTGAACACAGCGGAAGCTTGGAAGATAAAGTGAGTCCATCAACTCCAACGGCATAGTTGAGCTGCACGGCACGACCTAACGAACCTTACTCCTCGTCTGAAAAGTCTGCAACATAATACGTTGCAGCCCGAGAAACGGGTCAGCACATGGAATATGCTGGCAATATAACACAGTAGAGTAAAAACAAAATAATGCTAACACTACATGCATATTTGGCTGGTGGAAAGCTCTACGGTTATAGTTTTGCATAAAGCCAATTTTCCCCTACTGCAAAGGAATAAATTTTATTTAACTATCATGTTAGTTGAACAACATTGAGAAGGTAACCCCAACTCAATCCCAATTAAAGTGATTAACAACCCAACAATATTAATTAAGAGTGATGAGACACATAAGATACTTCAAGTACTAGACACTCAGAATTGTCCATAACCGGGGACACGGCTAACCATGATTAGATTGTACACTCTGCAGAGGTTTGCGCACTTTTCCCCACAAGACTCGATCGCCTCTGTTGATTTCTCGCACTGCATGGTGTTTGAGAAACGGATGACCGAGACACAGTCTTTCAGAGACATTAACTCTCTACTCCGGGTAGACCATACCAAACCTACAAAACCCACTACCTGCTGATCTACCTGTTCAAGAGCTTCACGTAACTTACTCAACTATGCTAGAGCCCATAATAGCTTGTGGCTACACACGGAAGTTTCTAGCATGAATCATCTCAGTTCCCTTTGAGCCTGGGTGGCGATCCATAGGAAAATCACATGGTAACCCCGGGATTTCCAAAAAAACAGGCAATCACTGGTATCTCGAGGTGCCTCAATCCACCCAGATGTGTATTAAAGTTGCCACCTTAGATTGAACCATTAATTAACAATCTCACATCTGTCATGGAGCACTCGAACCCAACCACGTCTACGAGCATAGCATAGCCATATAAGCATAACGTAGAAGTAACTCCCAAAGGTTTGATAATAAATAGGACAATAGGTTCTACTTCATCAACTACTTCCCAAAACCCACATGTTAAAGACATCCTAGTCATGCAATGTTTGAGGATTGAACTAATGCAATGAAAACTAGGTATGAAAAGAGTATGATCAATGTGTTACTTGCCTTGCAAACGATCCGCGAAACCTAGTGACTCGTAGTAACACGCTTCGCACTCCGGGAATTCTATCGCAAACAAACAATAACAGACATAAGCAACTAGCAAAGATGCACGAGCAAAACTTCAACTGAAAGCAAAGAACCAGCAAGTTCAACTTAAGAACTCTGGTTAGCAAAAAGAATCGAATTAACCAGAGCAACAAAACTCAAACGGCGAAAGAAACAAAATCCGTTTACTAATCTGAACTAAGGTCAAATTTTTACAGTACCAAAACTTAGTTTAAGTGGGTTAAGCAGAAAGAGGGTCTTGAGACGAAACTCCAGGCCTTTAAATCACCTCATTCCGACTAACGAGCGAAAAGATAAACAGAAACTAAGATTGGATCAAAAATCGCGATCAGAAAAGTCACGGAATAAATCTGACAAAAGAAAAAGCGACGAACAGATTAACGAACGAACGTTCATTAACTGAAACTAAACGAAGAACACATTCGTTAAAACGAACGGACGAGCGAACGCTCGCTAAATAAATAAACCGGAGAAATAGACCGATCTATAGAAAAAACGCAACTAGGGTTTCAAAAAAAATAAACTGAACAGTTTTAAAAAAACCGGTGGTCTCGGATTCCGGCGGATACCTCCGGCGAGGGGGGGGGTCCGGCGAGGCGGGGCTCCGGCGGGCGGTGGCGTGG